>NC_057745.1:18906742-19031760 GCF_004010195.1 Chiloscyllium plagiosum | reverse complement strand
TGCCCTCCTCAACGTTGCTGGTGACTTCAACAAAGAACTCCAACAAATTTGTTTTTCATGATATTCCATACACAAAACCTTGCTGACTTTGATGAAGGGCTTTTGCCCGAAACAACCATTTTCCTGTTCCTCGGATGCTGCATGACCTGCTGTGCTTTTCCAGCACCATTCTAATCTTACTCCGAATCATACTCTGTCGTTCCAAATGCAAGTATACCCAATCTCTCCGAATCTTCTCAAGTAACTTACCTACTAGATCGTAGGTTTACTGGCCTTTCGTTCCCAGGTTTATCTTTGTAGCCTTTCTTGAAAAAGGGCTCAGCATTTGCCAACCTCCAGTCGTCCAGGACCTCATTCGTTGGTCAGTGATGATGGAAAAGAACCAACCAGCACACCCGCAATTTCTTCTCTATCTTTCTGCAATGTTCCTGAATATATCTGGTCAGGACCAGGAGGTTTTTATAAATTCAGCAAAGTCTGAAATTTATTTCAGGTACAAACACCAAAGAAAGAGAAAGTGACTCAATGATGGTTAACATAACAAACTAGAAAATATATTAATCATAGGAAGTAACTTCAGAAGAATTCCAGATATTGTGGAAACCTGACAATTCTCAGAACTTAACGATCCAGGAAAGGAAGGCCATGAAGCTGATAAGGAAATCAAAAAAGAGAACGTGCATGGTAACGAACAGGAACACAAAGACTGCATCAATCTACAATCTATATTTCAAAGGAAACAAAATAAAAGCATCGTTAAATGTGGAATTTTGTAGTCGGGAGAGGAGAGCTTATTGTGGAGGACAGGGAAATAGCCAAGAAAATAACCAGTTACTTTGCATCAATCTTCATGCATGGAGATCCAGAAAATCATCCAGTAATAGCAAGTGATCACATCAGACTTCTGCAGCTAAAGACATAAAGTTAATTCATATCAGTAACAAGTTAGTACTTGACATGGAGCTGGATTGAGCATTGCTAAGTCTAACGAAACAGATGTACGTCCTATCAAAATGTCAGAAATAAATCAACAATAGAAGTATTAATTGCACTGTTGATGACTGTGTTTTATTTTCCTGTACATTCTGCAGAGATCAGAAGTCATTGTAGATTAATGGAAGTTTGTAAACGTGAGCCAAGCATTGCAGATTAATGGAAGTGATCCAAGCAGCTACAAAGGGAAGAAGAGATAGTGTGGCTAACTGCAGACCAATTAACTTGACATCTGTGGGGAAACTGTTGGAATCTATTCAACAGGATGAGGTTTTTGATACGTAGAATTAACAGCAACAATGGAGAGAATCAGCATGCATTTCTGATAGAGAAATCATACTTGATAAACTTCAGAATCATTTGAAGTTGTTTCTTACAGCATAGATAGTGGGGAACCAATAGAAGTGCCATATATTGGATTATTGGAAGGGTTTCGATAAGAATTCAAACAGTGAGTTCGTAAATTCAATGAATGTGAAGGGTATTTGGAAGAATATATGTAAGTGGAAAGTTAAAGTTTGGTTCGCTTTCATTTAAGGGAGGCAGAACATAAATGTAAAGACATGCTGAAGCAGTTTCACATCGTGTAGGTGGAACTGTACCTGGAGTATTGAGTACAGTTTTGGTGACCGAATCTGAGAAAGAATATACTGACCACACAGGAAGTGGAATGGACATTCTCCTGATTAATCCCTCTGATAGCGAGATTGCCTGATGCGAAAACTCGTCCTGTGTTCTCTTAAGTTTCAGAGAATGAGAGGTGAGTCACAGTGAAATTTAGAAAATTCCCAAAACATATGACAAATTGGAAATAAACAGAACGCTTCCCTGGCTGTCTAATCCACATTCAAGGCAATTAATGCAAGGATCTGGGACAGGCCATTTAATACTGTAATAACAAGCAAATTCTTCAATTGGAGGGGACTGACTAACACAGGGACATGGTAACCTGCTTGCAGTTAGGATTAGGGAGAATCTCCAGATATTCTATAAGTGTGTCAAGCAGAACAGAAAAATATGGAAACAAGTAGGGCTCATTAGTGAGTTGCCAAGTTGCATCCAAATCAACTTTAGTGTGAGGAAAAAAGGGTGGTGGTAGAAGGCTGTTTGTATGACTGGAGGCCAGTTTCTAATGGTGCAACACGGGGATCAGAGATGTGCACCGTATTATTTGTGATTTGGAGGTGCTGGTGTTGGACTGTGGAGGACAAAGCTAAAATTTGCATCACAACAGGTTATAGTCCAACAGGTTTATTGGGAGGCACGAGCTTTCGAAGCGCACAACCACCTGGTGAAGAAGCAGCGCTTCGAACGCTAGTGCCTCCGAATAAACCTGTTAGACTATAAGCTGATTTTGTGTGATTTTTAACCTTATTGTTTATGGTATTCATAAATGATGCAGCTGTGAATATGGACGGGGGTCTGATAAGTAAGTTTATGTTTGATACAATGATTGGCCGGGTGACTGTCAGTGGGGAGAAAGGCCTCATGTTACAGGAAGATACAGATGGAATGGTCAGATGGGTGGATCAATGGCAGATGGAGTGCAACCCTGATAAATATGAAGTGATGTACTTTGGAGGATGGAACCAGACAGGGGAGGACTCAATGAATGGCAAAACACTAGGAAGCTCAAAGGGTGTTTCTCCACGCATCCCTGAATGTGACTAGAGAGGTTAATAAATTTTTGAGAAAGCACAGGGGAGCGTAAACACAGCCTTAATACTTCGAGGCAAAAATTATAAGAGCTATGCGGAACTTTGGTGAGGCCAAGATGGAATACTGTGTGCAGTTATGGGAACCACGTTACAGGAAGAATGTGATTACACTGGAAGGGGCACAGAGGAGATTCACCAGGATGTTCCCCGGGATGAAGCATATCAGCTATGGAGAGAGGCTGGATAAGCTCGCGTTGTTTAGTTTGGAGGAGTGAAGGCTGAGGGGTCCCTGATTCAGAAGGGTAGGATTACAAGGGACATGGTTAGGGCGGATAGACAGCAGCTGTAACTTTTAGTCAAAGGGCCACACTTTTAAAGTGAAGGGGTTGAAGTTTAGGGAGGATTTGAGGACTGTTTTTTCACCCAGAGGGTGTTAGGGTCTGGAATGCACTTCTTGAGAGGGGAGTTGTCATGGTAACCTCGAAACCATTAGAAAATACACGGTCGTGCACTTGAAATGCCGTAAGATTCACGGTTACGAGTCTAGTGTTGGAAAGTGGGCCGATTGTAGACTGTGCTGTATTTTTGATGGTAAAGAGCCTGTGCTTCTGTGATTGTATGGCTGTGGAAGGTCAATCATTGTGGAGCTTAAGATAGGAATTGATGGATTTCTGAAGGATATCTTATCAAAGTTTATATGAGTGAACTTGTAAAATCTTCTGAAAATATGTCAATGGCAAAATTAAGAGAAAAAGGTGCAGCTTTCTTTCAGTCTGTTACCAGATAATTGAGGACCGGGAAATAGCAGATCAATGGAGCAAAAACTTCAGTTATGCCTTCAAAGAAGAAAACAGAACAAAAAAGAAAACTTCCTCGCAATACTAGGGAACTTCAATCTGGTGGAAAAAATGGAATAGAATGAAATTAACAACTAAACAGATTTAGAGAAAGTATTTGATTGAAATTAATAGGCATAGACAAGGTCAACAGAGATTTATGAAATGGGAATCAAATTTGAGAAAGTGGCTTTTAGCAAAATTATGAAGAAGGTATTAATACAATACGATTGGAATCTCAGAAAGATTTTTGATAAAGCACCAAGTGTTTTGTGCAAATTCGAATCCTTTCGGACTGGGGCTAATAAATGGTTATGGTTTTAGTATGGGAGAGCTGGCAGGAAACAGTGAGTAGGAATAAAACCATGTTTTCTGAATAGAAGGCTTGGAGGATCTAACAAGTATCGGGATTTGGGATGCAGCTATTCCCAATACCATCGTTTATTTGGTTGAGGGGCTCAAATGCAATATTCCCAAGTCTGCTGACAGCACTAAATGATGTCAGCTTGTGAGTTGATGAGGAGGATGTAAAAAAGCTCCAAGGTGATTGAGACAAGTGGAGTGACTTGCAAATCCGTGGCAGTTGGAGAGCAATGGGAGAGATGTGATGTTGTGTCCTTTGAAGGGAGCAATAAAATGGCAGCCTATCATTTGAAAAGAGATTGGTTGAAAAATGTTGATCTATAAATGAACTTAATCTGCATTTTTGTTTATTTTTGCGCAGCCCTCCGAGTCCATGTAGGTTAGTGAGTTCCGAAGCCAGAAGTCAATACTGGGAATGGTATTGGCATGCTGACCAGTGTATATAGGCCCAGCAAGTGGGGAGCTGCAGCATTGAAAAGAATCTGGATCTTTCTGCTCCTGCAACATTGCAGGAGCAGAAAGCAGTTAGGAATTTCAGGGGGATTTGAATACAGGAGTAAGGGTCATTTACTCCAGATGTACAGGGCCTTGCCGAGACCCATCTCGAACATTGTGCAGTACTGTGTGCAGTTTTAGTCTCCTTACCTAATAAAGATCAAACCTGACATTGAGGGAGAGCAGTGAAGGATGACCAGACTGATATCTGGAATGACAAGCTTGTTGTGGGAGCAGAGTTTGAGGCAACTGGGCCTGTATTCCATGGGCTTTAGGAAAATGAGTGGAGATCTCATTGCAATATATAAAACTCTGACAGTATGAGACAGATTGGAAGCAGGGATGATAATGCCCCAGTCTGGGATGTCTAAAACAAGGGGCCACAGTATTAGGTTCATGCACACCAGTCTGCATTGAGATGAGAATAAATGTCTGCACTCAGAGACTGGTACCTTTGGGAACTCTCTCCCAGATCAGGCTGTGCAAGCCAAGACGCTGAATATAAATCAGGATTTCTTGAAATTAAGGGGATAGGGACAGAACAGGTGTATGGTGAGAAGTTAGAAGATCAGTTATCATTCCAGGTTGTTCTCCAATAACAAGGTAGCTGTGTTCCTATGCAACACTGTGTTGTAGAAAATCGTGCAATATTAATAATGAGGCCGATATGAAAAAGAGGGTAAGGGGCACACACCTCCCGTCTATGTTCATACGTCTTTGAAAGTTGTCACTCAGGTGGGTAGAGCTTGTAAGAAGGCCTATGGTGTATTAGCGTTCATTATCAGAGGGCTTGAATTCAAGAGTCGTGAAGTGATGTTGCAACTGTACAGGACTTTGGTTGGGCCACATTTGGAGTACTGTGTGCATTTCTGGTCGCCTCACTTTAGGAAAGGTGTGGAAGCTTTGGAGAGGGTGCAGAGGAGATTTACCAGGATGTTGCCTGGAATGGAGAATAGGTCGTACGAGGATAGGTTGAGAGTGCTAGGCCTTTTCTCATTGGAACGGCGAAGGATGAGGGGTGACTTGATAGAGGTTTATAAGATGATCAGGGAATGGATAGAGTAGACAGTCAGAGACTTTTTCCCCGGGTACAACAGTGTGTTACAAGGGGACATAAATTTAAGGTGAAGGGTGGAAAGTATAGGGGGGATGTCAGGGGTAGGTTCTTTACCCAGAGAGTGGTGGGGGCATGGAATGCGCTGCCTGTGGGAGTGGCAGAGTCAGAATCGTTGGTAACCTTTAAGCGGCAATTGGATAGGTGCTTAAGCTAGGACAAATGTTCGGCACAACATCGTGGGCCGAAGGGCCTGTTCTGTGCTGTATTGTTCTGTGTTCTATGTTCTAAAGAATTTAAGCATATTTCGAGGTCCCAGAGGATACGAAATGGATAACCTTGCCACAAATATGGTAGGAAGGTAGGAGCAGGAAAAAAGCCTTTAGCTTCTCTGACCTTCTCCACCATTCTAGATCATGGCTGATCATCTAACACGAGTTTCCAATGATATTCCAATAACCTTTGATGTCAATCATATCTAGAAATCCATCAATTGTTGACTTGAACATATTCAAAGACTGAGCTTCCATATCCCTTGGGATAAAGAACTCCAAAGATTCAATATTCTCTCAGTGACAAAATTCCTACACATCGCAATCCTAAATGGATTGCCCTTGCTATGCAACTATGCACCCTAGTTCTATACCTTCTCCCATCATTGATAAGATTGGTCTATATGAAAACTTTTTTTTTCCAAAAGTAATCACCAGTGAGTGCCAAAATAATGAGATTTAATACCAGCAGCCTAATGCTAATTCTGAATGTTTTATTGATATGAAAGTAATAGGTTTCAACTGAATGAAACATTTATTACCTCAAACTGATACCTCCACCTTAATAATTGTAGAAATTCAATGCAAACTATGAATTACTCAGCAGAAATAAGTAAATAAGTTGACTTTTTAAAAAATGACTAATTGTTCAATTTCAAACACAAGAGGGTGCTGCAGATATATTATTTGGGATTGTGTAAATCCTACAGATATTATACCAAATGTACAGGTCAACATGGCTTCAGAACTGTATTTTTTGTTTTAAGCAATTTTGTTTTTGTTTTAACAATAGATTTCAATTTCACAGATTATAATGTCTGTTAAATAATCGAGACATTAATTTAGAATACAAAACAACCCACTGAACCGAACTGCACAATTTGGGTATTTTAGTCCTGTAATTTCTGTTGTTTGAGGGTAGAAAAATCTCAAAGCTTCAAGCTCCATTTAATTGCATTTGTCAAGGGAAGGAACATCACAGACATGAAAATCGGATGGACTGGAGCAGGAATTTGAAGCTCTGAAGAACAATGCATTGGGATATCCTGTTGCAATCTTAATTAACAGTGTGTAATTGAAATGACATTCTAATTGATTATTCTCATATTTATACAAGATATTTGAAGTTATATTCAATTATCTGTGCCAATGTAATAAAAGACTGGCAATTCTTCATCCTCCAAAGCCTCCTGACTGGTAAAACTTATATTGTGACAGCTGACTGCTCCTATAATTCGTACTGTGGAATAATTCCATGTCCTTACACAGCACAGAACTCCTGGAAGACTGAAGGAGAGAGGTGATGATGGCACATTTGCAGGAGAGGTGGGGGCAGGATGAAAGTAACAATGGAGAGAGAACATAATGAACAATATCAGCTAATATGGGTGCCAGGAAGAGAATTTGGGTATTCAGGTGTTTAGATCAATTAGGATTGAGGGAAAAGCAATGGGTCTCATGGTCAAGATGGACTTGAAATGGGAAATTGAAAAAAGTTACATGGGTAAAGAAATGAGCCTTAGACAAATTTTGACTTGACAGACTACTGGAAGGGATGGAAGTGAGGAGGTGATAGCAACTGATCGGATGTCTCAACCTTAATGACCAAGAGGTCTGCAAGTTCCTCACAATTATTGCTGAGAATGAAGATGGAGATGAGGGGAATAAGAAGAAAGTGCAGAGTAAAGAAATCTTGGATGATCTGAACTAGAATGAAGAGATTTTCCTCACAAAATGTGCTTTTGTGTGGTTCAGCAAGATCTGGGTGATAAAAGACTATACCAGTCACCTAAATGATCTAGCTGAAAATGTGTTGCTGGAAAAGCGCAGCAGGTCAGGCTGCATCCAAGGAGCAGGAGAATCGACGTTTCGGGCATAAGCCCTTCTTCAGGAATGAGGAAAATGTCTTCTTCAGGAATGAGGAAAGGGCTTATGCCCGAAACGTCGATTCTCCTGCTCCTTGGATGCTGCCTGACCTGCTGCGCTTTTCCAGCAACACTTTTTCAGCTCTGATCTCCAGCATCTGCAAACCTCACTTTCTCCACCTAAATGATCTACACAAGTACCAAGTTGTACACCTCAATTTTAAAGTTCTCATTCTCACATTGAAAATATATACTTGCTTTTGGAGAGGAAAACAAGTTTGTTTACCAGGTTAAAGATGTTATAAAAACACAAGTTGTGTAATAGAGTCATAGAGATGTACAGCACGGATACAGACCCTTCGGTCCAACTCGTCCATCCCAACCAGATATCCCAACCCAACCTAGTCCCACCTGCCAACACCCGGCCCATATTCCTCTAAACCCTTCCTATTAATATACTTATCCAGTGTTGTTGGTTCCAATGATGTGGATCCTTCAAAATTCAGCAATCAATCTTATTGAACATGTAGCATATTAAAGTAGTAACAACAAAACTCGAGACAAAGTACCAAGTACAGAAACTGAAACAAATTTATCTGATTATGAAGGCACTTCCAATTTTTGTTATCTCCCATTTCCATTTGGGATCCATTTTATTGTATTCAGCTTTAATCTGACTTTCACCAATAGGTGAACCGGTGGCAGATGAAGTTCAACTGGGAAAAATATGAAGTGATTCACTTTGGTAGGAAGAATGTTAAAATTCACGCTACAATTCTGGAAAGGGTTTAGGTACAGAGGAACATGTGGATATACATCTATGAAGATCACATGACAGGTTGACAACTGTTAAATACTACAGTTCTCCTTGGTTTTACTAATGAGTACAAGAGCAAAGAAATTGCTTTGACCTGGTTCCACCTCAGGCAAAAGTGAGGACTGCAGATGCTGAAGATTAGAGTCGAGAGTGTGGTGCTGGAAAAGCACAGCAGGTCAGGCAGCATTCGAGGAGCAGGAGAATAGAGGTTTCGAGCAAAAACCCTTCATCAGGAATGAGGTTGTGAGCCAAGGGGGTGGTGAGATAAATGGGAGGGGAGGTTGGGCTGTGGGGGAAGGTAGTTGTGAGTGCGATGGGTAGATGGAGGTGGGGGGTAATAATGATAGGTTGAAGAGGAGGGTGGAGCAGATAGGTGGGAAGGAAGACCTAGCTCTGGATACTACAGGTTAGATAAAGGCATTGGAGAGAGTACAAGAAAGAAAAATCACACCAATGGTTCTAAGGATGAGGAACTTTAGACGTGAGGATAGACTGGAAGAGTCCAATCTGTTTGCTTTGGAGGAGAGAAGGCAGAAAGGAGATCTCAAAAGGAAATATTCAAAACCATGAGAGATGTCTGGACAGAGTAAATTGAAAACAGAAGGCTGTAAATTCAAAATAATTAATAAAAGTAGCAGAAGGGTCATGAGGAAAAACAGTTTCCTCAGAACAATTGAGTACAGGAGTTGGGAGGTCATGTTGCGGCTGTACAGGACATTGGTTAGGCCACTGTTGGAATTTTGCGTGCAATTCTGGTCTCTTTCCTATCAGAAAGATGTTGTGAAACTTGAAAGGATTTACAAGGATGTTGCCAGGGTTGGAGGATTTGAGCTATCGGGAGAGGCTGATTGGCTGGGGCTGTTTTCCCTGGAGCGTCGGAGGCTGAGGGGTTTACAAAATTATGAGGGGCATGGATAGGACAAATAGACAAAGTCTTTTCTCTGGGGCCGGGGAATCCAGAACTAGAGGGCATAGGTTTAGGGTGAGAGGGGAAAGATATAAAAGAGACCTAAGGGGCAACTTTTTCACACAGAGGGTGGTACATGTATGGAATGAGCTGCCAGATGATGTGGTGGAGGCTGGTACAATTGCAACATTAAAAAGGCATTTGGATGGGTATATGAATAGGAAGGTTTGGAGGGATATGGGCCGGGTGCTGGCAGGTGGGACTAGATTGGGTTGGGATATCTGGTCGGCATGGACAGGTTGGACCGAAGGGTCTGTTTCCATGCTGTACATCTCTATGACTCTATAAGTGGTTAGGATTTGGAAAACACTTCACCAATATGGTAGAAGTAGGTTCAATTAAAGCTCTCAGAAAGGAAATATTCAGTTATCTGCAAAGGAAGAAGGGGCAGGGTTACAGGGAGGGAGGAAAAAGTTGCAATAAGTGAATTTTTAATTCCAAGAACTAGGGAGAGACATTTGGGCTGAATGGCTTTCTGCCATGTTACAATTGCGTGTTTACGAAGTCATACAGCACAGAAACAGGCCTTTCGGCCTAACTGGTCCATTCCGAGCAGTTTTCCTAAAACTGAGCCAGTCCCATATGCACTTTTCTTATCCTCACATCTATTCTAATATCTTTTAAATGTTGTAATTGTACTCGCCTCTATCAATTCCTCTGGCAGCTCCTTCCATATACGCACTGTGTTTAAAAAGTTGCCCCTTGGGTCCCTTTTAAATCTTTCCCCTCTCATCTTTGCTGTGTACCTGATTCTCCACTGTAACAGAGACCTCCATGAGCCCCCTTCCCTCAGATGAAAACTTCACTTTTCTCTAACTTGAAGTGAAAAATTGAGTGTTTGGTGATCCTTTCCCCGGGCTTTAAATTCCTCCCGCATTGCTTAGAGTGGACACTGCAGGTGCAGAGTATGACCTTCCAGCTGGGACTTCAATAAGGTGGCCGCAGGATTTTATTTTCAAGCTGTTTTATTCTCAGTCCGCAGTATAAGCAACAAAGCCCATCCCTCACGGCAGGAGAAAAGGGTTTTAATAACTAATTCCAACTGGGTGTGTACTGTTCACTAGGGAGGGAGACATGGAGGTAATTAACCCCCTCCTGCTCACCTGTACTGCCCTGTGTGCCTCTCCCCTCGGGGGAGGGGGGAGTTACAAACCTGACATCAACAACTTGCTCTTGGAGTTTACTCTTTAAACAGGATCAGAAACTTATCTGCTCCCAGCGCGTGTTACAATTTTTGTTGACGGTGGGGTTTACCAAATCACCTCGGTCTCTCCTGCGTGGGATCCGCAGAGGCGCGGCGGCGCGCCCCCAAGCGCTCGCTGTCGCGCGCCCGCCTTCCCCCGCGTGCGCGCGCCTCTCTCCCTGCGCTGTTGCTGCTGCAGTTACTTTGACATGAGGGAGTTGTAGAGACACAGCGTCCGGACAACTTCACTTCACTTCACTTCACTTGGCAGGAGGTGAGTGGAGGGGATCACTATCCTCCCCCAACAACAACAACAAAAGTTTTTTGCTTTCAATCAGACTGGAGGAACTTGACTCTCCTTTCCGCCCCGAGAAGAGCAGGGAAAAAAGTCTGGGGTGGAAGTTGTTGATTTTCACCCCATTTCTCTGCAACTTGTTGCGATTTGTGTTCAGTGCGGAGCTCCAGTTACTGAAGTTCCTGGGGAATTAAATTCGGGAACTGCTCGGGTTATCGGTTGAAACTTTTGGTGAGTGGAGTTACATACTGCTTTTCAGTAGATTAGATGGCAGGAGACTTGCAACTCGGAATTATCCCCAAGGTCACTGCAGACGAGACATTTACAGAAGGTGCTGGTGCCAGGTCGCAAACGTGCTGGAATATTCTTTGAGTAAATGCGTTTAGTTTTAAAACAAAAACGTTTTGGCAGTTGTTGACCGTGATTTTTTTCTTCCTTCGTAATGTCCTGACCTCTGTCCTTCAAGGTCTATTTTTGGCTTTTATGCAGTTTTTGCTTTGCAGGAATATATTTTGGAAGCCGAGTCATTTGCTGAGAACATCGACTTATTTTCACCAAATTCACAGGCTGCTGAGTCTGGTCTCATATCGCAAAGCAGTTTCTTTTGATCAAGTATGCACCGATCCCAATTTAAATCCGAAACGTATAATTTGATTTTCACAGTGTAATTAAAATGTGCAATATTTATAATATTTTAATACATGTTCAAAGCATAGGCAATCCTAATTTTAAATGTGCTTGATGTTAGAATGAGTTTTTAAAATTCATTTGTAAGAAGAGAAACGTTTACTTCAAAAATGCTGTTATAATTTGCAGGTATAGTGGCTGTAAATAAATAAGCTTTTCATTATCTAAAGATGCTTTGGGAAATAGCAAATTGTAAGAGTGATCAAAATTAGAATGATGCCTTAGTCATCAACAGATTTAGGTTCAACTGACAAGTCTGTAATATCCTGCATTAACGTTAAACTTGCAGGAGAGGTCTATTCAGAATCCACAGTAGAAGACTATGTCAAGGTGGTATTGACATCTCGTGGGTGAGTTGCTGAGCCATATGTTGGCGGCACGGTGGCACAGTGGTTAGCACTGCTGCCTCACAGCGCCAGAGACCCGGGTTCAATACCCGCCTCAGGCGACTGACTGTGTGGAGTTTGCACGTTCTCCCCGTATCTGCGTGGGTTTCCTCCGGGTGCTCCGGTTTCCTCCCACAGTCACAAAGATGTGCAGGTCAGGTGAATTGGCCATGCTAAATTGCCCGTAGTGTTAGGTAAGGGGTAAATGTAAATGTAGGGGTAGGGGTATGGGTGGGTTGCGCTTCGGCGGGGCGGTGTGGACTTGTTGGGCCGAAGGGCCTGTTTCCACATTGTAAGTAATCTAAATCTAAATGTTCCAGGAACATCTTCCAATTTGCCAGTTGACCTCAGCTGGCCTCAGCAGTACAACTGCCAAGGTGAAAATTGGGGGGAAAGAGCATACAAAAACCCAGATCATCTCATTCATCACCATGACCTTGTACTTGTTCAGACGAGTGCATGCCAAAGGGGAGTTGCAAGATTATAACAGTGTACAAGCGAAGAAGATAGCACATGAGCGTAATGCTTGAGTAATTGTGAATGTCATCTAAACTCCTATATCGGGCAATTAGGTTTTGTTGGTACCAATGTTTAGCATATCTTGCAGCTGGCTTGTTACCCAGCTAATAATGCTGTTGAATTAGGTAGCTACCTGACAAAGGAGCAGAACTCTGAAAGCTTGTTCTTCTAAATAAACCTGTTGGACTATAACCAGGTGTCATGTGATTTTTAACTTTGTCCACCCCAGTTCAACACTGGCACCTCCGCATTCATGGCTACCGTTGACACCACCAACAGCCCGCTGAAGTGCAACAGCAGACGTCTTTTGTAAGGGTTATTCTAACAGGCTAGGTATTTTAAAGCACATTGTTGGAGCAATTGGATCTTTTATCTGAAATCTGCAATGTTTTGTGTCTGTTGGTTTCAGCAAAGGCTCTGTCTCTAATATGAGAACTGTAGCCCTCATGGTATGAAGATTGTGGGTTTCATATCCAGTCCAGAGAGTTGGGCAAAAAGATCTAATCTGATGCTCCAACTCACAACTGAGGGAGTACTGCACTGTTGGGGTGAATAGGACTGTCTTTCACATGCAAAGTTAACTGAGGCTCTATTTGCTCTGTCAAGCAGATGTGAATGATCTCACACCACCATTTTCAAAATGAGCAGTGGAGCTACCTGCTGTATTCACACACATATTTATCACCTAATTAACATACCAAAGTATAATCATTGGATTATTATCTTAGACTACTTAGATTTAGTATTATCATTTGGCTTTCAAGAAAGCTTGTTGTGCATAAATTGACTGTCACATTTTTCTGCATCTAGCACATTCAGAAATTTTAATTGTCCATACCTTAAATCGCACTTATTTTTGTTTACCCTTTAACCCTTTTACACCATATTAACATTTTTATCTTTAAAGGTCCTGCCCATTCCTACTTATCAAATTCTTGGACCCTACAATTTCCCTCCTTGCTTGCCTCTCCTTGTTCCACCATTTACGGCCCTTCAACTCCCTTGGTGCCCTGACCTTCCACACTATGTCTTGAACCAGTGTTCTTTGCTTCTAAGCCTCTCAGTAGGTAGAACAGTTTCTCCTGATTCACTCTGTCCAGACTCCTTGTGGTTTTGAATATCTCTGTCAAACCTTCTCCAGCAGCAGCTTCAATTTCTTTAATCTGTCCGGATAGCAGAAGTTTTGCGAATCATTTCTGTGCCCTTTTTAATTGCCTTCACATCCTTCCAGATCTGAGTGCAGTATTCACAGTTGAGGCTGAACCAATGTTTTCTCTACAGGTTAACATAACTTCCTTGTTTTTGTCTTCCGTGCCCATATTGACAAAACCCAAAATGCTGTAGTATATGTTTTTCTTTAACCCTGCATTCAACCTTCCCCGCCACCTTCAATGATTTGTGCACATATATTTGCTCCTGCATTCCCTTTAAAGTTGTGCCCTTGGACCTATATTGCCTCTTCCTTTCGATACCAAGATGAATGTCTTGAGGCCTAATCTAAGCTTCTCTCCAGATAACTTCAATTAACTCTTTAAGGCAATATCAGGGCAGAACTGCATTGTTGAAGATGCTGTCTTTTAGATGAACAAGTACTTTTTCTTTTCACTTGTAGGACATAAACATCTCTGGCAGCACCAGCATTTACTGCCCATCCCAAGTAGCCCTTGATAAGTTATTGGTGAGATGCCACTTTGAATCGCTGCAGTTTGTGTGCTGTAGGTAGACCCACAATACCCTTAGGGATGTAATTCCAGGATTTTGACCCAGCGACAGTGAAGGAATAATAATACAATTTCCCAAGTTAGGGTGGTGTGTGTCTTGGAGGGGAACTTGTAGGTTGTGGTGTTCCCATGTACCTTATGCCCTTGTCCTTCCAGATAGACGTGATTGTAGGTTTGGAAGGTGCTGTCCAAAGATTTTTGGTGAAATTCTGCACTGGGTCTTATACACTCAGTACACACTGCTGTAACGGAGTATCGATGGTAGAGGGAATGGATGTTTGTGGATGTGGTGCCAATGAAGTGGGCTGCTTTGTCCTGGGTGGTGTCAAGCTTCTCGAGTGTTGTTGGAACTGCACTCATCCAAGCAAGTGCCTTCCGGATAGTAGAAAGGCTTTGGGGGAGTCAAGAGGTGAGTTACTCACCTCAGTGTTCCTCATCTCTGACCGGCTGTTGTAGCCACTTGTAGACATGCTATTCAATGTCAGGATTGGTGGGTGGATTGTCTTATATTGCAGAAGGCCATTGTTTGGTATTTGTGTGGTGCGAATGTTACTTGCTATTTTTCAGCCAAGCCTAAATATTGTCTAGGTCTTGTTACATTTGGACATGTATTAGTATCTGAGGCATTGTGAATGGTGCTGGACATTGGGCAATCATTAGCAAACATCCCCACCTCTGATCTTATGTTGGAGGGAAGGTCATTGAATCTGCGAAAAATGGTTGGGCTGTGGACACTACCCTGAGGAACTCCTGCAGAGATGTCCTGGAGCTGAGACAACTGATCTCCAATAATAATAAATATTTTCCTATGTGCCAGCTATGACTCCAACCAATTAAGAGTTTGCCCCAAATCTCATTCATTCCAGTTTTGCTAGGGCTTCTTGATGGAGAAAGTGAGGTCTGCAGATGCTGGAGATCAGAGCTGAAAATGTGTTGCTGGAAAAGCGCAGCAGGTCAGGCAGCATCCAGGGAACAGGAGAATCGATGTTTCGGGCATAAGCCCTTCTTCAGGAACTTCTTGATGCCACACTTGGTTAAATGCAGCCTCGATATCGAGGTCTGTTGCTTTCACCTCCTCTCTGGAATTTGGCTCTTTTGTCCATATTTGAATCCAGGCTGTAATGAGATCAGGAGCTGAGTGGCCCTGTTGGAACCCAAGCTGGAAGTCACTGAGCAGGCCATTGCTGAACAGGTATTGCTTGATAGGAGTGTTGATGACACCTTGCATTATTTTACTGTTGATTGATCAAGAGTTGGGGCAATAATTGGCTGCCTTAGATTTGTCCTCCTTTTTGTGTGTACAGGGCATACCCAGGCAATTTTCCGCACTGCCAAATTGATGGCAGTGTTGTAGCTGTTTTAGATGAAACAAGACCATGTGGCAGTTCTCACTGATACAAAAGATTATAAGGCACTATTCAAAGAAGAGGAGGAGAGATCTGTCCAACAAATATTTATCTCATGACTGTGCATAATGTGGGTGTTTGTCTTCCCGCAACCCAGCAATAACTGTACTTGCAAAATATGTAATTGAAAATGAAGCATTTTGGGAGGTAGTGAGGTTTTGAAAGATGCTATCTAAATGTTATAGTATTTAGTACAGACTAAATTCATTCATAGCACTAACAATGACTACTTGGTGCTGAGTTCAATCATTAGTACCAGGCTCCGGACTTATACTCAGCATCTCTGTGCTATTTATGCAAAACGTTTTTAAACCAGCTTCTTCCCTTAATCAGGCAGCACACCGAGTGCATATTTCAGATAAAAGTCAATATGATTAACTAATATGCAATCCAATAAAAAAAAGCTTGTCTGTATTATGCCATGATACAAGTGCATAGGGTGAATTTATAATAAAATTTGGATTTATGTGATATTCATTGCTCATCATTTGGTTGATATTCTCATGTAAAACCAAGGAGAAATTGTTTTGGGGCTTGGGAAGCTGGGGCTGAAATATATTTGGTATTTCAGTAAACATACTGTACTTTGGATGCAATATTTCATGACATAATGGTTGGAAGAGATTCCTAATCTTTGAAGTTTAAAAATAAAGTATGTTAATATTATTTGCTTCATCTTGGCTGTTAACAAATATTGGTTCACCTTGATTAATACCAAAAGTTATCTTAATGTGAAACATAAGTTCCCTTTTCTTTGAACTGTAGTCTGCAGTCTGTTTCTTGCAGCTGACTTTTCAGCAAAGAATTTGCATTTGTTTTCTTTGATATTTTCTATCAATATTAGCATTTTACAATTTTTGATTTCAAATAACTTCTGTAAAACAATGGCTTTTGTGGACACAATCCCTATCATGAACGCATTCCGGTCAATAGATCAACACTGCTGTTTGCTATCTCCCGCATTCTTGCTTCATGAATCTAAGCAGTGATTATCAGTGAGGCTGCTGGATTATGGTAGCTATCTCTGGAGAATTTTTCCTGAGTTAGTCTTACACCACCATGTAACTGGAAAGAAGTTGTTGAAGTTAAAGTGTAAGAACCCTGACTCTGGTGCTGTTACCTCTTGTAACTTCTGTGATCTTTGAAGCTATTTGATACATGGTTATAATTGGTTAACTTGGATAGTTGGATCATAGGGGTTCAGATCTATCCTTTTTCTATTTTAAAAGCGTTTATAAATTCTGAAGGCAAAACATAACTAAGATCATTGGAATTTTGCCATTTCCTGCCATTGTTTTAGCAGCCATTAAGAGCGGTTACTAATTTCCAAAGTTTTCCTTTTATAGCTCTCGTACATATATTAGAGCTTTTAATAGTATTGGGGAAAATAACTATCTTCTGTTCAATAAGACCAGTTGCAAGCTTGACGTTTTCTTTACTGTGTTTCTCAAACTTTTGTTCGATCTGCAGAGCAGTAGTCAGGATGTCTGTCCCTTCGCTTTATGAACCAAATATTCCATCTGAGCCACAGTACCACCTACATAAAACCTTGCAAGTCTTGTTGTGAAAATCTTCCTACTCACTTATTCAGGGTGATGGGTCCTGGTGATGACCCAATAACTTTGAAATTGAGAATTCACAATTCCATGATGAGAAATGCGAAATTAGGTTATACACATCAGCTTGCTTGTGGGCTGGCTGCTGAAATAACTACCGCAGAAGCTGCTGGATAATTGTGAAACTACTTGATTCCTCCATGTTCCGAGGGGAAGATGATTTGCCACCTCCAGCTGTTCTCAATTATCGTTGACTCCAGTCCCGTGCTGTAGTGACTCTTGATGCCATGAGCACACCCAGCAGCAGCCTTTATTAAAACTATAAGAGGGAGGAAAATCTGTTTCCTCTTTGCCCCTGATATTTCCTCAGCATTTAGTTTATCAAATCCAACAGATTGTATAGTTCAGAATCCTGATACTGGATAAACTTTGGAGGTATCTGGTTGTTGTTTGCTTCTTGAGTATTCCACGGTTTGCACAGTAAATCTTTACTGACATCCATTTTATGGTTTAATATCTCCTTCTCATAGTTTCTCGCTGTTCTCAGATATCACAATCATCTGTGAAGAGCTTCCTCCTGTTGTTTTTTTTAGTGTCTTAGCACCGGTAAATTGGAATAACTTGTCAGCGCTCAGAACATTGTTAGGCAAGAGCAAACCTATTTCTGTAGTTTTTAATGATTGCACCTACTTGTCTTTCCATCACTTTTCTGAAATACTTCCTACTCCAGCACTCTTCAGGCTCATTCACTGAACACTCTTTGCTCATTCACTGGCCTTCCCTCGGGATGATTTCTGTTAAGTATGTTCCACCAAACCATACAATAATATAACTCATCCAAATTTGATGACATTTGTACTTTGAGAATTGTAAAGCCCTTTAAAGACATCCCATTTTCCTTTTTTTAAAAAAAGTCATATCCTATGTTGTTATGTAGTCCATTCAATGTGAACAGATCTTGAACTGTGATGCATTTGTGCTTTGTCAGATCATTTCTCCTTCTGAATCTCTTTAGTGCTTTTTGTCTCTCTGGATCCTTTATGCTCTCCGTGTCTGCTCTCTACCATTTCTTCCTTCCACCCAATCTTACTAAAGGCAACATCAGTGATAATGCTGTCTAAGTACAGAAAATGCCACCAGTTTCTATTCACTTGCTATTGGTTTCTAAAAAATCTTTATTGTAGTTACATCTTTTTGATAAAATTGTAAAATGTTTAAGGCACAAAAGGAGGCTTTAATCCAATTCCCTATTGAATGCCTTCACCACACCCTGACAGTGTATTCCAGATTGTAATCACTCACCACATGAAGCTATTATTCCCCACTGCTTTTGCCAATTACCAGTAAATCTACGTCCTCAGGTTCTTGAGCCTTCCACCAACACAAACAGCTTATTTCTTCCTAACCACTAGGTTCAGGTCCCTCATGATTTGGCGCAACACGATTAAATCTCCCTTTAAGCGGTTCTTCTGCAAGTAAAATCACCCCAGCTTGTCTAATCTGTCCACGTAATGGATGTTCCTTGTCCCCAGAATCATTCTAATTAATCTTATCTGTGTCCTTTCGAATAGCTTGATGAGCATCCAAAAGTGTGGTACCTACAAATGGGCACAGTACTCCTGTTCAGGCTGAAGAAGTGTGTTTATTTGGGTCGATCGTAACTTTTGTGCCTCTGTACTCTATGCATGTAATTAGGTTTTTGTTAAACTATGCTCTCAACCTCTCAATCTTCTACCTACTTCTCTCGATTCTGATTGCAGGACCATACCTCTATTTCTACTCATGTCATTTTGAGACTAATGTGGACCATGAATGCGGACATTCACCCTTCCTCTGCAACGTCTTGCAGCTGCTCAGTAATATCCTTGGCCCAGTCACTAGGGAAGCATTATACTACCACAAGTTCACATCTGTAGCTGCTGAATGCTTGTCTGTTGAATCTGCTGCATTGAGCTTGCAGTACCCCTGCTGCCGTCCTATAAAGCTGAGTCACCCATGATGCCATTGACATGACTCTGGTTACACTCTCCACCTTCAGAACTGACTACACATTGGAGAGTCCCCACTCTGGGAACACTTGCATGATAGTACTGTTTCTTTGTGATCATCAGGTGGCCACCTTTTCCCCTTCTCTCAGCATAAACTGAAGCTGTGGGGAGGGTGGGGGATTGACAATATTCATAACATGGTATTGCACTAAGTTCTAACCTCTCAGAGCACTGCAGTCATTGCAGCTTCACCTGCTGCAACAGCTGACACTTTCTGTACACGTGATTGGTTATCTAAGACACGATAAGCACACTGGAGTTTCTGCATTCCTCAGGATGTGCACTTATAGAGTCATAGAGATGTACAGCACGGAAACAGACCCTTCGGTCCATGCCAACCAGATATCCCAACCCAATCTAATCCCATCTGCCAGCACCCAGCCCATATCCCTCCAAACCCTTCCTAATCATATACCCATCCAATGCCTTTTAAAATATTGCAATTGTACTAGCCTCCACCACACCCTCTGGCAGCTCATTCCATACACGTACCACCGTCTGCGTGAGAAAGTTGCCCCTTACCCTTCCTAATCATATACCCATCCAAATGCCTTTTAAAATATTGCAATTGTACCAGCCTCCACCACACCCTCTGGCAGCTCATTCCATACACGTACCACCGTCTGCGTGAGAAAGTTGCCCCTTAGGTCTCTTCTTTATCTTTTCCCCCCTCACCCTAAACCTATGCCCTCTAGTTCTGGACTCTCCGACCCCAGGGAAAAGACTTTGTCTATTTATCCTATCCATGCCCCTCATAATTTTGTAAACCTCTATAAGGTCACCCCTCAGCCTCCGACGCTCCAGGGAAAACGCCCCAGCCTCTCCCTATAGCTCAAATCCTCCAACCCTGGCAACATCCTTGTAAATCTTTTCTGAACCCTTTCAAGTTTCACAACATCTTTCCGATAGGAAGGAGACCAGAATTGCACACAATATTCCAACAGTGGCCGAACCAATGTCCTACAGCCGCAACATTACCTCCCAACTCCTGTACTTAATACTCTGATCAATAAAAGAAAGCACACCAAACGTCGCCTTCACTATCCTATCTACCTGTGACTCCACTTTCAAGGAGCTGTGAACCTGCACTCCAAGGTCTCTTTGTTCAGCGACACTCCCTACACCATTAACTGTATATGTCCTGCTAAGATTTGCTTTCCCAAAATGCAGCACCTCGCATTTATCTGAATTAAACGAACCCGGGTCTCTGGCGCTGTGAGGCAGCAGTGCTAACCACTGTGCCACCGTGCCGCCTGTATTCCATGAGACCTAACCTTGCTAATCAGTCTCCCATGAGGAACCTTGTCGAAAGCCTTACTGAAGCCCATATAGATCACATCCACAGCTCTGCCCTCATCAATCCTCTTTGTTACTTCTTCAAAAAACTCAATCAAGTTTGTGAGACATGATTTCCCACCCACAAAGCCATGTTGACTATCCCTAATCAATCCTTGCCTTTTCAAATACATGCACATCCTGTCTCTGAGATCAGAGCTGCCTTTCACAAGAGGAGAGTTAGAGCTGCATTCTATCAGGTGATGAATCTTATTTCTACTAATAAACTTTATTATTTCTAAAGAAGAAAAAGACCCACCAGTTAAGTCACTTCCCTTCTGTTATTGTAACTTAAATATAGAGAATGTTATTGAATATTTTATTCAACTCTTCTTTTCCTTCAAAATATTGCCGTTTTTAATTTCTCTGTTCCTTAGACTGACTCTCTAACTTTGAAGAAATGGAGACTGAGGTACAATACTCACCAACCAATCAATTAATGCCCTTGCCACACCCAATTTTTCCTTTTTTTTTTACAACTCGAGTGTGCCCCAGTCTGTTCCAGATGCTGAGTTTGTGTCCAGATAATTGATAGGCCCCTTGCCCGGGCCACAATTTATCCTCTGCTGGGAGGTCCAGATTCATTGTATATCTGCTGCTGAGTTACTTCGTTAGCTCTATAGACCAGAGATGGTCTTATTAGAATCTAATTTGTTGCAGAGGAGAGAGTGAGAACTGCAGATGCTGAAGATCAGAGTCTAAAAGTGTGGCACTGGGAAAGCACAGCAGGTCAGACAGCATCAGAGGAGCAGGAGAGTCAGCATTTCGAGCATAAGTCCTTCATCAGGAATGTGGGAGTTGACCAAGTGGGCTGAGAGATAAATGGGAGGTGGGTGGGGCTGGGTCAAAGGTAGCTAGGAAGGAGATAGGTAGATGAAGGTGGAGGGTGATTGTGATAGGTCAGGGTGGAGGGGATAGGTGGGAAGAATGATGCACAGGACAGTTTAAGAGGGCGGTGCTGGGTCGGAAGGTGTAAAACCTGTGCCTATACATCCCCCCTCACCTCCATCCAAGACCCCAAAGGATGCTTCCACATCCAGCAGAGATTTTCCTGCACCTCCAAACACCTCACCTACTGTGTCCATTGCTCTCGATGTGGTCTCCTCCACATTTGGGAGATAGGATGCCAACTTGTGGAATGCTACAGAGAACATCTCTGGGACACATGCACCAAACAACCCCACCACCCAACACTTCAAATCCCCCTCTCATTCCCCCAAGGACATGCAAGTCCTCGGCCGCCTCCACCACCAAATCCGAGCCACCCGACAACTGGAGGAAGAACACCTCATCTGCAACCACGCAGGAGCAATGTCAATCTCACCAGTTTCCTCATCTCCCCTCCTCCACCTTATCCCAGATCCAACCCACCAACTCAGCACCGCCCTCTTGAACTGCTCCACCTTCCTTCCCACCTGTTCGCTCCACCCTTGGCTCCAACTTATCATCATCATCATGTAGGTTTAAGCCAGGTTCTTCATACTTCCTGTTCACTGCATAACATTATTTTGCCATGATATAATACTTATTCTACAGTTCCTGTTTCAAACTAAATATCTTAAAAGTTTCATAAAATTTCCAGATTTGGGCTTAGTTTGAACAAAGCATTTATAATTGGCCTTTTTTTTATATTAAATTGTTTATTGTAGTACTAAAGTCATTGCTGCTGGATGCAACTATTTCTCTGTGGTTCGAAAACCACATTGAAACAAAGAACAATCGAAAAGATACTGTTTACAGTTAAATACAGAAAGCAATAATAAATAGGTTTCAAAGTCACAGAGGCTGCCTGACTCAAAACAATCAAATAATGCTCACAAATTCAAGGTGTAGCAATCTATGAGCTTTGCTACTAAATCATCTTAAGACACTTGCTTTAACCCGGGCAAACATTATTATTTGATAACTTATTGGTTGACCTGTGTTTATTGGATTTCTTTTTACCCAAATGTGTACTTCAGTAATATTATCAGCAGCATTGTTCAGACTAGTCTTTTGTTATATATTGTCACCAACCAACCAATGCAAAATAGAGAAAAAACACAGAAGTTACTCCTTTATATACTTTCAACAACAGTTATAAAGTGGCTGCACTGCTGCCAAAGGGTTGGGTAGCTCAGTTACCTTGCTGACTAGAATATGGTTCAGAGTAACACTTGCACCACAGTTCAATTCCATTTCAGGCTGAAGTCGACTCGAGGGCCCCTCCCCTTGTGAGTGAAAGGCAGGGCTTTTGCCCGAAACGTCGATTTCGAAGCTCCTCGGATGCTGCCTGAATTGCTGTGCTCTTCCAGCACCACTGATCCAGAATTTGGTATCCAGAATCTGGTTTCCAGCATCTGCAGTCATTGCTTTTACCTCAATAGCAAAGCACCGCTGATCAAAACTGTCAAGATCCTGGCTCAGAATGAAATGTGAGCAGACTATAAGCTCAGGATCTGAGAAGGGCACCCATGGGTGGCACGGTGGCTCAGTGGTTAACACTGCTGCCTCACAGAACCTGGGACCAGGAATCAATTCCACCCTTGGGCAACTGTCTATATGGTATTTGCATATTCTCCTTGTGTCTGCGTGGGTTTCTTCTGGGTGCTCCGGATTTATTCCATACTGCGTTGGAGCAATTCTGGTCTCCTTCCTATCGGAAAGATGTTGTGAAACTTGAAAGGGTTGGAGGATTTGAGCTATAGGAAGAGGCTGGGGCTGTTTTCCCTGGAGCAAAGGAGGCTGAGGGGTGACCTTATAGAGGTTTATAAAATTATGAGGGGCATGGATAGGATAAATAGACAAAAAGTTTTCCCTGGGATCGGGGGAGTCCAGAACTTGAGGATATAGGTTTAGGTTGAGAGGGGAAAGGTATAAAAGAGACCTAAGGGGCAACTTTTTTATGCAGAGGGTGATACGTGTATGGAATGAGCTGCCAAAGGAAGTGGTGGAAGCTGGTACAATTGCAACATTTAAAAGACATCTGGATGGGTATATGAATAGGAAGAGTTTGGAGGGATATGGGCCGGGTGCTGGCAGGTGGGACTAGATTGGGTTGGGATATCTGGTCGAAATGGATGAGTTGGATCAAAGGGTCTGTTTCCATGCTGCACATCTCTATGACTCTATGTGCAGGTTAGGTCAATTGACCATGCTAAATTGCCCGTAGTGTCCAGGACATACAGGCTAGGTCATCTAGCTATGAAAAGTGCAGGGTTACAGGGAGGGGGTGTGGGTTTGGATGGGACGCTCTTCAGAGGGTCGGTGTGGACTTGATGAGCCAAATGGTCTTCCATACTGTGGGGATTCTATGATAATGATGCCAAGATGCAGATTCCCTTGAAGACCTGTTAGAACAGTTATACACGAAAAATTTCACGTCAAATCTCTCGTCACAATGTTTTGATTTTATTCCCTTCTATTATAAATCCTATGCAATTTTACTACTTCATTGTAAGAGATCCTGTCGCCACATGGGATCATATCATATCATAGGGCATTGAACTGGGTCTTTCTACTTCTAAAAGAACAAAGAAGAAAGGGCGGCGCGGTGGCTCAGTAAGGGTAGCACGGTGGCTCTGTGGTTAGCACTGCTGCCTCACAGTGCCTGGGTCCCAGGTTCGATTCCAGCCTCGGGCGACTGACTGTGTGGAGTTTGCACATTCTCCCCGTGTCTGCGTGGGTTTCCTTCCAGGTGCTCCGGTTTCCTCCCACAGTCCAAAGATGTGCAGGTCAGGTGAATTGGCCATGCTAGTTGTTAGGTGCATTAGTCAGAGGGGTGGGTGGGTTACTCTTCGGAGGGTCGGTGTGGACTTGTTAGGCCGAAGGGCCTCTTTCCACATTGTAGGGAATCTAAAAGAAAGAAAATTTACAGCCCAGGAACAGGTCCTTCAGCCCTCCAAGCCTGAGCCAATCCAAATTTACTGTCTAAACCTGTCGCCCAATTCCTAAGCATCTGTATCCCTCTGATCCCCACCTACTCATGCATCTGTCCAGACACATCTTAAATGAATCTACAGTGCCTGCCTCTACTACCTCTGCTGGCACCGCGTTCCAGGCACCTACCACTCTCTGTAAAGTACATGATTCATACTACTATTTATTCATTCACTGACTAATTAGTGATGAACCTGGTGGGAACCTGCTTTGCAAATTGTAGTGAACCTCACTTTGATCTAGCTTTTTGTACAGTGAAAGATTTACCATGCATGTTCATATTTCCTTGACTAGTCCATCTTATTATGAGCAACTTTCTAGCAAATCATTTATAATCCTCTTTGATGAATAACATAATCCTTCCTTCCTTGATGCTTCAATCAGTAATCTTATTACAGTAGAAAGGAATTCCCACACTTTGTGGGAAAGTCTAGTTGGCAACCTTTTGTCAATTTCATGGCATAAGCTTTTCCAACTAGCTTCCTATAGTTTTGACTTAAGTTAATTGGCTTGGGTTGTACATTATTAGAGCAAAGTTAGTATGAAACTGTACTTCTATTCTGTTAAATTCAATCTGAAGGGAAACCATTCCTTTTACATGATCATTGTTTTTTTCTGTTGAGAATTGTTTTCAGCTGACAAGTTTTAGCTCTAAAACTTTTCCCATTTTATAAAGAACTTACCACCTGAATTATAATATCAGCATCAATTAGCCTTTCTAATTTGAACACTTATATTTTCAGTTGTAAACGCTATCCTGGGCTAATGGATTTTGTTGTAATGGGCAATACTTTAAAACCTAAGGTAAAATAAAGGTGGCTGAGAGAGTAGTAAGCCATCCCATTTGAGTTAGTTGTGTGATTAGGTCATTCATGATGTTTTATACAAAAGGATTTAAAGTTGAAGCCCTTTCTCTGCTTTTTTTTTAATATTTGTTCATGGCACGTGGACATCTCTGGCTGGTCAGCATTTATTACCTGTCCCTACTCGTCCCTTGAGAAAGTGATGATGCCGTTTCTCTGTCCAAATCTGCAATCTATCTATATCCAGCTGTATCATTTAATAATCCTCGCTATCTGTTCTCTGCCAGTTTTGGTGTCATCTGCAAATTTACTCATCAGACCAGCTACAAGTACAGAGGAGGTTTAACCAAGATGTTGCCTGGTCTGGAGGGTTTTCATTGTGAGGAGAGGTCAGATTGTTTTCATTGGAGGGGTGACCTGGTAGAGGTCAACAAAATTAAATGGATAGCAGAGATTTTTTTCTCAGGTGGAAAGGTCAACTCCAAAAGGCCATAGGTTCAAGGTGAGAGAGGGAAGTTTAGGGGAGAAGTAAAATAGGAAAATATTTCACACAGAGGATGCTGTGTGCCTGGAATGCACTGCCAGTGGACGTGATGCAAGCAGGCACGCTAGCAACATTGAAGGTGTATCTTGATAATCTCATGAATGGGAGACAAAGAGACAGAAACTATGTATGGGCAAAATTTAGCAGCTCTGAATAAGGATTAACAATTGGCTCAGGCTTGGTGGGCTAAAAGGCCTGTTCCTTTGCTGTATTGTATTGCATAAGAGTCACATTGGACTTGAAATGTTAACTCTAGATAAATCTTAACTTGTTTATCAGCTGATTCTTGAGATTGAATTGCTTCTTGTGATACTCTGTCACCCATCCAGTTTATTTCTATATTGCACAGACTCATGTCATTTTTTACTTAGTTACAATCCCAGGAAAGCTGTTAACGTTTAAAGAGAAATTTGAACTCCCAATGATCAGTTAAAAGAACAATGCCACCTGATTTCAGATTTTAAGCTCGAAAAGTTATGGTTCAACATTAAAAACAAGCACTGCTCCTTCAAGGAATAAATCAATGTTAGACACAGTGTTCTCGAATTCAGTTAAAAATCACACAACCCCAGGTTATAGTCCAACAGGCTGAATTGGAAGCACTAGCTTTCGGAGCGACGCTCCTTCATCAGGTGGTTGACCGGCATCTCCAAATCATCTCTCGAATTCACTTTATTTACCTTCATATTCCAGCTATTTCTCAGCAATGAAATTTCATGAGTGTCCTTTCACTACCTTCTGGCCAGGTGACCTTCGAACGTTCCCACAAGAGACATGATTGTGGACTTAGTCCAAGCTTAGGCTTCACTCATATTCTGACTTTGTTGCTATTAGGCCATTAGGAACCAGAACAAGGTATGTTGGTTCCTAATAGCCTCTCTATTCCAGTACCACAGATGTCTTACAGCTCCTGACAGATTAGATTCCTGCTGTCTCCAAGCTTCAACCAGACTGCCTCCAGATTTCGAATTAAAGCGTTTGACTGTGAAATTGCACAAATAAAATGCAAAACAAGGTGCACTTCTAAACGTAACCTTTCACAGTGCAATTTGGCGTACCTGGGCGGTATGCCCAACAGAAATACAAAATTATTGTCTTTTACCTTCAGAATACCCCTTTTATTCACATAAATAATTGATATCTGTAGATGAAGCTAATAGCCTGCTTACTGGGCTCATTGGTTCCACCAAGTAAAGCTATTGTTTACAAGGTCTTTTCAGAGCTTCTTTGCAAAAAAACACATGAATAATTGAAACTTGACAGGTTTGCACTCCAATTTCAAAGCTGGTTTTAAGGTACCTTGGAATGAACATTCTTTACCATGAGGACCAGAGAGGGTTTTCCCCACATTCAATTCTGATCTTGCAGACTATCCTCATCAGTCTGGTTTTTGCTTATTTCATGTTTTGTTTACTAGCTCCTCAACCAAGTATATCCATTTATCTGCATTCAAAAATTCAAGCCCCAAACTAAAGTATATTTCTCAAACATGAATAATGAAATGAAACAATACAACAATAATTCAATTCCTAATAGATATTTAGTAATAAAAAACTTTCAGATTGCCAAAAATGTAAAATACAAACTTAATATATTTCTAATTAAATTGCCATGACACATATTTTTCTAGGAAGTATGTTTCAAACTTCTTTTTGTGTTTGGAATGTAGTTCACACTCTGATTATTTGCAGCATTCTATTCTGAAGAGTCTGGATTGACCAAGTATAAATATTATCACTCAAACATTGTTAATTATTAATCAGTATCACTCAATCATTGTTAATTGGTTCAAATGCTCTGAATATTTTCCCTTTACCTTTGGCGAGAAGCTAATTCTAGGTCTGTTTCATAGCTTCTTGCTAATATTAATAGCACAAATTTGCTTCGTGGCCTTTATGTCAAATATTTTGCTCGGGTCACATATGGAAATGTACAATGTGATCAAAAAGAGTCTTACAGCACAATAAAAGGAAAATTTTGCAAGGTCAAAAGTCAAATACACTTGGATTGAAAATGACTATTGTATTGCAGTGGATATTGTTTCTGCAAAGATTAAAGCTCATGCATTACTCATCCACGTTGTTCAAGTTTTTGTTATAAGTTTAAGGAAGTGATTGCATAATTTTAAATGGATTGGCAGAAGATCTTGTTTTAGTTGGCATTTCTCTGCAATTTGTTGAATATACCAATTTTGTACTCTACAAAATAGGATAGTGCATTTTTTTTTGTAAATTCCATATACTGGTAATTAAATTTTGGTGGTCAAACTTTAATGTGAAAATTAATTTAAAACACAACTTTCAATTAGTGTACAACAAGCACGATGTGAATAATTTTTGTATTTTGTGAAGCCTGCCTCAATTGTCTGCCTAATTAGTTTCAAACTACATCAGCATTAGAAAGAAGCATTTAAGTTTTTCAAAGTGCTGAATGACCCAAAGTTTTGTACTACATAAACGTACCACCACCTAACTGGAGTGATCTTGGCATGCACACTGTATTTTAACCATGGGAAATGGATCATTTTCCCATCTGTCTGTCTTTTTGTTGAGGAAGCTGTGGTCCTTAAATTAGTTTTTTTTTGTTATCCCTAATGGATGTTGGCTTAACTTCAGTTCAAGTGTTGCAACTTTGTTTAGCATCTATTCTCCTCAAAGCCTGTGAAGCACCTTGGAACATTTTTCTACATCAGAAACATATTATAAAGGAAAGTTGTTTTGCTGCAACAGTAAGTTAATTGTCTAGCACACAATTGTTTAGTAGCTACTACCTGATTTAAGTGTATCTGAATTAGATACCTTTGCATGCATACAGGAAATGTCAGGACATACTTAATCCAAAAATAAACTTCCACAACTAAACAGTTTAGCCCTGCTACTAGGGCTTTTTTTTGGTTTGTGGCATAGATTATAGTATAATGTATTTCATAATAAAGAGATGAACATTGTCAAAACCTTAAGCAGGAAGTTCCTACGCTTAAAGTTAAGCATACAAATACACAATGGACTGAATTTCATGGCAGGAATAACAATGAGGTTAGCAGTAACCACTCATCCGGAGTAGCTTAGAGATCAACAACAGGCCGCACGTGTGGTAAAATGCCCAATTCAATACGTTGCTGTCTGATTTTCTCTGCTTCTCTAGAGGTTTTGCTGTTTTGATATCTCAGTGAGAAGCTCCACATTTAAACGTAGGTCGTGCAGAGTTATTCAATTAAATGCGATAAAAATGTTAGTTTTATCCATTTAAAGTTCATGTGAATTTTTAAGTGTTTTAATGATCATTGAACACTTCCTTTGGCACAGTAAGTGCATTTTGCAAGTAATGAGTCTCATTCTTCCAGTTTTCCAATTGTTGGTCATTTAAGAAAAAAAATGGGAATAATTCTTTTTTTTTCCTTTTGTGTCTCATCTCTTTCAGTTTCATCTTTATTCTCTCTATATTTTATTTATTGCAATGTTGAATTAAACAATCAAACTTATGCATCTTGATTTAGATACTGTGTGGCTCAAAAAAGATTCTTCAGCATGATAGGTTGAAGAACTATACTGCTCCTTGCTCTTCTCATACAGGTACCAGGTCCCTTGCAAAGAGCATTGTGCTGAAATGGATCTTTAATTGCTGTGGAAAAGCCCAGGAAAAGTTTCTTGGCAGCAATAAGAATAATAAACAGTGAGTGCATACCTTCATTACTGTTTGAGAAGTGAACAAAGGTAAGTCATAGGAAATAATAGACTACTTTTGATTTTAGTCTTTTTGCATTTTGCAAGAGTCTTGACATTATTAACTGTAATATTGAGCAAATGAATTTGAGATAGATTTAGCAATTGTCAGCCATTTGTAAGAGGAGGACAGATTGGCTGAGGATGCAGAGAGTTCCTCATTAAGTCTTAATACTGTCTAATAATAATATAGCCTCTTGCAGCGATATTACAGGTTCCTGATATATTTAGGAATGGATTCTGATATATTTTGAGGCAGATTTTCTCTTAAAAAATGAAAATTAGTTTAATGATCATTGAAAATACAATATTTTGTTTTTACATTTCGTGCTTTCAGTGACCGTCTCCTCGTCTGCTTTAGTTTGTTGCAACCAGACCCTGGATGAGGTTCCACAATTTATCATGGTTCCCAGCTGAGGGGGGAATGAACTGACATCCTTTCTTTATTCACTTATCCCTTCAGTTGGTTGCAACAAAATTAACCAAAATGGATCTCCTCCCTTTGGAATACTATTCTCCCAAACCACATGAATTTATTTTCTAAAAGGAACTAATTTAACCCAACTCCTTTGTACTAATGAAAAAGTGACTCTATTAGTTACTAAGCATGACAAGAATGTAACACACATTCACACACTTAAAAAATACAAAGTGAATCCATGAAAAGATAAAAAGTGAAAAATATATGGACTGTTGGTCTTTATTAAAGAGTAAGTGATGAAATGTTAATGTTAAGCAATTGATATTGGGATTCTTGCCTTTGCATGCTAACTAAAGTTATTTTGTCTGCTTGCTTTTAACTGACTTTGTTGACTGCCTTCCAGCACTCAGAATGAGAGAGTCCTTTACTTACAATAAAGGGATGACTTATTGTAGATAAAGGAAATTCTTCAACTGGGTTTTTCACACCAGATTAGCACTTGAATCTAGGCTGGTACATAAATACTCAGGTCGGTAACACACCCAGAACAAAGATGAATCTAACTTCTAAACCCCTGTTTTGGATGTAGATTTGCTCACTGAGCTAGAAGGTTCATTTCCAGATGTTTCACCACCCTATTAGGTAACATCTTCAGTGGACCTGAGGTAGTGCACTGCTGATAATTCCTGCTTTCTATTTATATGTTTGGATTTCTTTGGGTTGATGATGTCATTTCATGTGGTGAAGTCACTTTCTGTTCCTTTTCTTAGGGAGTGGTAGATGGGGTCTAACTCGATGTGTTTGTTGAGAGAGTTCCGGTTGGAATGCCATCCTTCTAGGAATTCTCGTACATGTCTTTGTTTGGCCTGTCCTAGAATGGATGTGTTGTCCCAGTGGAAGTGGTGTCCTTCCTCATCCGTATATAAGGATACCAGTGAGAGAGGGTCATGTCTTTTTGTGACTAGTTGGTGTTCATGTATCCTGGTGGCTCGTTTTCTGGGTTTGTCCAATGTAGTGTTTGTTACAGTCCCTTGGCATCATGGTAGCCCACAAACCCACCAACACACTAAAACAGCAGCTAATGAACTTGAAAAACCCTATACAGACCACAAGCAAAACTAATGTCATTTACAAAATACCGTGTAAGGACGGTATATTCTAATCATGTTGCAATTGAACTTGTATGTCCATAAGTCACCTGGCTTATGATCCATGGTCATGGTGTGTTGCATTGTATTGGAGACTGATGTCTGTATTTTGTTAACATTTATATCAGTAGTGCTTGATAAACTAGGCATGTGTTGCTGAATTGGGAGTCCCAATAGCAAAAGCTTAATAACATTGTGTTCTTGTTTAAAACTTGTCTAGGATAATTCATCACTATTTTAAAAGCATGTTATTTTAAAAAAGATATTACTATTTCAGGGCTTACCTTATGAAAAAAGTTTGAACAGGTTGGGCCTATATCTGTTGGAGTTTATTTGAAACTCTTTAAGATTTTGAGGAAGCTTGATTGAATGGATAAATGAAAATTGTATTCTCTTGTGGGAGAGACCAGAATTGGAGTAAACAAATAATAGGTCTCCCCTTTAAATGGAATAAGCAGTTCTTTATTTTCTGACAGTCAATTAATCTATGAAATTCATTCTCACAGGAAACAGTGAGGCTGGGTCATTCAAGGAAGTGCTAGATTTTTTGATAGACAGACAAGTCAAGAGTTTGATGGGGGACAGGTGAGATGCAGTTGAGAACTTAAAAGGTTAAGGGGTAACCTGATCAAAGACTTCAAGATGTTAATAGGAAAAAACAGTTCAGGCAAAGATAAACTGTTTCCACTGGTAGAGGATTCCAGTAAAACGGAGTGTAGAATTAGGGCCAGACCATTCAGGAGGAATGTTAGGAAGCACTTCTGCACACATAGGGTGTTAGATGTTTGGAACTCTTTTTCAAACGGCAGTGCATGCTAGAGCAGTTGTTTATTTTAAATTTGAGATAGATGTTTGTAAGCAAAGGTATTAAGGGATATGGGCCAAAGGAAGGCAGAGTTAGGCTACAGATCAGCCATGATCTCATTGAATGGTGCAACAGGTGTAAAGGGCTGAATGTCCTCCTCCTGTTCCGGATCATCTTAAGTACAAACTCTGGAGTTTATCATTAACTGCATCTAATGTTATCATGGCTCAAATATAAGCTTGTCTGTACTATTATGTAGTGTTGCCCCAAATCAGGAATGTATCATTTACATAGCAAACTTAATATCTAGCAAACATTTGAAGAAAGAGAGGAATTTTATTTACTGCTGATTTCAAGAGCTTTACAGTTTTCTGTTTGGCAAATGTGGATTATCTATAAAAATGGGTTAAACCAGCAGTCAAAATGCACTTCCCTTTGTGTAAATTCCCACCTGAACTGCTGTTATTTTTCACCGCCCTTCAAAACTTGAATCACCACAAGTATAAGATTCATCATGACTCACATTAACACTACAACGGTGGTTTAGACAATTAAATAACATTATCTAAATTACTTTTAAGTTAATCCAGTACTAGTAGTGTTGTTAAATAAACATGCATCACAAATTAATATATGCCATAGAATAACAAAAAGGGAAGGTGCTTTAGCACATGAACATTTCATCTGTTGGGCGTGGCTTTGAATGGAGCTCAGTTTGACATGACAGCCCCTTTCATCCTGACTCACTGGGCTGGAGGTGAATTTGCAACCCAGTGCCTCAATGCAAGTACAAAGCACAATGCTGGCCACATGTTATAAAATAAAATATTAATATTCAATGTTAATTATGATCTTCATTCTGAGATACTGGATGAAAAGCTCATGGGTTGAGCATTCCCCTGAAGTTCCTAATGGTTTTACCCCTCTTTCATCTTCTAATAGCTCTTTAAAGCCTGTTTCTTTGATTACACGTTTGGCCATCTGCCTCATATCACCTTATTGGACTTTAGCTTAAATTTTGCTTTGTGACCTCTATTGGAGACATGGGACATTTAATTAGTTTCAAGCTGCTGTATAACTGCAAGCTTTTATTGTTGAGTTTCGAATATCTTTTGGTGTTTTGAGAGTGTACTGTACAGTGGATACCCTCAAGCTGTTTTTAATAAAATTTTTGTTTAAGTTGGTACTTAATTTCTGTAATAAGTATTAATCTTTAGCTGTCAGGGTTTTACACATTGCAGAGTCACACTATTAAGATTTGTGTGTAGTTAAATATGCAAATGTTGCGCAATATTTCTCAACCACAAATAACTTTGACTAAAAATATAGACCTACGTGGATTAATGAGCATCATTCTACTGCAGATAAATGGTTAGTTTCCACACAATAAAGATCAGATTTGAAAAGATGATGACATTAAAAGTTGCTGTGTGGGTATTTAAGCTGCTTTGCGGAGAAATGAATCTTAAGTACGTTTATTTTGAGCTTCAAGATTATGAACCAAATGAGTGCCCCATTCCCTTGAGCAATATATAGCAAATAATTACAAAGGAATACTGTCAGTTATTAAATAAGAATGACTACAAAGGGAATTTATTTTCTTAAGGAAGTAGTCTCTTAAGAGAGTGTGTATGTTAGTGATTTTAATTTGTGCACACAAGCCTAAAATGTGCCACATGAATGTTTACAAAATGGTTTTTCTCTTGAAACAATAGTGCAGAGCAGTTTAAAAAAATAAATCTGCACGTGCTGTTCTCTACTGTTGATTTCTTCTCTGTCCATTGTTGCTGTGCAAGACAAAACAAGAATATTCGTCATGCAGTGCACTCACTGGCAGCTGCTCAGAGCCGAATCCAGCCTGTCATGCCTGGACATGAAAAATCTGGCCCCAATTTAATTTGCTTTTCTCCGGAGACCAGACCCCGATGTCCAGGTGACTGGCGCAGTTTGTACACTTTTAATAAAACAATGCATATTATGTAAAGCAGTGTTTAAACCTTTGTAGTTTCAAAAATGTAATTTAAACATGCTGGCCACAGAAATTCCAATGGTAAGTGACTTCTTTGAACTCCCGGTTAGCTTGTGCCCTTCAGTGGGAACTTTGTCATGTGTCAGTGACCCCAGAGCGCGCACATACTCGCTAGTAGCATTAAGTTAGCCAGCTTGTCCTGGCACAGCCCTAAGTAGAATAAAGCAGCACAGAAAAGTAGATCCCACAAGTTCTCTAAAACCAAAACACACTGGAGTAATTTTGGGAGAGTAATCTAATCTGGTTAGATAATCAGATAATTTATAAATAACTCAAACTTTGTTCTGCCATTTCTCACCAAGTTAATTGCTAGATTAAGTATTGTAGTCACTTCCATTTTTTTTTGGGGTGGGTTTGGGAAGATGAACTTTCGAGTTTGAATGAAGAAAATGTTTTTGGGGGGTTTGTGCTGCTATATCTGACTCCCAGTATCCCTTTAAATTTAGCATGGGTATATCCAGAGGGAAGATTGTTTTCCCAATCTTTGGAAGTGTAAAATCACAAGAGGCGGGTACTTGTTTCATCATGCCTGTGCTGGCTCTCAAAATTACTGCCAATTAGACCCCCATTCTTTTACTTTACCCTGTAGCCCTACAAACATCTCCCCTTGCAATATGTACTGTTCCCTTTGGAAGTTAGTTTTGTGTTAATTGAGTGAATGGCACCAATGAGTAGTTTTCAACTGTAGCAGCAATATCCAATCAACTAGAACCAGGGATGGGTGTTTCTAAACTCTCCATGAAAATAAATTTTGTATTTTCAACACTTGCATCCCCTTCTCTCTTCCACAATCTGATACACCATTCTGTCCATCAATGAAGCGCATCAACATTTGATTGTAATTCATGCTTTCATTGTCAGAGTTTTATTGATTTAGCTTTTTGGAGCTCTTAGCCAACTTAGGTTGGTTTTATCACCCACACACGTAGTTTGTATCTAATTTATTGTTGCTTCTAATATCTAATGGCAGTCAATGTGTTACATGATTTGTTCTTAGGTCATAAAGAACTGGGAAGCAAAATAAAAACTGCAGCAGCCAGGTGTGTGCTTCCTTCATGTTAGACTGATACCCGGCAAGTCACAGATCTTTGGAGCAGGATCCTGGAAAATGCTTGATGTTTTCCATTTGTAATCCCTACCAGAAGTATAACGTGAGACCAATGAATGAGAATGAATTCTAATTTGATTATGAAGGTAAATAACATGTAGGTGCTCTATGTCTGATGGCTTGCTCAGAGAATGACCACTTGGTCAGTGCAGAAAGAGCTGTACCTCAAAGCAGTTTTAAGTTCGTAAGAGTTGGGGAGGGTGGAGTCAAGTTTACTTCAGCCTAATCAGAATTTCCCTTTGTTCAATTGTCATCTTTTTTTCTTGTTGTTGAAGATGTTGACCTTCCTGCTGGATGGTGTTTCTCTTGCATTTCTACCAAGTGACAATTATAGCTATTTTTAAATCAACCTGTTCAGACATTAAAAGTGATGTGCAAACACAACATTTTTGCACAATGAGTAGTTAGGGTATGGAATACACTGCCTGGAAATGTGATGGAGGCAGGTTCAATTGAGGAATTCAAGGGGGCAGTGGGTGGTTATTTGGATAGAATGCTGTGCAGGGATATGGGGGAATAGCAGGAGATTGGCATTCTATAATGATGCTTGTTAAATGAGCCAGTGCAAGCACAATAGGCTAAATAGCCGCCTCCTGCACTGTAACACTCCTGTAATTTTGAGATATAATGACACCACTCTGGAGCAGGTTGATCTGGAATCTGAGCCCCCCTGGCTCAGATGTACATACACTACTACTGATCCACAAGAGCCTAAAATTAACAATTGTAGATATTTCTAATCAGTCATTCAGAGATGTTATTACACACATTTGCAGCAGGTGGGAATCGAAGCCAGACCTCCTGGCACAGACGTAGGGACACCAAGCTTGTACCATGGAACACCTGTAAGTGACAAATGAAAATTTGTCAGTTGATTGTTCACAGGTGGATTCCTATTTAATTTGATCCAGAGCTCAGCCAAGGTGTACATTCTGCATTTTAGATAGAACTTATTGGATAATAATCAGGAGATCATTCCATTCATTCATCCCTCAGCCAGTGGCCCAAACCTCTTGATCCCTAACTACCTTAAATCTGGTTATCTTAGCACAGGCTGAGGGTAAGACCTGGGTTTCATATTTCTGTTGCACAGGTGATTACATTTATTAAGCTTTCAGGAGAGAAAAGGTCCTGAGTGATATTTTAGTTTTCAGTTCTGCTCCTACTGTCAGTGCCTTTATATATAGATATTATATAGAGAGAGATGTAGATAGAGATGTGTGTGTGTGTGTGTGTATACGCACAAGTGTATACGCACTCACACTTGTGAGTGGCTCAGTGGTTATCACTGCTGCCCCACAGCACCAGGGTCCCAGGTTCGATTCCAGCCTCGGGTGACTGTCTGTGTGGAGTTTGCATGTTTTCCCCGTGTTTGCGTGGGTTTCCTTCCACAGTCCAAAGATGTGCAGGCCAGATGAATTGGCCATGCGAAATTGCCCATAGTGTTAGGTGCATTAGTCAGAGGGACATGTGTCTGGGTGGGTTTCTCTTTGGAGGGTCGGTGTGGACTTGTTGGGCCGAAGGGCCTGTTTCCACACTGTAGAGAATCTAATCTAAATCTAATATATATATATCTGTTCTATTTATGCACAAACTGGAAATTGGAATATTAATGCATAGTCAGCATTCATATGCAGTGTAAAAATTTGTAGTACCAAAAACTTCAGATTTTGGGTTTTACATATTCCTCACTCTTTGAGTAAATCCTTTTGTTGAAAAAATCTTGTGATGTTTGTGTGCTAATTGTTTGCTATATAAATTTTTTTTTGCTTGAAGTATGCTCTAGAATGCTTACCATCTACCACTACATTCCTTTTCCACTTCTACAGTTGGCATTTCAAATTGAAGTGTCTCGGATTTTGTAGGAGTTCAGAAGTATCACAGAAAGATTATGGAAAGAATTAACTGAGGAAGGGTGGGCTCAGCAGATGTTAAAATTTCCAGAATAAGTAATAGGACAGAGAGCATGCAACAGGTCAAGAATCTAACTTCAAGCACAGCAAATAAGGGGCCAACTATGAGAAGAAGGGGCAGTCAACACAGAACTGAGGGTGTTTTGCTTAAAAGCATGCAGTGTATGCAACAAGGTAAATGAGCTTGCAGTGCAGATTGAAGTTGGCAGGTATAATGTTATGGGTACCCCAGAGACGTGGCTGCAAGGAGATGAGGACTGGGAACTAAATGATCACGAATGTACAACCTGTAAAAGGGACGGGCACATGGGCAGAGAGGGCGGAGTTGCCTTGTTAGTAAGAAATGAAATTAAATTGATAGCAAGAAATGATAGAGAGTCGTAGAATCTGCTTGGGTAGAGCTAAGGAACCGGAAAAGAAAAAGACCATGATAGAAGTTGTGTACAGACAGTAGTCAGGATGTGGGGAAGAAAATAAATCAGGAAATTAAAAAAATGTAAGAAAGGCACCATTGCGATAATCGTGGGGGACTTCAAAACGGATCTCAAGCAAAGGAATTTGTGGAATATCTACAAGATGGTGTTTTTGGAGCAGCTTGTGGTAGAATCTACCAAGGAACAGGCAATTCTGGATTCAGTGATGTGTAATGAGGCAAACTTGATTAGGGAGCTGAAGATGAAGCAGCCCCCTAGGGGCATTGACCTCACCCTACAATTTGACAGGGTGAAGCTGAAATCAGATATAATGGCATTATAATTGAGGAAAGATAATACAAAGGAAGGAGCTGTCCCAGAGTTAATTGAAGGGAAACCTGGCAGGGAAGATGGTGGAGAAGCAATGGCAGGAGTTTCTGGAGATAACTCGGGAGGCACAGCAGAAATTCATCCCAAAGAAGAAAAAGCATACTAAGGGGAGGATGAGACAACCATGGCTAACAAGGGAAGTCAGGAACAGCATAAAAGCATACAATGTGGTGGAGGTTAATAGGAAGCTAGAGGATTGGAAAGCCTTTGAGAATCAGCAGAGGATAACTAAAAAAAACATGAGGGAGAAGATGAAATATGAGGGTAATCCAGCTAGTAATACACAGGAAGATTGCAACAGTTGTTGTTTAGATATCTGAAAGGTAAGAGAGAGGCATGCGTGGTCATTGGACTGCTGGAAAATAAGGCGGGAGAAGTCATAATGGGGACAAAGAAATGGCAGAGGAACCTAACAGGTATTTTGCATCAGTTTTCACAGTGGAAGACCAACAGCATTACAGAAGATCAAGAGAGTCAAGGGGCAGAGGTGAATGTCCTGGCCATCACTAATGAGAAGTTGTTGGAGAAGCTGAAAGGTCTGAAGTTGAATAATAATTTGGACCACATGAGCTACATTCCAGAGTTCTGAAGGAAATAGCTGACGAGGTTGGATGAGATATTGTGATTTTTCGAGAATCACTGGAGTCCGAGACGTCCCAGAGGACTGGATCAGCGTGGTTTCATTAAGGGGAGGCCATGCCTGACAAATCTGTAATGAGCAAGTTAGACAAAGGAGAAGTGAATGTAATCTGTTTGGATTTCCAGAAGGCCTTTGACAAGGTGCTGCACAGGACGCTGCTAAGTAAGATAAGAGCCCACGGTGTTAGGGCAAGATACTGGCGTCAATAGAGGATTAGTTGACTGGCAGAAGGCAGAGAGGTGAGATGAAGGAGTGCTTTTCAGAATGGCAGCCAATAATAGTTCGGGAAGGGTCAATGTTGACACCATAAATATTCATGTTAAAATTAATGGTCCGGATGAAGGAACTGAGGAAATTGTTGCGAAGTTTGCAATTGACACAAAGGTAGATGGCGGGACAGGTCATTGTTGAGGAAGTGGTGAGGCTGCAGAAGGACATGGACTTGCATGGAGAAGGGGGAAAGAAATGTCAGGTGGAGTGTGGGAAAGTGTGAGGTTATGCATTTTGTTCAGAAGAATAGAGAGGTAGAAAGGCTTTCTCAATGGAAATCTGAAGCACAAAGGGACTTAGGAGTCCTAGTTCAGGATTCTTATAAGGTTAACATACAGGTTCATTTGGTGGTTAGGAAAACAAAGTTGACATCATTTCAAGAGGGCTAGAATGTAAGAGCAAAAATGTACTGTTGAGGTTGTGTAAGGCGCTGGTCTGAATGCATTTGGAATATTGTGAGCCATTTTGGGCCCTGTATCTAAGGAGAAGTGTGCTGACATTGAAGGTTGTCTAGAGGAGGTTCACAAGAATGATCCTGGAGATGAAAGGTTTGTCATATGAGGAGCAGCTGAAGATTCTGGATCTTTACTCAATGGAATTTAGAAAGATGAAGGGGGATCTGATTAAAACTCACAGAATGTTAAGAGGCCTGGTTAGAGTGAACGTGAAAGATTATGTCTCCACTAGGAGGAGGGCTAGGATCTTGGAGTACAGCCTCAGTGAAGGGACAGTCCTTTCGAACTGAGATGAGGAGTACTTCCTTCAGCCAGAGGGTGGTTAATCTGTGGAACTCATTGTCACAGATGGCTGTGGAGGCCAAGTCATTGAATGTATTTAAGACACAGATAGGTTCTTGATTAGTAAGGGGATCAAGAGTTATGAGGTTTGGAAATATATCAACCATGATATAATGGTGGAGAAGACTTGATGGACTGACTGGCCTAATTCTGCTCCTAAAATTTATGGTCTTAGAGTTTTAGGTTGTTGTGCTGATTTGATGGCTAGGACAAAGCAAGTTGTGTTGCTTGATTTTTGCCAATGTTTGTCATGCAGTAACCACTTAGTAGCATTGGCTTTTCAATGAGATTTTTCTTTACCTTCCTCAAGTTTCTAGAACTTTGTGTTAAAGAAATGGAATCCTTGTTATTATTCTGAATCTGTGAGAGCAAATGGAAGGATCTTTGAATCTGTATTACTCAAGATAAACAACACCAGGTTGTCCACTATTCTCTCTGATGTTTTAATCAGTGATGCATTGATTGGTTTGGTTTGCAAGGCAAATCCTTGGACTATTTTTTGCTGACACTTCTGAAAGAATTTTACTAACTCTTTTTCACCAGGTTACTGATGATGCCACTTGGCATCTGAAATGCCATACTTGCCAAATCTAAATCATAAAACTAAGGAGTATGATAGAAGTTGCCAAAATGTTATTTGGGCTTTGTAAGTCTTAAAAAGGACTTGGAAGATGCTGATTGAAATATAAGGGGGTACTGTCCCATTTGCTGTTAGTGTGATGGTGAATGTTACTGTCATAGTTCTCAGTGAATTTTCTCATGATCTAGACAGCTGAGAAATTGATCATGTTTCTCAGAGAATTGTATGGTGAGCAATACAAGTGTCACCATGGCCGGGACCTTCCAGCCCATACTTAAAGCTGCACAGCAGGAACTCCCCAGATGCTGCAAGCCAGGAACAACCCTCACACTGTGGTGCTTGACATTGAGTATGTCTCAAAGGGACAGAGCAGGCTGACTCCCTGCTTCCAGGCCAGGAATCTGGTGCTGCTGGCGAAGGGGGGCGACCCGTTTTCCTGCTGATTAGTAAAGGAAGCCACGTGATCAGACCCAGGCTTGCCTGGTCAGAAATTGCAGTACTTGTCAGCACTGCCTCCTGCACGGTGCCTATCCTGGTCTGATTGGGTACTCATTGTTCTCCACCAGCCTCTCCCACTTTCTGTGCTATAAAACAAGCTCAAACACAGGCACTGGCACTCTGTAACACATCATTGAAGTCAACTCAGAAGCATCCTGTCCATAAACATATGAAAGCGTGTGTGTCGATATTTGTGAACGTGAATACGTTGGAAGCAGAAGCCAGTTGTTGGGATGATGATTCCCACGTGGAGCTGCCCAACAGCTGGCAATATGACCTGAAGGCCATTCAGCCCCTCGAACTTGCTGCACCATCCAAGAAGATATTGATTTATTTGATTATAATCTCAAACCTTATCCCTGTCTACCCCTGACAACCTTTCACCCCCTTGCTTAATAAGAATCTATTCACCTTAGAAATATACAAGGTCTCTGCTTCCACTGCCATTTCAGGAAGAGTTTTCAAAAGACTTGCAATCGTTGGGGAAATAAATATGATCATGTCTCTGTTTCAATAAACAAGCCAGAGACCCGGGTTCAATTCCCACCTCAGGCGACTGACTGTGTGGAGTTTGCACGTTCTCCCCGTGTCTGCGTGGGTTTCCTCCGGGTGCTCCGGTTTCCTCCCACAGTCCAAAGATGTGCAGGTCAGGTGAATTGGCCATGCTAAATTGCCCGTAGTGTTAGGTATGGGGTAAATGTAGGGGTATGGGTGGGTTGCGTTTCGGCGGGTCGGTGTGGACTTGTTGGGCCGAAGGGCCTGTTTCCACACTGTAACGTAATCATAATAAAAAAAAAACCCTTGTTTTTAAATAATGACCTTCCATTAGACAAGGCATCTGCCCTGTCATAACCTGGCAGATTCTTGTATATTTCCATCAGGTTCCCTCTACTCTTTTGAACTCCGTAGACGGCTTAGTGGTGTTATCACTATCCTGTTAATCCAGAAACTCAGCTAATGTTCCAGGGATTCAGCTTCAAATCCCGCCATGGCAGATAGTGGAATTTAAAATTAACAAGGAATCTGAAATTAGGGTCTAATGATAATGAAACAATTGTCAATTGTTGGAAATACTCATCTGGTTGACTAATGTCCTTTAGGAAAGGATATCTGCCATCCTTACCTGGCCTATATGTGACTCCAGCTGAAAATGTGTTGCTGGAACAGCGCAGCAAGTCAGGCAGCATCCAGGGAACAGGAGAATCTCCAGGGCTTATGCCCAAAACGTCGATTCTCCTGTTCCCTGGATGCTGCCTGACCTGCTGCGCTGTTCCAGCAACACATTTTCAGCTCTGATCTCCAGCATCTGCAGACCTCACTTTCTCCTCCTATATGTGACTCCAGACCCACAGCAACGTGGTTGATTCTTACTTGCCCTCTTGGCAATTAGGGATGGGCAATAAATGCTAGCCTAACCAGAGACACCCACGTCCCAAAAGTGAATATGGAAAAAATATGCAAGCCCTAACCTGTCCAAATGTTTTCTCCTAAAACAATCACCTATATTCTGGAGATTAGCCTTGTAAACCTTCTCTGATCTGCTTCCAACAAACTTTACATCCATCCTTTAATATGGTTACCGATATTGTACACAGTAGTCCAGATGTGGTCTCACCAATGCCCAGAATAACTAATGCACAAGATGCATGGCTGGCCCTACAAGCAGAATTGTTGAGGTGGGGGAAGAGCAGCCATTATGGTGAGGTGAATCAGGTGGTTTGGTGATATGGAGTGACGTAGATGAAGGGTAGAGTAGGAGGATGGTTTTGGACATTGCAGGGAGCTCATGCCGAGTGAAAGCCAGAAGGGAGAGAAGCCTAATCCTATTGTAGATTCTCGCTTTGTCTTACCTGTCAGGAATTTGTACCGTCTCGTTTCTTAGTGGAGGAGAGGAAGGTTAGAATTAGATGTAGATTAAATGATTCTAGGCTTTAAAGAGATACTAATGCATGGAAATGACGTAATCGCGAATTAAGGGTAAGATTTCTTTTCATTCCTGCTCTTGTTTTCTCACCATACTCACCATAACTATTTCCACACCCGGAAGGTGGAAATTCAGCCCAGAGTCTGTCTCTCTCAAGTGTCCTTTTGCGTTGGTGCTTATTTCCTTTGGTGATTCCACATTCAGCTGTCTCAGCTTTCAGATCTGCAATTCTTCCCCCTAACTTGTTTTTTGCAGAAAATACCAACTTTGGCTTTGGTTAGCTGTCTTCATATTTCCTTTCTAAGTTCAGTGAACTCAGCAGATCTGGCAGCACCGATGGAGAGTTAATGTTTTGGTTCATGTGACCCTTCTTCAGAATGTTGCGACCCTTCAGTGAGAGTTGTGATGGGGCGCCCTATGTGGACAGGACTGTGTCTGAGTGGGCCCAGAGCTTTTTACTCATTCAGGGTCGTAACCCCTACCTTTGGGAAGCCATGATGTAAATGCAAGTTATTCTTTGCAGTTTGCATGGATTGTGCTGAGACCGTGCAAAAAGTCTTATTTTGTCTTAAGTGATAGCAATTTCTTGTCTGGTTTTATCAGGATTGCTTTGTTTCAATGCTGATTTCCATATTGTAGCAAAGGGAAAGGCTTTTTGAAGCAAAGTCATGTGACATCCATTATTACAATGAGTGATAAAAGTCTCTGAGATTTTCGAATGTGTTATTTGCAGGACTGTTACTGCATAAAATATCAAATTGCCATTACCAGTTTCATTATTTTGTTTCCATATAATTATCAGTTGTTCAAATGCAACTTGTTTTAGCTTTTACTATTATCATCTGGGACTAAGTTAAACTGATGATGGTAAGATCCCCTCTGTGCTGCTACCGGAGTCAAAAGTGAAATTCGTTTAAAGCAAAAACAGAAACGCCTAAGAAACTCAACAGGTCTGGCAACATCTGTGGGGAGAAAACAGGGTTATGTTTCGAGTCCCATGACCCTTAAGAGCTGCACTAATGTAAACTGTTTTCTTTCTGCAAATAATGCCAACCATGCTGGGTTTCTCCAGCGATTTGGTTTATGTTTCAGATCTCCAACATCCAATTCTTTGTTTTGATTTTAGTTTGCTGCAGTTTATTTTCATTCACAAATTTTAAGCTGAGTGGTTTTGCAACTCTGTTATTAATAAGGAATATTGTGGACAATTTTGATAATTTTATTATGAACTGCATGCATTCATTTTGGGAGTTAAATAGGTTTCAGTGTTCTTTTCGGTTTCACTTTGACATAATATTGCCAAATACTCTGCCTTGAACTGATGGGCAGTCAATATTTACATAGCAGCTAGTTGGGAAAGTAAGGGATATTAATCAGGCAGTATAGTTTCAGAGCTGACCTGACATCTGCCATATCCTTCTGACAGTCCCAGCAAAAAAACAGGATGCTTCAGCTGCTGCCATTGTTTTTGGATTATTTAGCTTGTTTAAAGCAGGTTTTCTCATACTTATATTTAATAATATCATGTAATATCCTGTCTCTGTAGGAAATACTGTTGTACTTCTGCAAAGTTTGATCTTGTTTTAAAAAAAACTTCTTATTCGTCAAATAGTCTTCAAGAAGTGCTGTTAAATTGCATTAAAATGCTTAAGAATATTTTTGTTCAGTAAAAACATTTTTGTAAAGCACACAAATGTCACCATTGCTCAGGGATAACACTTCTTCCCTCTGAGTCAAGATTCTGGGTTCAAATCTTGTTCCAGAGAATTGATCATGTAAGTTCTAGGCCCACATGCTGGTGTAATATTGGGAGATATACCACTGTTGTATGTGCTGTCATTTGGTAGAGAAGTTAACTGAAGACTTTGTTCTTTCCTTGGGCTGGGTGTCAGATATCCTGTGATATTATTTGGAGCGCAGTGCAGTCCTTCCTGGTGTCCTAATATCTTTATCATTGCTCAACTAAAATTATTTAAGTACATATGAAATGATCACTCTTACAATCTTCTTTTGCTTTTTTTGTGACGACATCAGAATAGATGTGGCAATTCACTGAACTTAAGACTATCACTAAGCGAAGGAAAATAAGTTAACAAGGATTCCCCAAGGAGCAGAATAATATTTGGTTTCCACCAACATTCACGTGGATAGCACTACCTAAACCTGGAAAGGCCTGCTAAAGATAGGCAGTAGTGCTGCGACTTATTTCCTTTGGAGACTTGGTTGACTGTGAGATTGTTCTTCGGAAGCAAGTTTTTGGATACACAGTCTTGAAAACATCTGGTCTTACATGGATGATAATCGTGTTGTAAAACAATTCCCACCAGTCCATTACATTTTTAATAGAACATGGTCAGTCAATTCTTCTTGCCTCTTTGCTACAGTGACTCCTCTTCCAAATCTCTGATCAAGGATATATTGCTGTTTATGAAATCTTACTGTGTGTGAGTTAGTTCTGGTGCTTCCTAAACTGTAACAGTGACTACACTTCAAGAAGTATTTTATTGCTGTCAGACATTTGAGAATTCTTGATGATGTTGTTATGTCTAAGAAATACACAAAGGTTGAATGAACATTACCCATGACACTGAGAATACTAGACTATAAAGGAGAGGAATTATTGTTGCAGTTGCATAAATGGTGAGACATTTGGTGTATTGATAGAGTCCTGGGCACAGCATCTGAGGGCATGTTGGCCTTGGGTGGAGTGTAGCAGATTCGTCAGAATATTACCCAGGGCTTCAAGGGTTACATTGTGTAAAGGGATTAGATAAACTAATGTTTCAAAGGTGTTCATTGATGAGTGTTTTGATTGAGGGTTTGGATTTTGCGCAGTGTATATCCTCCATGTGAGTGCCTCTCCGACATTTCTTCATCAATGCCATCAACTGATCCTTCTAATCCAGCCCCCCTTGTGTTAATGTAGTATTGTGGCTTGTAACCTCAGCTAGTCCTTGTGGAAGCATGTTCCACATCTCAACCCTCTCTGTATAAAGAATGGCTCCTGAATTCCTTATTGGATTTATTAAGGAATGCAGTATGTTTATGGCCCCCTGGCTCTGGTTGTCTCTGTTTCTATCCTAACAAATCCTTTATAATCTAAAAACCTCTATCTTGTCACTCCACAGTCTTGCTTTTTTTTTGAGAGAAAAGAGCTCCAGCCCATTCAATTATTCTTGGAAGTTGTTATCATTCTTGTAAATCTTTCTTGCTTTTTTCTTTCCTGTTTAAAATACGGAGACTCAAAATGGTCACTTCATGGTTTTAATCAAGCATCTGCACAAGTTTAATTTCACTTCTGTCTTTTCAATTTTATCCATCTAGACATGTGTCCCCGGTTTTTGTTTTGTTTGGCTTTATTTACATGTATTATCTTTAGTGATTTGTGTATTTGTACCCCATTGGATTCCTTTGCTTCTGTACAGCATTTAGACACTTAATTTTCTAAGTTGTCTACTTATTCATCCTCTGCTAATTCTCCCTATGAAAATGTACTTCACGTAAGACCACAGACCAGAAGACCATAAGCAATAGGAACGGTAGTAGGCTATTCAGCCCCTCAGGTCTGCTACATCGTTCAATAGGATCATGGCTGATCTGATACTCCTCATGCCCAGTTTCCTGCCCTTCTCCATTTCATACTTTCTGCCAATTCTTGGAGCTTAGATTGACCATTTAAACAAGATAAATAGAGGGTTTATTGGAGAAATTTCCAACAGGATTCACCTTCTTAGGAGGGGGATAAAAGGGAACACTACATCTGTTATGGTCTGCCTGTATTTTTTGCTTCTCGTCAAACTAATTCTGGTGAAAATGTGTAATTTCTCTGTGCTTTTAACAGTTTGTTTTGCTGTTTTAACTTTATAATCGTTATATGTCAAAATACTGTGATGTATTTGGCTACAGTTATCTCTTCCCACTCTAATCACATTGTGGGTCATGCTCTGTTAAAAATTAGCAGATTATTGTGAGACTGCTACAAAATATTTTGTTACTGGCACACAGAACAGTGTGAATGCTTTAATGGGAGGTGGGGGATGGATACTGATGGGCTGGAAATCAGTAAATCTGTTATTGTGAATGTACAGCTGCCAATATTCAGCATTATCTTAGTTTGACAGCTGAATATATGCGCAAGCACATTCTGAGTGGCCTCCCAAATAGAAAGGTGCCAGTTTGTTGTGACTTTGTCACAAGCTTTCCTGATCTGCATCCTGATTTTAATGTTTCAGTGGTAATACAAATTCTGTAAATGTTGAGCTGGAAAAATATTATGTACATGCATCGTGCATGACAGTGTCCCTCAAAATATCCAAAATTTTGACTGAAATATATATTACGGAAAACAAAGAGATTATTGAGGCTGACTGGAAATAGAGAGTAGTTCCAGGCAAAACTGGGTTTGAGATAATGTTGGCTGACTATTGGTTTGTAACATCAATTTAACGGCATCATTAGTAAAACTTGGCTCACTGACAGAGGGATCCAGAATCTGAATTAAAAGAACGTGTCAAAGCATATTTAGTATACAATAAGCAAAGAGCTGAGCAGAAACAAAAACAGAAGTTTCTGGGAAAAACTCCACAATTCAGTTTCTGAAGAAGGGTCACTGGACCCAAAACATTAATTCTGCTTTCTGTCCACAGATGTTGCCAGACCTGCTGAGTTATTCCTGCAATTTCCAATTTTGTTTTTTTGCAGCAAATTGTTTTTGTTTTCAGTATACAATTGTTAGCTATTGAAAAAAGATGTAAGAACTTTGCCATAAGAGGTCCATATCATCTTGGACTAAAGTTTTCTGAAGTCCTTTGATTTTGTCAACTGTTGTATAGTAATAACTGCAGCATTTTACTCCTGTCTAGTCAGTCTTGCACAGGGTGATTTGAGTTAAATGTGGTTGCATGGGTTTTGCAGCATCTGTGTAAATCCCCTATGAATTACATGGAAGATTTAAATCCTTGTTTGGTGATTGTCACGTAGTCTTATAATTTCCCTACGTGTGCTTATGATTTTTCTAAAGCTAGCCTGAGATTCAGGAATCTTTGATCTTGCTACCCAGATCTGAACAGAAGAAAAAAGGATGGTTTTTTTTTGTGTTTTGCTGTAAAACTGAAATGATTGCAAAGAACCTATTGTGGATGTTTAGTAGACTCAACAAATTCAATTTTTTTTGTCATAGGTGTTGCAGTTTTAAAATAGACATCCAGTGTAATGCAAAACTTCCCATAAACATCCCACACGATTCTGATCTTAGATTTGCTGAACCCTACCGCAACTGAAGAACCTGTAAAGTTTGAAAAGTGATGAAGTACAGTACATGAAGAGATCCAAATTTGTGTCTTTATCAATTCTTCATTAAAATAACAATGCAGAGAAGATCCATTTTGCAAACATTCACCATTGAAATGGAATATGTCCATAATATGAAGTTTAAAATGGTGTTTCTGTGCTTGCTTTGTGTATGAAGCCTAGCTTCACATTAACCACATTTTTGTTGCAATTTTGTGTCAATAATTTTTGATGTTGAGTTCTTGTATCCCATTAATAATCAAAATGGTCAGTATAATAGTGTCATGCTGCTGAGCATTCTCCATTCACTGCTGATGGTGTAACACTTCAGGTTACTATCTCCCAGGTCTTTGGCCTACAGACAAACTCCTGTACTCCACCCAGTTCTACTCCTTACTTGTGAAATTGCCTTCCATTTGCTGGCTTGCTTATTTTTTTCCATTATTCAGTGAGTGGACATTGACAGTGCTGGCTGGGTCAGGATTTATTGCCTAACCCTAACTGCCCTTGAGAAGATGGTGGTGAGCTGCCACCTTGAACTACTGCAGTCCATTTGTTGTGGGTAACCCTATAGTGCCTTTAGGGAGTTCCAGGATTTTGACCAAGCGACAGTCAAGGAATGGTGATATATTTCCAAGTCAGGCCGGTGAGTAGCTTGGAGGGGAACTTGCGGGTGGTGGTGTACCTACTGCCCTTGTCCTTCAAGATGGTAGTGGTTCTGGTTTTGGAAAGTGCTGTCCAGGAAACTTGTGAATTTCTGCAATGCATCTTATCAATGGCACACAGCTGCTACTGAATGTTAGTGGTGGAGGGAGTGGATGCTTGTGGATGTGGTACCAATCAAGTGACACCTAGTTTGTCCTGGATAGTGTCAAACTTCTTGGGTGTTGTTAGACCTGCACCCATCCAGGCAAGTGTAGTTTGTGTCATTACACTCCTGACTTATGGCTTGTAGATGGTGGACAGGCTTTGGGGAGTCAGAAGGTGAATTACTCACCGCAGTATCCTAGCCTCTGACCTGCTCTTGTAGCCACAGTATTCATATGACCAGTCCAGTTCAGTTTCTGAACAGTAGTAAGCCCCCAGAATGTTGTTTGTGAGAGAAGGAGAAAGTGAGGACTGCAGATGCTGGAGATCAGAGCTGAAAAATGTGTTGCTGGAAAAGCGCAGCAGGTCAGGCAGCATCCAAGGAGCAGGAGAATCGACGTTTCGGGCATAAGCCCTTCTTCAGGAATTCCGAAACGTCGATTCTCCTGCTCCTTGGATGCTGCCTGACCTGCTGCGCTTTTCCAGCAACACATTTTTCAGCAGAGAAGGAAGGTGGTCAGTCATTGAAGTTAACTGGAACTAGACAGAAAATGTGATTGGCTGTAAGAAATAAGTTATGGCAAAGAATGTGAGATGAAAAAAACTTTGTAAAACTTTCTTCTTCACATAATGTTCTGATTTTTAAGTTCTTGGATATCCTAATCTGACAAGCCTGGGAACCAGTGCTCACCTGTTCGTATAATTATATTAAATTAATGTATTCGCGTAGAAAAAGGGCTAGAACATATGACACTTATAAGAGGTGCTGAGTTTTTGTTTTATTTATTCAGTCACAGGATGTTGGTGATGCTGGCTAGGCAACCACTGACCCATCCCTCATTCTCCTTAGAAAGCGATGATAGGCTGCCAGAAGGGACAGCAGTAGGCCATTCGGTCCATTGAGACTGCTCATTCATTCAATAGGATTTTGGCTGATCCAACATTCCTCATGTTACTATTCCCTACAACCTTTGATTCCCCAACTGATCTAGAAAATATCTATCTCAGCCTTAAATATCCACAAGGCCTCTGTCCTCACAGCTCTCTTTGGAAAGGAATTCCAAAGACACTTGTCCCTCTAAGAGAAGAAATTCCTCCTCATTGCAGTCTTATATTGGCACCCTTCAATCCTGAGACTATGCTTCTGGTCCTAGTCTCTCCTCTCAGCAATTATCCTGTCAAGCCCCTTAAGATCCCTGTATGTTTCAATTAGCTCACCTTTCATTCTTCTAAATTACAATGGATAGAATTCCAGCTTCTCTGTCAAATGTTTGTATCTTTCTTGCAACTTGCCGTTCCAAGTATTTTTGTGTCGTCTGCAAATTTGGCTAGAGTACATTCGTTTTCTTTCTCCAAGTCAAAACATATATTGTGAACAGAGGGAGTCCTACCACTGATATCTGTGGAACCCCACTGATTACAGATCACTAAACTGGGGAAAAAAACCTTATCCCACTTGCTGTTCCTGCCCGTTGGCAAATTCTCTATCTGTGCCAATATACTGCATCCAACACCATGTGCTGCTGTCTTATGACTTAACCTTTGTGAGGTACCTTGTCAAAAACCTTCTAAAGTCCAAATACAACACACCTACTAGTTTCCCTTTCTCCATTGTGGAAAACTTGAAAAAACCTCTCATAAATTAGTCAGACATGATTTTCCCTTTTGTGCTGCTACTGTTTCCTTAATAATAGAATTCTGTATTTTTCCAACAATAACTGTGGGCTAATTGGACTGTGGTTTTATGCTTTTTGCACCCCTCCTGTTTTGAAAAGGTGTTCACATTGGCAGTCTTTCGATCCTCTGGTAACTTTCCAGAATCCAAGGATTTTTCGAATATTATGACCAACACATCCAATATCTCTGTAGATATTTCTTTTAGGGTCCGAGGATGTAAGCCATTAGGGCCAGGGAGACTATCTGCTTTTAGCTCTATTAGTTTATCTAATATTACTTCTCTAATGATTATAATGGTACAGTACTTAATTCCTCCCCGTATTCTTCAGTATTAATGGGATGTTCAAATTGTCTTCCACCATAAAGCTTGTTTAACTCCTCTGCTATTTCCTTATTCCGCATAACTATCTCCCTAGATTCAATTTCTAAGGGGTTTATGTTCACTTTGATTTCTCTTTTTCTTTTTAGATGTTTAAAGAAACTGTGAATGTCAGCTTTTTTACATTCCTTGCTAGTTTGCATTCAGTTTATTTCTGTCTCTTTTTTTTAGTCCGTTGCTGGATTTTGAATTTATCCAAGTCTTCATGGTTATCACTGTCTCTTGCTTCCTCATTTGATGTTTATTCACCTCTATTCACTTCACCTAAATAAGATGCTTCAGTGAACTTGAGTAATGGTACTGAGAATGCCTTTAGTCTGAATGAATTATTGAATTGAAATAAATATTATTTGTTTATTAAGTAGAACATTCTGCCGCCGTTAATTCATTATTTAGTAGAGTTTCCTAAAATAGCATACTTTAAATTCTTGTATCTAATACAGTGACCTTTCAAATAGGATTGATTATTACACTGGTTACTTTTTTGACTCCACTACCCTACCCCCGTCCAACTGCTTAGCTGCCTCTGTCTTCACCATTCACCAGTTTAAGTTGTTGTTTCCTTCTGAGCAGCATTACATTTCATGTTGTTTGAAGATTAAGTCGATGGCTTTAAAGAGGAAGGAAAGGAAATAACTGTTAAGCTGTTTAGTACTCAGGGTTGTAATGGAAATAGGCTAAAAGACTTGGTCAGTTATTTTAGTCAGTCCTTTGATCAATTTTACCAGCGACCCATTGTGATCAAACTTTGCTGAGCCCCGTACTTCAAAGTTTGCTGACATCTTCAACTACTCCCTAAAACAGTTGTGCATTCTATCCTCCACCAGTCTGTATTACACAGTTTGGAATCATTTATGTGCTTTGTGACTTGAGAAATGCCTGGTCTCACTACCTATCTCATCATCACTTCTAATTGGTTCCGTTCTTATTGTCCTGAACTACAGTAACCAGTTCAGTGGTTTCACACCTCAGTTACAATCAGTTACATGTGTTATATTATTGAGCTTTTCACATTCCTCACTGACAACATTGCCCATAGATATGGAAACCATGATGTGAAGGTGTCGGTGTTGGACTGGGGTGGACAAATTTAAAAATCTCTCAACATCAGGTAAGCTACCTGATGAAGGAGCAGCGCTCTGAAAGCTAGTGCTTCCAAATAAACCTGTGGGACTATAACCTGGTGTTGTGTGATTTTTAACTTAGACATGGCGACGGCTTCTCTGTTATTTTGTTGACACACCCTTACATTGTTCACCTCACAAGTGGCTCTGTTTTTGTGACTGTCAATTTGGAGAGATCAGAACTTTCTCCAGATTTATCCTTGACAAGTCCAACGTCACCTCCTTGGTTCAGATCAGGTATTTTCGTTCTTTTTGTACCTTATTTCACCCCTCTTGTCAGCTATATTCTCACATCAAAGCATAGATTGAACAATCCAGTGTTTGGATGCCAGAAGTCTGAAATGAAAATTGAAAGTGCTGGAGAAATTCAGCAGGTCTGGCAGCATCTGTGGAGAGAGAAAGTAAGTTAATGTTTCAATCCCAATATAACTCTCTTTCAGTTCTGTAGGCGAGTCATATTGGATTTGAAACATTAACTACATGTTTTACTTCAAAGCTGAGTGTATAATCGTACGTCAGTCAGTAGTTAAGGATATCTGCTTCAGCATATCTCACACAAACTATCTCCAGTGCTGAAAATGTTATCTCTTGCTGTCCCATCTCTTGTGTCACCTTTTTCAGTTGTGTACTTGTTGGTGCTCCATCTGCGCTTCCACCCATCACATCCTCTTCCATGCTGCCTTCAGCCCCTTTATTGCCCATGTTTTTCGGATCTCCACTGACCCCTTGCAGTGCTGATTTCAAGATTCTAATCATTGTTCCCATTGCACCACCCTAATTCTTCAATTCGTTTCAACCCTATCCCTCAGTTTGCACCCCCTACCACTTCATTTCTGTTGGGCTACCTGTCCTGTGTCTTTGCTTGTGAGCTGCTGGCTGTACCTTCAACAGTTACAGCCGTCAATTTGTTCTGGATTTTTTGATTTAAATTAATCCACCATGCTATTCTTCTCATTCTGAAAATAAGCTCATCATAACTCCTCTTCTAAGCAAAATCTCAAGTTAGCTGCCGGAACTCTATTTTCCCACCTCCTGTCCTTTTCCTCCTCCGATAAAATACTTGGGAATGTTTTGCAATGTAATTGAAATTTCTCATGAATTAGTTAAGTGCTCATTTTGTTTTATTAACTACTAATTAGATTATTTTCCAAATTGCAGTTTATTGACCTTCGAATCGCGAAAAATGGAGCCTTACATTGGTGCTGTTCCAAACAAACAAATGCAGCGAGATTACGGAATCCAAATCCGGTTTATTCAAGATGCTCAAGAAGAATCTTCCCAGGAACAAAAATATCGGACTGCCCCAAACAAATCAGGATCCTATGGTGTCAGCATTAGGGTGCAGGGGATTGATGGACAGCCATATGTAGTGTTAAACAGCAGCCAGGAAGGAAACCTGCAAATGTATGAGCCTCCAGCTGAGAACGGCTGCCTTGATCAAACTTTGTCTCAGGGTGGTTTCAAAGCATGTTCTGATTCCTCTGCAGAGCTACAAAGAAACATGCACTCCAACAATGGCCATTTTATCTATCCAGAACATCCGTATTTCAATCCACAGAAGCCATCTTATACACAGCTGCCTCTTCCAGTAACAGACACCTCAAAGATTGAGGTTGATAAAAAGCACACAAAAGCAAGTAGTTTATTGAACTTCCAAAAACATCCCGAAATTCTGAAGCCATATGATCCTGATAAGAACCTCTTGAAAGGTACCAGTCAACAAAGTTTGGTTAGTAGCAAGTCATCAGAGAGGAGTGAAGACAAATCTTTTCATCATTTGCCCAAATTTTCAGATAAGTTAGATATTAGACCATCGAGTTCAACAAAGACCAATGATGATAAAAGTGATTTCATTAAGTCCAGAGCAATGGAAGATGCTACCAAGAAGACTACTGGGTCTACCAGTAGAAAAGTGGATACACTGAATAACAATAGAAGATGTCAAAATGACACCAGTCCTGATTCAGGCGATTCACGGAGAACACGACCAGATTTGCTTCCTTTGCGCCGCCAAGATTCATCTGGAAGAGGTATTGATGTTTCTAGGTCACGGTGGTCATCATCATCAACTCCGACGTCAGCAAGCTCAGACAAGATAAATCCTTCATTCAAGTTCGGATGGCTGGATGATCCAGATGAAGAGCTTTCTGCTGAAAATGTAAACCGTCATGAAAACAGAAGATACATTCCATTTTTTCCAGGCACTGGTCGTGATATTGACTCTGGTCCCATTCCTGGAGTGGATGAATTGATTGATAAATTTGATGGAAAGGGTGGACAGCATCGGCGTGGTAGGTCTGCAAGGAGAAACCGGATTGACCCAGAAGATAGAAAACGATCCCGAAGTGCGGATAGTGCTTTTCCACACAGGTCAAAAGATAATTCTGCTTACCTAGACCAATATAGTAAAAAGACTGGAATATTAAATGAACATTTGTTGAGACCATCTCAATTGAGTCGTAAAAATGCTACTTCACAAAGTTTATGGAACTCTGCTTCCAGTGACAACGAGCCAGCCAATTATGCTTCATCCACTGGTAGTCTTGGCAGTTGTCAAACCCAACCTACAGGAAACCTGGGTTATGGCTTTACGAAGAGTCTAGGTCAGACTGAATTGGATGCTGCAGATACTCGTGAACATCGTGACAGAATGTCTGGTAGATCTTCCACACTCTCTGTAGGTGTGATCAATAAACCTGAAGCCAAAAAGGAGACAGTAACTCCTGTTACACAAATAAGAACATCTAAAACAGCACCTTCCTTTTTTGAAATCAGGAAACATAGTTTAAAACCTCCTGCTCAAACAAACCAATCTGCCTGTGATCATGACACGCAGGTAAACCTTAGAGCTGTAAACATAAAAAACAATTTTATTTTTTTAATGGACAATTTATTTTTCCAGTTACCATAAGAATGAAGTCGTGACAAATGTTGAATGTCTGTCAGAATAGTTTGTGGGCGGCACGGTGGCACAGTGGTTAGCACTGCTGCCTCACAGCGCCAGAGACCCGGGTTCAATTCCTGCCTCAGGCGATTGACTGTGTGGAGTTTGCACATTCTCCCCGTGTCTGCATGGGTTTCCTCTGGATGCTCCGGTTTCCTCCCACAGTCCAAAGATGTGCAGGTTAGGTGAATTGGCCATGCTAAATTGCCCGTAGTGTTAGATGAAGGGGTAAATGTAGGGGTATGGGTGGGTTGCGCTTCGGCGGGTCGGTGTGGACTTGTTGGGCCAAAGGGCCTGTTTCCACACTGTAAGTAATCTAATCTAATAGTCATTGAGATCTAAAACAGAAAGCTCTGGTGAAATTGGCAGCTTGTGTGAAGAGAGAAGCAGCATTGATGTTTCTGCCCAAAATAATTATTTTTTGGAACTGAGCCAAATTGGACTCAAAATGTTAATTCTGTTTCTCTTCTAACAGATGCTGCCGGACCTGCTGAGTATCTTCAGCACTATCCATTTTTATTTCACATCTCCTCTAGCAATATTCAGTATTTTGCGTTTATTTCAGCCATTGTGAACTGATGGGTTCTTGTAATATATGGCAAATGGATTGCTGGATTTATTGTTACATTTTAAAAATAAAACCAAGTTAGAATGTGGCACCTTAAATACTGCCCCATAGAAAGGGATGTGCCTTCCAACATCAATTTAATACGTGACTCCTTTAGGATTTTTGAGGAAAAATTGGCCTGTGCTGCTGTGACTCGGATTTTTTTATTCACTCACGGAATGTGGGCGTCTCTGGCTAGACCAGCATTTACCACCCATTCCTAAATGTCCAGAGGACAGCTGAGAGTCAACCACATTGCTGTGGATCTAGAGTCAAATGTAGGCCAGACCACGCAAGGATGACAGATTTCCTTCACTTAAAGGACATGAATGAATCAGATGGGTTTTTCTGAAATCGTTAGACCCTTAATTAGTCATACCGTCATAGAGATGTACAGCATGGAAACAGACCCTTCGGTCCAACCCGTCCATGCCGACCAGATCTAGTCCCACCTGCCAGCACCCAGCCCATATCCCTCCAAACCCTTCTATTCATATACCCATCCAGATGCCTCTTAAATGTTGCAATTGTACCAGCCTCCACCACTTCCTCTGGCAGCTCATTCCACCATCTGGCATCTGAACCCAGGTCCCCAGAATATTCACTGAGTTTATGGATTATTAATCTAGTAATAATGCCACTAGGCTATTGCCTCCCCAGTGCCTTTCACAATTTCATGCAAAATAGTTAAATTTGAGGATTTAGGTCATCCCTGAATGCTGTAGAGTATCACAAAAGTTTGGCTAACAGGTAAATCTTATGTTCCATGGTGTAACTCTACAGTAGCAGCTTGAGTGGTATTTTCCACAAACTTATGCTGCTGTCAACTTGCAAAGATATTCTGCCTCTCACGAGGGAGTAATGTGGTAGATACTGGTTTAATGCCAGGCACATAGGCCAGACTTCTCAATGACTAGAGGCTCATATCAAACAGCAAGTCACTTTGGCTGTTCGCAGTGGACAGAGGACTGACTGTACTCAACCAGCCTGAGTCTGCAAAACTAATGTCTTGCATTAGAGGATTCTGCAATTGCTAAGAAATCCTCCGCCTGCTAAGAATTACACTTGCACCCTATTTAAGATGATCAGTTGAGCATGAAATGTGCCTCACTCATGCTTACTGGCAGCTACCTATATTCATTGACAGGGATCTATCTGTTCTCTACAGGAGAAAGAAATTTATCAGTCTTTATGCCTTTTTTGAATGAAATAAAAGTGTGGGGATTGATAGTTCTCTGCTACATTCTCCATGGCGATGCCTTGACCAATCACAAGTACCTTGCCAACTATTCTTTCTTTCTTCCTTTTTAAATTTGGCATTCTTGCACCAGTCCTGATGAAAGCCAGGTCAAAAAGCTTTGACAGCATGTCCTTTCTTTGCTCAACAATAAATGAGTAACAAATAATCTCACCTAACAGTATAACCGTAGTTTACATTTGCCTGAATTCGTAAGCACAGAATCTCATTAATTATGAATTTTCATTCCGTAACTGATCTTTTCAAAGTTACCCACAGCAGTTTCTTAGATAAAGGTGAGCCTTCTTTTCCTTGCCCAAGTTGTTATTCTTTAAGTATCAGCCTGACTCAACTATTAACACCATGTGGTACACAGTTGAGTACCAGTGAGTAGTGTTCAGGAGTGTGTTTGAATCTTGGCAAATATGCCTTTCTCTTCCCCCACTTTCAAGTTTGTTGATTGCTGCCAATGTTATTAGGATCTTAAATAGACCTGTATTGGGGTTGCTAGCTCTATGCATCACACAATTGTAGTGACCTTGTTTGGTGTCTGTGGTGCACTATAGTGCAGTTTGGACGAGAGCTCCATTATAAAGACATTTCATCTACACTTGCCAATGATGGCTGATGGGGATGGTAGGGTTGATCTTGTAAAATTTTAATTTCTTCTGTTCCCACAGCACCCTCAGCGGCCCCCCCCATTTAAGGAACTTGAAGTAATTCCTTGAAGCTCAACAGCTCACTTAATTCACTGCCATGCAGTTGTTGCTCAAATAGGGATTGTTTTAGTGCTTTTCTCGCAAAGACTTTCATGCAAAAGATTAAAGAAGCACATTGGAAACCAGACAGAGACCGGCCACACTCACTACTATCCCACCAGTTGTATCTCCTGCTATTTGGTAACATCAGATGATCCTGAAGCTAGCATTCAGAACTAGGGTAGAATTGCCAATAACACTCGAGGTATCACATCTTGCCTCTCATTTCCAGGCTAATGTATGATGTAAGTCAATTGACTGTGCCCCAATAAATCAAATATGTGACCTATTAACAAACAGACTTTTGTACTTTTTCCATTAAATGTTCGGCTGCTCAATTTTTCCATTCTGCAGGATTTCCTGAAGAGAGCGACTCATGTTACCCATGCAGATGTCTCGGCTACCCAGACAGAACTGCACTAACAGAGTATGCTGTCCTATACATCTCATTGAACCAGCACTAGTCATCTGGCTCAGTAAAGATACAGTAGTGAGGGATATGCCAGGCCATTATTGTTGTGGCATATAGTTCTGCTGTGTCCTTAGCTGCCCAATTTTAAAATTTAGCTCTGTTGTTAACCAATTCCATTTAGCATGGCAGTCGTGTCACACAATACAGTGGTGGGCATTCTCATTGTGAAAACAGTGCTTGGTCCCACAAGGACTGTGCATTGATGACTTCCATCAGTGTTGTCATGGGCTGACACATCCATAGCAGATAGATAAGCGATTGAGATGGAGGTCAAAATAGGTTATTCCCCCAAGTCTCACCACCTGCTATTAGGCCACTCTGAAAGCTATGCCTATAAGGACTTAGCAAATTCGGTAATTGGTATTACCAACCCACTTATCGTAATGGACATACAAGTCACCTGCTCAGATTGCATTATATATCTTTGCTATCTTCAGTGTTTGCTCTGAATAGTGTTCAACATGGAGCAGTACAGATTCATCAATGTGAAACATCATTGCCACCTTCTCTGGCATCAGCTCTTTGGTTTTGGATTTTTAGAAACCTGAAATGAGATTGTTAAACTGTTGCACAGTGAGACTAATCATTTGGATCATTAGAGCAATTCATACTCCAGAAATACCACATGTCCAAATATGTGATTTCCTGGGACTTTTTTACTTTTTTCAGAAAGTGAAAGCATCTTTTTTGGCAGGGCTTTCTGGCTTATTGATCAAAACATTTTTATCACAGATCATTTTTTATTTAGGCTAGGCCATTTGTGGGAATACAGGATTATTTGGGTTATTGACCTGTCATATATTTGTAATAAATGTTTTACGAAGCATTGTCTAAACATTTGTGTTGAAACTGTAATTGTGCTCTTGAAAAAAAATATAATGTAAATATAGAGTAATTAACCTAAATGTTAGTTTACCAACTGAATTAAAAATTAATTTTGTTTAAATTGCATGCCAACTTAATCATAATTTTAATTTTGTAAAACTTTTTAAGGTAACTCCTGACCTTCTGAAGGACCAACAAATGAATGAGGAGACTGCAAAACAGATCCTTTACAACTGTCTTAAAGTGGGGTTGGTATCCAACACAATGCTGATATTGGGTTGTACATGTTATCTAAGTTTGGAATTAATGTTTATAAGTTAAATGTATATTCTCCCAATATTATTAAAGCTTAAGATAAATAATTTTAGAAATAGATGCAGTAGTGTTGAAATAAGGCACCCTCTGCTAGACTTTCCTTAGGTCTGGGCAGATTGTATGGTTTATTCTTTTGAGGGCTTGTCCTACATAAATAATACAAGCTGGGGATATAATAAGTATATAATAGTTTGAAAACTCCTTATCTCCATTGTACATGTCCCTTTTGTTTGTGGAATTGTTTTTCCATTTGTGTCTTCTGTGTTTATCAATGTTCTGTGCTTAAATATTAATTATTCAATAGCCCAGAGGCACTTATCTTCTCAGTGCCAGGGGAGATTCAACACAGTTTGACTTAAATGTGAATGCTTAATGAGGCAGCCGAAATTTTGTTCTGTATCTTTTTTAATCCAGTATAAATTATTTAATTAGCTTACAGCTAAACTGTTCCATTTACACATTTTAGTCCAAAGGCTGTAGCTATGTCTTTTGCAGAATATTTATTAGAATACACTTGAGTTTCCAATTCTATTAAAATGAAAACTCCCAAATGGTCATTTTTCTGCACTGACTTGTCCAATATTTTGAATTAAGCAATGGAAGTCACAACTGCATTTAAAAAATACCCAACTGTCCATCCTCTGGCTTTCCATTTATCATGACATTTCTTCAGTTCAGTCAAATCGTCCCCCCGGCTTTGCCTTTGTGCCCAATAAGACCGTTTCTTTCTCTCATCTTTGATCACTCTCCTTAGTATATTCCTCATCTCAGGCTTTGGAATCTCTGGTGCAGTATTCATTGCCAGGTCTGGTTGGACTACCTAAAGCATATCTGGGTCTTGTTCTCCTCTGTTCACTCTTTTACAGGTTTATCCTAATTTATAAAGGTAATCCTTGCTGCATTTCTCCACTGCCAACTATTTTTCTTCATAAAGCCTTCTCCCTTCATTTCAACGCACATCCCTCCTACAAGAAGTGGAAAGATCTCCTGAACTTTTTTGTCACTAAGATTGAGACCCATTATATTTCTTCTGTCATTTATCTCTCCCTCACAAGAAAGATAATATTTCCCCTAAAGATCAGACTATATCCTAACCCTGAATTTACATTTTCTTTCAATTTCTCTCCTCTCTCCCATTATGAATTCTTTAACCATGAGACTCACCTGTTCCCCAGACTCTGTGCTACCAGGTTACTGATGACACCGCTTTCTTCACCATAAATTAATATCAGAAAATTAACAACAAATAATGGCAATGAATAAGAACAAATCCCTAGAAGCGCTTGGAATTCCTGAGGTTTTGGAGGATCTAGCTGAGAACATTGCAGATGTTCCAGCCTGACTCTCATAAGTTCTCAATTAAGGCTGTTGACCCTTGGAAAAGTGCAGCATGGTTTGCTAAAGTGATACTTGGGTTTGAAGAGTTTAATTTGGGTAAGAACAGATTACTCAAGGGAGGACTGCATAACGTAATGGAATTTAGAGGTTTAAGGGATGATTTGATCAAAGTTTTAGCTCGTGGGTCTAAAGGGATCAAAGAGAATGGGGCGAATAGGGGAACAGGTTGGATGATCAGCCATGATCATGTTGAATGGTGGAGCAGACTCAAAGGGCCAAATTCCTGAAGAAGGGCTTATGCCCAAAACGTAGATTCTCCTGTTCCCTGGATGCTGCCTGACCTGCTGCGCTTTTCCAGCAACACATTTTCAGCTCAAAGGGCCAAATGGCCTATTCTTGCTCCTATTTTCTATCTCCCAAACTATATTGGGAACTGATAGAAATTGTTCCTTTTCATTTACACTGCTCATTGGGGAATCTAGACTAGGACTTTCCTCAAGTCTTAAGACTAAGGTTTATTGCTTGAAAATTAGAGCTAGAACTTTTAAGGGTGAGGTTAAGCAACACTTTAACAATCAGTGAGTGTCCCAACTCTCGCCAAGTTCCCCCTTCATTAATTATCCTGGTGCTAGCTGAACTACATTGTTTCCTGGTTCACAACTCCCCAGTTTCAAAATCCTCATCCTGTTTGAAAGTCTCTTGGTGGCCTCAACTCTGGCCTCATCCCCATCTCTGATTTTAATTGTTATAACATTAGTGGCTGTGTTGCCAATTATTTGGACTGTAAGCTCTGTAATTCATTCCTAAACCTCTCTACCTCCGTTCTCTTTATGATGTGCCTTAGGAACTACCACTGGGACCAATCTGACTTTTTATCTCCTTATTCAACTCAGTGCAAAGCTTGTTCTATAATGTTGTTGTGAAAGTTATGGGTGTTGTACAAATAGAAGGTATTATTGTAACGATTACAACAAATGAGAATTCTGTTTTCAATAATTAATTTTGTATAATGGAATTAAGTGACTTATAAGCTGAGAGAAGTAGGCTGCACACTTCCATGTACAGTACGTTTGCAGCTTTTCATTCATTGGTATATGTCTATTTATTGATGTATATGAAATGATTTGTCATTCTTTTTAATAAGAATAAGAAATATCTCTAACTCGAAATTCAATGATGATATATCCAACTCTGAAACCAGATTCGCTGCCAAAAATTCTGAACAATGTTGTTGAGTCATCCAGCATTTTTCCTCCAAGTATCCAGCCCTTTCTTGATGGTAGGGCGCAGTTTCATAAGAGATGACAGCCATCAATCTTGCACAGATGTCCATTTATTGATGGTGAACCATGATAGTGGGTTTCAGCAGTTGGTGTCATATCCCCACAATTTCTGGCAACAGTGAATAAAAAACATCAGTAGTTGGAACCTTGGCTGGTTTATTTGTTCACCTGCCATAACCAAGCGATGTGGAGTTAAATTGCGATGATCAACTGCTGTCTTGGCTGAAGTCAACTATCTCAGCATCCATGTACAATTTTTTTACCCTGAAATTTGGCACTGAAATTGCAGTTTGCAATTAGCCCACTTCCATTTGATGTAATGCCAGCAGCATCATGACACCTTTGTGCTATCTGCTTACGAGCATTTTCCTACATAGAGTCATAGAGATGTACAGCATGAAACAGACCCCCCAGTGCAACTTATCCATGCCAACCATATATCTTAAATAAATCTAGTCCCATTTGCCAGCATTTGGCCAATATCCCTCTAAACTCTTCCTATTCATATACCCATCCAGATGCATTTTAAATGTTGTAATTGTACCAGCCTCTCCATTTCCTCTGGCAGCTCATGCCATACATGCACCATCCTCTACGTGAAAATGTTGCCCTTTTAAATGTTTTCCCTTTCACCTTATGCCTTCTAGTTCTGGACTCCCCCACCCAGTGAAAATACCTTATCTATTTATCCTATCCAAGCCCCTCATGATTTTATAAATCTCTATAAGGTCACCCCTCAGCCTCCAAGTAAAAAAGCCCCAACCTATTCAGCCTCTCCCTGTAGCTCAAATCCTCTAACCCTGGCAACATTCTTGTAAATCTTTTCTGAACTCTTTCAAGTTTCACAACATCCTTCCTATAGTAGGGAGACCAGATTTGAATGCAGCATTCCAAAAGTAGTCGAACCAACGGAATGTATAGCTGCAACATGACCTCCCAACTCCTGTGCTCAATGCACTGACCAATAAAGACAAACATACCAATTGCCTTCTTCACTATCCTATCTACCTGCAGCTCCACATTCAAGGAACTATGAACCTGCACTCCAAGGTCTCTTTGCTCAACAACACTCCCTAGGACCTTACCATTAAGTGTGTAAGTCCTGTCCTGATTTGCCTTTCCAAAAAACACTTCACATTTATCTAAATTAAACTCCACCTGCCACTCCTCGGCCCATTGGCCCATGTGATCAAGATCCCGTTGTACTCTGAGGTTACCTTCGCTGTCAATTACACCTCCAATTTTGGTGTCTTCTGAAAACTTACAAACTATACCTCTCATGTTCACATCCAAATCATTTATATAAATGACAAAAATCAGTGGACCCAGCACCGGTCCTTGTGGCACACCACTGGACACAGGCCTCCAGTCTAAAAAGCAACCCTCCACCACCAGCCTCTTGCTTCTAGCTTCGAGCCAGTTCTGTATCCAAATGGCTAGTTCCCCCTTTATTCCATGTGATCTAAATTTGCTAACAAGTCTACCATGTGGAACCTTGTCAAATGCCTAACTGAAGTCCATATAGATCATGTCCAATGCTCTGCCCTCATCAGTCCTCTTTGTTACTTCTTCAAAAAACTCAATCAATTTAGTGAGACACGATTTCCCATGCACAAATCTGTGTTGACTGTCCCTAATCAGTCCTTGCCTTTCCAAATACATATAAATCCTGTCCCTCAGGATTTCCTCCAACAACTTGTTTACCACTGATGGCAGGCTCACCGCTCTGTAGTTCCCTGGCTTTTCTTTACCACCTTTCTTAAATCAGGGCACCACATTAGCCAATGTCCAGTCTTCCAGCACCTTGCCTGCGGTTATCGATTATACAAATATCCCAGCAAGGGGCCCAGCAATCACTTCCCTATCTTCCCACAGACTTCTAGGGTACACCTGATCAGGTGTTGGGGATTTATCCACCCTTACGAGTTTTAAGATGTCCAGTACCACCACTTCTGTCATATGGACCTTTTTCAAGTTATCACTATTTATTTCCCCATGTTCTCTATCTTCCATATCCTTCTCCACCCTAAATGCAAAATACTTGTCTAGTCTCTTCCCCTATCACATGCAGTCCCACATGTAAATGGCCTTGCTGATATTTATGAGGCCTTATTCCCTCCCTAGTTACCTTTTTGTCCTTAATGTATTTACAAAATCCCTTTGATTCTCCTTAACCTTATTTGCCAAAGCTATCTCATGTCCCTGTTTTGCCCTTTTGATTTCCATCTTAAGTACATCCTCTCAGGATTCACTTGATCTCTGCTGTCTATCCCTGACATATGTCTCCTTCTTGGTCTTGGCCAAACCCTCAATTTTTCTAATCATCCAGCATTCCCTACGTCTACCAGCCATGCCCTTCACCCGAGCAGGAATATACTGTCTTTAGACTCGCGTCATCTCATTTTTGAAGGCTTCCCATTTTCCTGCAAACATCCACCCCAATCAACTTCTCAAAGTTCTTGCTGAACACCATCAAAATTGAGCTTCCTCCAATTTAGAACTTTAACTTTTAAATCTGGTCTCTTTCATGTAGCCAGTACTAATTGATACTGTGCATCAGCAGAGGATGAGTACTGCACCTCTCAAAGGGGAGATGCATTGTGGCTGGGCAGGTGCTGGGACCTTCTTGTGAGCAGAATCTGACCTGGGAAAGGTACAACAATGTGTACACATGGAAGAGTGTGGCAGCCAGGTTTCCCAACGCTGGACTTGGAGGTTTTGTTGGAGAAGATGGAAAGAAGCAGAGACCTCCTCTATCTCTGGGAGGACACCTGTCAAAAAAGCAATGTGAGTGGGTGTATGCAGAGATCAAAATCAGATATGCAGCTCCAAGGACCTGGATACAGTGGTAAAAGAGCTTTACTAAACTCAAGGTCAGCAGTTCAAGAAGGTAGCTCACCATCACCTTCACCAGGGCATTTAGAGATGGGTAAAAAATGATGGTCTACCAACGATACCCCACATGCCATAAATGAATAACATAAAATCAGGACTCATACTTAACATGCAAATGGCTACACATTACACATTACACATTGAACTCTGTCAAAACCTTCCTGTCCAAATCTTAACTATTCAGCTATGCCAGTTACGTCATGCAAACAGCACTCATTGACTAACTCCCAGCTCTCTGGAGAAACTAGAGTACTAGTCAATGCAGTGGGTACTATGGGACAATAGAGAAACTGCATGTTTTAAGCCTACAAAAAAGACAGCACTGGTCTCTTCTGACTGACCACCTGCAGTAAACCTGCAGTCAGTGCCATGGAACATGGCGTCATGCACCACATAACCCGAGGGTTTGCACAGAACTTGGAGTCCATCCTTTTCAACTGTTGGGATAGTTGCAGATCTAATCACGATGCACCATTAGATTAGTAACCATCAGCTTCCAGCAAAATTTGGTGAGTGCAGCACTCGAAACTTAAGATGATGTTTTGTAGGCTCTACTCCAAGGGCCAGGTACACACAGGTCCAGAAGCAACTGGCTTGTGCAGAAGTTTTGAAATCGGAAAAAGTACTTGAGCATTTACCATACCACTTTCTGTGGACTCAGGAAACGTCAAATAATTTTCAAAGCAACCAGAATACATGAAAAGACCTGTATATGATTGACAATTCCTGTGGATAACACTAATGAAGGAACCATTGCTGCTTCATAATAAATGTTTATCTGTGTTGACCCAGTGTTAATTCCTACATTAGTGTAATCCTGTCTTTAAAAATGTATCAGTTATGTTCAATAGTTGATATGCATATAGACTTTCAAAAGATGTTTGATAACAGGCTTGTCAGCAAATTTGAAGCCAGTGGAATAAAAGGCACAATAGCAGCATGGATATGAAGTTGGCTGAGTGACAGAAAACAACTTAAGGGTGAACTCCTGTTTTTCAGACTAGAGGGAGTTACGTGATGATGTTCTGTAGTATGCTAGTGCTGGTACACTGCTTTTCATGAAATACATTAATGAGCTGGGCAATGTTTCAAAACCTGCAGATAACACAGAAGCATTCTGTCACAGGAGGTATAGTTAGTAAGTTTGCAGGTGACACCAAAATTGGAGATGTAGTGGACAGCGAAGAAGGTTACCTCAGATTACAACAGGATCTTGATCAAATGGGCCAATGGGCTGAAAAGTGGCAGATGGAGTTTAATTTAGATAAAGGCAAGGTGCTGCATTTTGGGAAAGCAATTCTTAGCATGACTTATACACTTAATGGTAAGGTCCTACAGAGTGTTGCTGAACAAAGAGACCTTGGAGTGCAGGTTCATAGCTCCTTGAAAATGGAGTCGTAGGTAGATAGGATAGTGAAGAAGGCGTTTGGTCAGAGCATTGAGTATAGGAGTTGGAGATCATGTTGTGGCTGTACAGGATGTTGGTTGAGCCACTTTTGGAATATTGCTTGCAATTCTGGCCTCCTTCCTATTGGAAGGATTTGGTGAAATTTGAAAGGGTTCAGAAAAGATTTACAAGGATGTTGCCAGAGTTGGAGGATATCAGCTAAACACAGAGGCTGAATAGGCTGGGGCGGTTTTCCCTGGAGTGTCGTAGGCTGAGGGGTGACCTCATAGAGGTTTATAAAATCATGAGGGGCATGGATAGGGTAAATAGACAAGGTTTTTTGCATGGGATGAGGGAGTCCAGAACTAGAGGGCATAGGTTTAGGGTGAGAGGGGAAAAATATCGAAGGAACCTAAGGGGAAACTTTTTCTCACACAGGGTGGTATGTGTATGGAATGAGCTATCAGAGGAAGTGTTGGAGGCTGGTACAATTGCAACATTTAAAAGGCATCTAGACGGATAAATGAATAGGAAGGGTTTGGAAAAGGGCCAAGTGCTGGCAAATGGGACTAGATTAGGTTGGGATATCTGGTCAGCATGGATGAGTTGGACCGAAGGATCTGTTTCCGTGCTGTACACCTCTATGACTATGTCATTGTGTACAGTGAGAAGGATAGCGATAAGCTTCAAGAGAACATGGCAGGTATTAGAATTGGTGCACATGTGGCAGATGAGATTTCACACAGAAAATTGTGCAGTGATGCATTTCATTAGGAAGAACAGATATAAAGTAAAGTAATGGATGTGTAGAAACAGAGAATCTAATGCAGAAATTATTGAATGTGGCAGAGCAAGTTGAAGAGGTGGTAAAAATTGAATCTTGGATCCTAGGCCTGTTACATCTAGTTGGTGGGGTGGGGTTGGTGAAATGGGTCCCCTCTTTTTAACCCTCTTTAGTTGACCACAGCAAAAATTTTTATTTCCTTCTAGCATGAAGCTAGTTCGCACTTCAAATAAAATCTATTACTAGTCAAAATTAAGGTGACAATAGCAAGGTTTATTGTGTGAAAGAAAGAGGAATTTTCCTAGTTACTAACTTCAGGAACACTAACAGAATGTGGCATAAGCACATAGACAAATACGGGTCTGATGTTTAAAAAGGGACAGTATCTAGTGCAAACAGAAAGATTTGCAAATTTTAAAAAGAGAGTCTTTCGAGCCATTGAGGTGTTAGACTTTAACCTAAGACTGCAGTTGTTTAATTAAAATGTCCTGTGCAGTTATGAAATTTATAGATTTTTAAAAAGTTTCCAGTGATCAGTGCTCTGCCAATTTGCTTTTCACCTTGTGGTGTTTTCTGAAAGACTGAGAGAAAAAGAGAGAAACCTTCACATTCTGCTGTTACAAATCCATCATTCTTCTCTCCTCTCTGCCCAAAATTAGTGGCCTGGAATATAATTTTTTTGTGCATTCCTTGTTTGCCCTCATTGGTCTTTTTTCAAGCTGGAAAATCTGCAGGCAACTTTCATACAAATATTGAACTCCCAGCAAAGTGTAAATCTGAGAGCTCTGATTTTCTCTGCTTTTAATAATCTGCAGATGTCTGAACAAATACTCCTCGTCTGATGTTGCACAAACAGAAGTTTTCTACTGACATAACTGTGCTTTCCCTGAAATATTCTCTGCTCTTTATGCAGAGAAACTATATTTGCTTCTGACCCCAATCTGGTCTGCAATGACCTATCCAAGAACTTTTAATCTCTGTGTTTTTTAATGCTAAAATCGATTGTTGATTATCTTGAACCCGAATCAGGCTAATACCCTTCAGAAATAAAAACTAACCCCACTATTTTAATAATACATTTTTAAACCAGATACATTTCATCACAGTAGATTGAGATAGACTATTCCCATTGGTAAAAGGATTGGAAAAACTGAGAGTATGGTATTTAAGGTGAACCAACCAAGGTAAAGTCGCTATAGTCTTATTAGAAGTACTAATTTTAATTAGTTGTTTATGGTTCACTCATCCTGAAGTTCAAGATTATTGCAGAGGGTGGTGCATGTATGGAATGAGATGCCAGAGGAAGTGGTGGGGACGTGTACAATTACAACATTTAAAAGGCGTCTGGATTCATACGTGAATAGGAATGGTTAAGAGTGATATGGGCCAAGTGCTGGCAAATGGGACTAGATTAATTTAAAATATCTGGTTGGCATGGACGAGTTGGACCGAAGGGTCTGTTTCTATGCTGTAAAACTCAAAGACACTATAATTCAGGCCTGTCCTTGGCATAGGATGGGTCAAAATGGAGAAGCTTCAGTTGGGAAGGCATCAAAGACATTGCTTCTGCATGTTCCTGATGAAGTCTCAAAGTTAAGGTTTTGGAAACCGTACACAAACCTCCCAACAACTCATCTCCCTTACCTTCAAAACCTACCTGCTCCTCATAAAAGAGTATCGATTACACAGTGGATTTATTAGCTATCTCTGAATGCATCGAATTAGAGCAAACTCCTGAGGGACTGCGTAAGGAGAAGGAATGTTAGTAGTATAGATTTGGGGAGCTGCTTGATTTCCCCTTCTCAGACAATGCAATGGGAAAGAAATTCGGAGCACTGAGGAGCTTACGGTTTTGGGATCAGTATTGGAGTACAGCAATAGTTAATGACAGCAAGTTGGAGAATGATCAACAATCATATGCTGTGAAAACCATTTGGCAAAAAAGCCAATTCTAGGATCTGTTCTATTTGAGTTTGCAGACATGACAGAGAGTTAGATGTTGAAGTAGTTTAGATGCTTGAATTCAAAACCAGTTCAGATGTTAAACTTCACCTCTTGCTTGTAAAGGTTACATGGAAATCAAATTTGGGAAATCTAACTTTTCCTAATGGACCCACATCTGTAATACAAAACTGTCTCTACTTTGGCTATAATTAGTTAAGTCACTCAGATGACACAGTACAGTTGGTGTCTGGAATAAAAGAGTGTTTGCAGACTTAATCTAGGGTGTTTTCCAAAACATGGCCCTGAGATGTGCAGAGGCAAATTCATTCTATAAAGGGCTAAATACCCTCAGTACTCAGCACTGACATTGAATGCACTAACCTAAAAAGGAAAGAAAATATGATCTCTTCTGAGCTTTCCCTGCTTCATACCTCTGCAGAACCCAAGTCATCATGTCATGATTTAATTTCTCTAGTGGTTGATGCCGTGTATGAAGGGGATCAATAGATGCATCCTTGTAATTTTTTTTTCTGTACACTTTTGAGTTTAATCCCATCCTTCCTATAGCAGAGTGACCACTTTTTGCACACACACTTAGCAGGATGCTAAATATTCACTTACCCTTGATGGATAGGTTCCCACCCTCCAGTGCATTTTTAATGGGTGAGTACCAAAACTGCATAGCCCTTGTGTCAAGTCGGCGAAGTACTCTCATGTGGCAAAGCTTATGGAAAAACAAGCAACTTCTCAATTTCTATTTTTAGCTGTACCCATGTGTGTATCAGAAAAAGGTGATGTCTGATTTATTCAAAACAACATTCAGCACTGATAACTTTACTGTTATTCCTACCAAAAGGTCTGTGCCTCCGCTGCTCTGGAAATAATCCAATTGTCTAAAATCACTTGCCATAAGTATGGTTTCATGCAGGTAAATCCACACCTGTGTGCTCCTTTTAATATCCCTTGCTTAATGGCACACATGCACACTGTTCTCCACTTGTGACCAAGCCGTTGTCTCGTTAGTATAGATCAGTTTTCAGAATGGTAATGGTGAATGGAACCTGGTCCAGGAAAGAAATTGACACTCAGAAAGTTGTTCTTTAAAATTAATCAGAACTTTAACTCTGCACAGACAGTACATAAGCTAAGGATTATAAAACAATTCCACTAAATGCGTATCTGAAAATATTGACGAGTTATTTTTAAACGCATATCTTGATTGCTCTGATCTGCAGAGAAAGTTTTACTCTATAGAGTATTGACACTGTCTTTAATATCAATATTTTAGTGAATATGAATCAATTATATGTTTTGATCAGAATTATAGAATAGAGTTGGAATTGATATATGCTCTACTATAACAATGTAAAACCTAATCTTCGCAGAACAATAACCTATCAAAATGACTTTTGATTGTAAATAACAAAATTATTTGTCAGTACTTCTCATAGCCTCTAGCCTTCTCATACTTCTCATAGCCTCTACAGCGGCTTAGTTTTGACAAATTAGCTTTAACCCACTCAAAATGTTTTTTTGTTTACAAGTTTAATGCCACTGTGACTGCAGAAATATTTTGACTGATCTGCAAGCGTGCATAATTGTATTTTGCTCAAGACAGTAGGAAGTCATAAAGGTAACTTAGACATTCAAACCTGATGAGCTGGTGTAATAATCACTTGACATTTGAACAATTTACTCTTCCTAACTTCACTCCTTGTTAAGTCCGTTTGCCCTAATGAATTGTCATGTGAGGCACTGGATTGATGATTTGGGCTCTTATCCAAAATAATTATAAGTTTATTGTTGTGAAAATATAAAATAACTTTTCTTTTTCCTTTAGATGTCACGATGATGATGCAGCAAAGAAGAAAGTCAATTTGGTGTTTGAGAAAATCCAGACTTTAAAATCAAAAAGTCCACTCAGCTTGGAAGAACAAAAGGACAAAAGAGTGAGTTAATTTTGTGGCATGTTTAAGTATAATTACCTCCTCAGTTTGTCCTGGACAGTCAACTCTACCTGCCATTTATTTGTAACTTTAACATTTTAGAGTCATAGTGTCAAACAGCACAGAAACAGACCCTTCTGTCCAATTAGTTCTGATGAAGGGCTTATGCCCGAAATGTTGAATCTCCTGCTCCTCAGATGCTGCCTGACCGGCTGTGCTTTTCTAGTGCCACACTCTTCAACTCTGACCTCCAGCATCTGCAGTCCTCCCTTTCTCCACCCTGACCACGTTCCCAAACTAAACTAGTCCCACTTGCCTGCATTTGGACCATATCTCTCCAAACCTTTCCTATTAATGTACTTATTGAAATGTATACTAAACGCTGTAACTGTACTTCCTCTGGCAGTTATTTCCACACACGAACCACTCTGTGGGGGAAAACATGTTGCCCCTCATGTCCTTTTTAAAGCTTTCTCCTCTGACCTTAAAAAAAAAGCCTTCTAGTTTTGAACTCTCTGCAACTTAGGGAAAAGATCTTTGCAATTCACCTTATCTAAGCCCCTCATGATTTGATGAACCTTTATAAGGTCACCCTTCAACCTCCTATGCTCCAGTGAAAATGTCCCATCCTATCCAACCTATTTTGTATAACTCAAAAACCACCCCCACCCCCCCACCAATTCCTGGCAAAATCCTGATAAATCTTTTTTTGAATCCTCTCCAGTTTAATAATATCCTTCTTATAACAGGGCAACCAAAACTTTATAAACCATTTTTGTAAATGACCTGGATGAGGCGTAGAACGGTGGGTTAATAAATTTGCAGATGATACCAAGGTCGGTGGAGTTATGGACAGTGCTGAAGAATGTTGCAGGTTACAAAGGGACATAGATAAGCTGCAGAGCTGGGCTGAGTGGCAGCAAATGGAATGCGGGAAAGTGTGAGGTGATTCACTTTGGAAGGAATAACAGGAATAGAGAGTACTGGGCTAAGGGTAAGGTTCTTGGTAGTGTGGATGAGCAGAGAGATCTTTGTGCCCATGTACATAGATCCCTGAAAGTTGCCACCCAGATTGATAGGGTTGTTTAGAAGGCGTACGGTGTGTTAGGTTTTATTGGTAGGAGGATTGAGTTTCGGAGCCATGAGGTCATGTTGCAGCTGTACAAAACTCTGGTGCGGCTGCACTTGGAGTATTGCGTTCTGGTCACCGCATTATTGGAAGGATATGGAAGCTTTGGAAAGGGTGTAGAGGACATTTACCAGAATGTTGCCTGGTATGGAGGGAAGGTCTTATGAGGAAAGGCTGAGGGACTTGAGGCTGTTTTGTTAGAGAGAAGAAGGTTAAGAGGTGACTTAATAGAGACATACAAGATGATCAGAGGATTAGATAGGGTGGACAGTGAGAGCCCTTTTCCTCAGTTGGTAATGGCTAGCACGAGGGTACATAGCTTTAAATTGTGGGGTGATAGATGTAGGACTGATGTCAGAAGTAGTTTCTTTACTCGGAGAGTAGTAAGGGTGTGGAACACACAGCCTGCAGCAATAGTAGACTCGCCAACTTTAAGGGCATTTAAATGGTCATTAGATAAACATATGGATCATATGGAACAGTGTAGGTTGAGTGTGCTTCTGACTGGTTCACAGGTCAGTGCAGCATCGAAGGCCAAAGGGCTTGTACTGTGCTGTAATGTTCTATGTTCTGTGTTCTAGAACTGCAAACAGTACTTCTTCAATGTCCTGTAGAACCTCAACTCCTACACTCAAAGATCTGAGCAAGTGTGCTGAATGTCTTCTTAACCACCCTGAATATCTGATGCAAATTTCAATTAATTATCTGCCTAAACCCTTAAGTCTCTCTGTTCTATAACACTATCAGGGCCCTACCATTAATTGTATTAGTTCTGTCCTTGTTTGTTTTACCAAAATGCAATACCTCATGTTTATCCAAATTAAACTTTATCTGCCACTCTTCAGCCCATTCACACGATTGATCAAGATCTTTTTGTAATGGTAGATAACCTTCAATGTCAACTGCGATAATATTAAATTTCCCAGTCTCTCACTCATTATTGCAGCCAAAGTACAATCGAAGAAATGCCATAACATACGCAGCAGTCAGTGTTATTAAGCAAACATCAGTACTCAATTGCAAGACTGCTTGAAATTCTTGCTTGGAACTCCAGACGAGCTAGAAAATACAACAGTTGTCAAAAAGAATCACATTTCTACAACTGGTTAATGAACTTCCAGGAACAAAACATTACTGATTCCATGTTGCATTTATGAAGTCATGGGCATCTGACAATCATGTCAAATACTGTTAACAGAAAATTGGATATCAGTCATAGCACAGAGTTTACACCAAGCAGAAATTCTTAACTATTCAATTTGAAAAATAAATTGGATTTTATAATGTTCAACTTTGGTGAATCATTGATGGCTTGCTTTCTGTGAAAGAATTGTAAGCTAAGTGCTATATAGTCCTCCAGAATGCAATCAGACAAAAGGCGGGCTATATTTTTCTGATCTAGTGGAACAGCAGTGCAAGCTATAGCAATTTTAATACGTTATTATTTGAATATGTCTTAGATGAAGCAGCAATATGAGCTGCTCCACTTTTTAAAAACATCAATTTTAATAAGATTTTGCATGTATGTAACAGTGGTTACAATCATTCTCAGTGAGGGAACTGTATGAGGAAATCAGGTTTTATTTAGTGGACAAATGAATAGTATAATATAGTAGATAGGGAGGCATGGTGGCTCTCATGGTGGTTCATATCCCACTGTCCACAGATGTGCAGATTAGGTGAATTGGCCATGCTAAATTGCCCATAGTGTTCAGGGATGTGTGGATTAGGTGCATTAGTTTTCGGAAATGTAGAGTAATAGGGTAGGAAACAGATTTGGGTGGAATACTTTTCGGAGGGTTGGTGTGGATGTGTTGGGCCGAATGGCCTGTTTCCACACTGTAGGATTCTATGAAGTTCTATGAAATAAATCAAAAGGAATTATTAAAACTAAAATTCTCAAACGATGTCCATTGGTACTACTATTTATATTTGCTTACATTTGTCATGCCATCATGTTTTATTGGGAAAGTGAGGACTGCAGGTGCTGGAGGTCAGAGTCAAAAAGGGTGGCGCTGGAAAATCACAGCTGGTCTGGCAGCAGCTGGAAAATCACAGCTGGTCTGGCAGCATCTGAGGAGCGGGAGAATCAATGTTTTAGGAATAAGCCCTTCATCAGGAATTTGGAAAGGGGAAGGGGACTGAGAGATAAACAGGAGGGTGGAGGATGGACTGGGGAGAAGTTGGCTGGAATGTAGATGCAGCTGGGGGGTAATCATGTTAGGTTGGACGGGAGGGTGGAGAGGATAGGTGGGAAGGAAGATAGACAGGGCAGTTCAAGAGGGCCGTGCTGAGTTGGAGGGTTGGATCTGGGATGAAATAGAGGGAGGGGAGAGAAGGAAACTGGTGAAAGCAACGTTGATGTCATGTGGTTCAAGGGTCCCAAGGTGGAAGATGAGGCATTCTTCCTCAAGGCGTTGGGTGGCTTGCATTTGGTGGTGGAGGAGGCCCAGGACTTGCATGCGGAGTGGGAGGGGGAGCTGAAGTGGACGGCCACAGGGTTGTGGGGTTGTTTGGTGCGTGTGTCCCACTCCTGGCACCTTCCCTTGCCTCTGCAAGAGGTGTAAAACCTGCGTCCATCTCCCCCTGACCTCCGTCCAAGGCCCCAAAGGATCCTTCTATATCAGGCAGAGATTTTCCTGCACATCCAAACACCTCATCTACTGTGTCCGTTGCTCTGGTCTCTAGACAGGATGCTAACTCACTGAGCATTTCAGGGAACATCTCCTGGACACACGCACTAAACAACCCCACTGTCCTGTGGCCGTCCACTTCAACTGCCCCTCCCACTCCGCCAAGGATATGCGTGTCCTGGGCCACCTCCACAGCCAAATTGAAGCCACCCGACACCTGGAGGAAGCATGCCTCATCTTCTGACTTGAGATCCTTCAACTACATGGCATCAATGTTGATTTCATCATTTTCCTTGTCTCCCCTCCCCCCACTTCATCCCAGATCCAACCTTCCAACTCATCAACGCCCTCTTGAACTGTCCTACCTGTCTATCTTGCTTCCCAACTATCTGCTCCACCCTCCCCTCCCAGCTATCAGCATCACTTCTCCCTTGCATCTACATATCGCCTTCCCAGCTACCTTCCTCCTAGCCCCACCCCCAGCCTCCTATTTATCTCTCAACCCCCTTCAAGCATCACCACCACCCCACCCTACATTCCTGATGAAGGGCTTATGCCCAAAACAATGATTCTCCTGCTCCTCAGATGCTGCCTGACCTGGTGTGCTTTTCCAGCACCACACTTTTCGACACCCTTGTACTATTGCTGTTTTGAACTATTTAAATTGCTCTTATATAAGGCAGGAATATTTTACTAAGAAAGAAAGGCCAGCATGTGTGTAGAACATTTCATGACTCTAAAAATGTCAAATTGTAGTTTTGAGGGTCTTGTTAATTTTGAATGTTTTGAGTGTTTTAGTGAGATTATCTTCGCTTTTGTTTCTTTTTATAAACAACTTACTTCTAGCTAGAGGCAGAATTTATCCTACAGGTTAGTTATGCCACCAATTATTGATTTTGTTTCATTAAATAATGTGCATGAGTGCATTTGCTGGTGAAGTGGTGTTACCTTCTGAATGGGATCGTACTGATGTTTGAAGGAGAAAACGATTTCAGGGAGAGGGGGAGTTGGACTAACTGGATTTCTCTTTGAAAACGCTGGCACAGACTTCATGTGCCAAATAACTTTCTTCTGAGCTGTGCAGTCCTTTTCACTTCATGATTTTAGGTCATCAGTGTTTCTTAAAGTCCAATTCTGTTTCAAATAGCTCGTGGTGAAAACATCTTGGCATACACCTGTCACCTGTTCAGCCCTCGTGTCAGATTTCTGAAATATCTTCTTTCCCATGATTAGTTTTTTTTTTATTTCTTGTGCAAGTTTTGTTTACGGATTTTAATCCTCTTGCCTGGAGATGTTGGCTTCACACAAGCCAGATTGGTATCTTCCCCTAAAGGCTTCTTTTTGTATCAGAGTCCGGACAGTACGTATTGATAAAGCAGGGAAGGGTGCAGTATCAGAGACTAGTCTGATTCTGTTCTACCCAAAATCCAGAAGGGGAACTTTACCACGTGTCAAGGAATAGTGATTAGACAGTGTGACTCATCCCAGCTCAGGTCACTGAGGTCACTTATCTCACCTGTCCTACCATCCAGCCAAGGTAAATTAATTTATCATAGACTGAATATTAAAACTGAAAGAACAATACTAATATTTCTTACACAATGTGATATTGAATTAAGTGGGAGAAAGTGAGGACTGCAGATGCTGGAGATCAGTCGAAAAATGTGGCTCTGGAAAAGCACAGCAGGTCAGGCAGCATCCGAGAGCAGGAGAGTTGATGTTTCGGGCATAATTAAATCGTCAATTTTACAGTTTAGCTGTGCAATGCATAGATGCGTCATCACACAGTTGGAAAATAGCAATGGAAATACAATTTGCCTTCCTTTATCAATGATGTGGAGGTGCCTGTGTTGAGCAGGGGGGGACAAAATCAGAAGTCACACAACACCAGGTTATAGTTCAACAGGTTTATTTGAAATCACAAGCTTTCAGCAGGTGAAGTCACTTGGTATAATCTGGTGTCATGTGGCTTCTGACTTCATCGAATACAAGGATTGAACCAGTTGATCCAATGGTGAATTTTAGCAAAACCCAAGGCTAGTCAGTAAGGCTGAGATTAAAATCAGAAAATGCTGGCAGTACTCAGGTCAAGCAGAATCTACAGAGAGAGAAGTAGAGTTGACCTTTCACAACAATGACCTTCCATTAGAATTTTCAATGTTCCAGCATGTACAGTTGTTTATTTTTGTTTAAGTCAGTTGTCTGGTTCATTTTGTTCTGTTGCTAGACATTTTGGGGAATTAACAAATCGTCTTTTGCATGGATCCAAACTTTGTCCATGTTTGGATTTGCTTTGACAAACTAAGGGCGCAGAGAGGGTAATTTGGAGGGATTACTATCTTGGCTGTTGCATCCTTATATTTGCTGGACAAGTAGCATTGCTGGGCTGCTTTAGATTCAGTAGTTGCAATATCTTCTATTTATATCTTCATCTTTTTTTTCTTCATTCATGTACTACAGTCAATATTGGCTGGGCAGGCATTTATTTCCTGTCCCTAATTATCCTTGAACAGTGTGACTTACTAGGCTATTTCAGATGAGTCAGAGACATTGCTGAGAGTCTGGAGTCACATGTCAATTAGTTAAAGATGACCAGTTACCTTCCATAAAAGGCATGGGATGTTTCATTGAAACATTCGCCAAAAGCACTTCACAGAAACATTCTAACAGGATGTGACACTAAGCAATACAAGGAGATATTAGGTCAGATGTCTAAGAACACTGGCCACAAGCAAGGCTTTAAGGAATTTCTTAAAGATAGAAAGTGAGGTACAGAGACAGAGAAGGAAAGTTCAGAGTTTGTGGCTAATACTTAGTTTCCAGATAATACCTTCCACCAGCAGCTGTCCAGAAGTCTCTGTTTCCTTATCAATCAGACAATGTACCTTTGTTTCCAGCCTAATGGTAAGAGTTGTGGAAGGCAGCTTGCCAAACCCTTTTACATTCCGGATGTTTGCATGCAATTGCATATCAGGTTTATTCATCATAAACTAATCAATCAAGGTCTGTGTGTGAGGGGCTTGCCAAAGAGGCATAGCTACAGAAGTGGTATGCTTTTGCCCTTGGGATATTACATTACAGGTTATAATAGACCATTACCTCTGTCTCTGCCACATTTCTTCATTCTGCCAAAAATACATCTCACAGTCTTGCTGTAGAAAGCCTGAACATTGTAGAAATTTCTAGAATGCAGCACATAAAACAAGAGGCTTTATATGTACCTAGATGCCTAAATCTCTAATTGATAAAAAGTATGCTGTTGGATTCTTTTTATTCTTGTTTGGTCATCACAGGCACGGTCAACAATTCTTGACCATTGCCAGTTGCCTTTAAACTTAGTGGCTTCAGAGGCCATTCAGAGGACAAGTAAGGGTCAACCACATTGTTCTGTGATCTGGAGCCATATGTAGACCAGATTAAGTAGGGGTGGCCTATTCCCTTCCCTGAAACCAAATGGACTTTCATGACAATCAGTACCGGATTTGTGATCGCCATTAGACCTTTTAGTTTAGTTTTTAATTCTAGAACTTTGAAATTGAATTCAACTTTTGCCATTTGCCATGGTGGTTTTCAAACTCATGATCCCAGAACATTAGCTTGGAGGTCTGAATTATTAATCCAATAGTATCATCAGTATTCCACTGCCTCCTCTTGTGGATTGTTAAAAAGTTTTCCGAGTATTTTCGTGTTTGTTGACTTTTTTTTTTGCCTTCGCTACTAGGTTGACTTGACATTCCAATGAAAATGTGGTTAGAAGAATTGTCAAACTTTAAAACAGAACAAAAACAATTATTTTTATCAATGGTTGACTTTCAGAATGACAGTACTTCTGAATATAAAGCACTGCTGGAGCAGAAGAATGAACTTGAAAAGAAGACAGACGAAATGGAAAAGAAAGTAAATCAGCTTCAAAAAAAACTGGATGAACAAACTCTGGTAATGTCAATAACTTGGGGATGTTTGTTGCGTTACTTGTGGTGTCACAGATGCTGACTGACAGCTGGTATTTGTATTTCAGAAAGAGCAGAGTGCCACAGAACAAAAAAGTAGGACCAAAACTGATATGAAAAATCTGCAACAAGAAATGGCAGACATTTTAGAGGAAAACAATAGTTTAAGGGAGCAGCTTGCGAAATCCGATAAAGAGCTTCGAAACCAACTTGAGGAGTAAGTCAGCTGGTTTGATTTTGAATGTTTTTGAAACCAGAAATATTTTCTAATAAAATGATTATATTTTCTTATAACCATTGTAAAGGTCATAGCATAGCCTCTAAAATTCCATAGTGAAATAAAGTATTTGTACTTTCCAATTAGCATATTTTCATTCATTGTAACGGCATGGGATGAGGTTGACGTCAAAAAAGAGTGATAGAGGGAGGGTGGCTTTACAGGGCCTGCCTTGGAAGGATGGCAGTGGGAGATTGACATGTGAATGATCAATGAGGTAATAAGATTAGTTAAGTGTTAACATGATTGTAGATTTGTTGATTCTTATGTAAAAAGTTGAGTTCTAAATGCATTTAATGCACAATTTTCTGAACTTGTCACCAACCTCAGTTCTTTGTTTTTTTGGGTCATAAAAAAGTTGTCTTATCAATTATTTCAGATTTTTTTAACATATTCCACTTCCAGCTTCCTTTATCCAATTAAAGTGCAACTTAGCTCTGTTTACTTTCTCTGAGTTGTACCCCTCAGCATCTAATCCATTCTACTTAATAAAACAAAGAACTTCGGATGATGGAAATCTGAAAAAACACAGAAATTGCTGGAGAAACTCAGCAGGTCTGGAAGCATCTGTGGAAAGAAAGTTTTTCTTTAGTGCCCTAGAAATATTTCAGTTAATAAATGAAAAATTTGCAGATGTTTCTTTGGTCGTGGCTGCAAATAGTTGAGGCATGAGTGATGTTGCTGTGTTAGGCCACATTTAACCAGCCTGCCAGGTTTTACAGTGCTTCACCCTGACTGTACAGGCACCATGAAGACTTAGCTTTAATATTCACTATGAACATATTGAATAATTTGCCTGCACAGACTGTTGTTTCTTACACGAAGAAAGAACATGGACAGAATGCTGAAATGTTACCATTGCATATCGTACAAATGAATATAATACAGAAATAATGTTCATTCCAATGCATTTTCTTTTGGAAGCCTGTAATATAATTTCAGGTGTGGAGCTTGCCAACTGAATGAAAGTTAATTACAAACCACAAGTTGACTTGAGTGGTATAGAATCTTAATTCTCTAGTTGGATTACATGCAAGTATTTCCAAATATTCAATGTTTCTTTTTATTTTCCATTTTTTGATCCTTGTATTGTTAGTGCTGTGATATTGGTCCGTGACATTAAATCACTGATAACAGCAACATTTTAAAATTATGAATTGTAGAGCATATCTTAATTGTCCCTATAATTTCCTAAATGCATGTAATACTTAACAGATTGTTGCAAAGTGGGAAGATGGTCATGGGATAAAATGATGATTGCTTTTGCTTTCTGTCAGGTTAGTACAAGTGAAGATGGAAAAAGAGCAATATCAAAGTGAAGTCCGGGATTTGCAGGATCAGCTCTCGGAAATGCATGATGAGCTGGATCATGCAAAAAACAGTGCCGACAATGAAGAAGAGAAAGAGACTTTGATAATGGTGGGTAGATTCAAATGCAGTGGTCAGTCTTCTTTCTCCATCACTGCCAACAATTGCGTAGCAAGCTCCCTTTCCATTTTACTAAATGCTGTGACTCTGAAGGGAAATGGAAGGCCAGATGTTTTTCGTAACCCTCCCTCCAAGGGTCCTACCCTTTCATTGAAAAAATTAATATTGTCACGTTAAGTCATTTCACCTTCTTGCTAAAGCAACTTCTCTCTTAGACCATTTCAGGAATTCAATTTCTCCTAAATTATGAAACCATGTTACAAACTGGGATTTGTAAATTTCCATGCTGCAAGAATGATTTTACAGGATCAAGTAGCTGCAAAAGTACACTCAGACTTAAAGTTTTCCCAGTCCCTAATTTGTCAATCGATCCTTTCCAATGTATGAGGAAATATTTCATGTTTGACTGTCATTTTCTTCTGGAAAAAAGGGAAAACTGAACAAGATGAATCCCTGAATTATCCTTGACCTTTAAAGTATACTGTGCTATACTTTGCTTAGATCCAAATTGTTTGTGGTTTAGATCGTCATTTTAAGTGGTATCTTTTTATCCTTCCATTAACATGGAAGGAACCATGTCTAAAGTATGCTGCAAACTCTTGTGTTTGCTTTACCAGGATATTTAAATTGTGCAAATAATTCTGGATGGCTGATTGATCCAGAGCTCCTCAGCTTTCAGGGCATAATATATTGATTCAGTGGCAGGATTGAACAGTTGAGTTGCCTTAGGCAATATAGGTAGCTAGCAATGATGGGCAGTAACTCTGAGAGTTGGATGTTGTGCTCAGAAGGCAATTACTGGATCAAGTTAAAGATGGAATTTTATTGTTTAAGGGAGGAATGTTTCAAAGTTCTGGACACAGTTCTGCATTGAAACAGCTCAAACTGTATACAAAGTTATATGCTCCTGTATTAGATTGTATCAGGCAATGGGACCCTGTGTGAGACCTGTCTGGCTATGTTGAAGGCATCTTGAAACCCATTGTACAGGGCAGCCCCAGCTTCTGTCATGACACTACAGGTTTCTTACAGAAACTCAGCAAACCACAGATCAGTCAAACCGGGACCACTCCTCATCACGATGGACATTTCAGCACTCAACACCAGCATCCCCCACAATGACAGCATCACAGCAACAGCCTCAGTACTCAACGCCAACAACTGTCAATCTCCAAGCACCATCCAACAACTCATCCGTTTTATCCTCGACCACAACATTTTCACCTTTGAGAACCAATTCTTCATCCACACACACACAACAGCCATGGGGAGCAACTTTTGTAGCCCGGAATGCCAACATTTTCATGCATAGGTTCAAACAAGACTTCTGTTCTACGCAGGACTCCAACCAACACTCTACACCAGGTACATTGATGACATTTTCTTCCTCTGGACCCATAGCAAGGAGTCACTGAAAACAACTACACAGTGACATCAACGAGTTTCATCCCACCATCAAACTCATCGGCATTCTTGGACACATGCATCTCAATCAAGAATGGACACCAGAGTACCTCACTCTACTGCAAATGCATAGACAACTCCATGATACTACACTTCTCCAGCTTCCACCCGAAACACATTAAAACAGCCATTCCCTATGGTGAAGCCCTACGTGTACACCGGATCTGTTCAGATGAGGAGGTATGTGACAGGCACCTGGAAGTACTCAAGGATGTCCTCACAAGAATGGGGTACAATGCTCAACTCATCGCCCACCAGTTCTGACGTGCCACAGTGAGAAACCCTAATGACCTCCTCAAGAGACAGACGTGAGTTGCAACCGACAGGGTACCCTTCGTTGTCCAGTACTTCCCAGGAGCCGAGAAATTATGCCATGTTCTGCGTGGCCTGCAACACATTATCAATGAGGACGAGCACCTCGCCAAGATCTTCCCCACGCCTCCACTTCTCGCCTTTAAACAACCACCAAACAACTATCACCAGATCATTGTTCATAGCAAACTGCTCGGTTTTCAGGACAGCACCATACAACCTTGTCACGGTAGGTGCTGCAAGACGTGTCAGAATGTTAACATGGATACCACCATTACACGTGGGGACACCACCCACCATGCAGGTACTCGTGTGACTCAGCCAACAATGTCTATCTCATACGCTGCAGGCAAGGATGCCCTGAGGTATGGTACATTGGCGAGACCAAGCAGAGGCTACAGCAACGGTTGAATGGACACTGCACAACAATCAACAGACAGCAGTGTTCCCTCCCAGTCGGAGAACACTTCAGCGGTCCAGGACATTTGACCATGGACCTTTGGGTGACTGTTCTCCAAGGCGGACTTCGGGAGAGGCAACAACGTAAAGTGGCCGCGCAGAGGCTGATAGCCAAGTTTGGTACCCATGGGGATGGCGTCAACTGGGACCTTGGATTCCTGTCACACTACAGCTGACCCCACTGCACTACACACAGACACCTGGACAGGCATATATATACACACACACACACACACACACACACACTCCTACATAGACATTCCTGCAGACACTCTCATACGGTCACACGTATACTCCCACACTCACATGCGCACAAGCACCCCCTCACAGACTTATACCCCTTTACACTAACTCGCACACATACACATTCTCTCAGACACTTGTAACTCAAATCCCCCCACCCACACACACACACACACACACACACACACACGTTTGTGGAGTGAATTTGTACTTGCAGAATTACGTTTTATTTTGCTCAAAGACTGCATGAATCCATTTAAGATTCTGTAAATCCGTTTTTTAGATTAGAATCAGTCTGACTATTGTGGCACAGACAGTCTCACACAGGGCACCTTACACCGTCAATGTATTATCTGGGCCAACATGACACCAATTGTTAAAGTTCATTTGAGAGTGTAACTTTAAAAAAGTTCTGCGATTTACGTATAAAAGAACTGAAATCAACATCATCTTTCTAAAAGATGAGAGACTTAACAAACAATTCAGGCCTTATTCAATATATAATTTCAGTTACATCACACTGTAAACTTTTCCTGTAAACTCTGTGCCTTATGATCTTATACTCCACAACCACCTGATGAAGGAACAGTGCTCGGAAAGCTAGTCCTTCCAAAATAAACTTTTGGACTCTAACCTAGTGTTGTGTAATTTTTAACTTTGTACACCCCAGTCCAACACCGGCTTCTCCAAATCATGTATTAGATTGGAGTGGGCTAGAGTAAAAATGTTCATTTTTACTTTTTGTAATGATTCAGTATAATGCAACTTATTATACTGAATTCATTGGTAAATAATTTTTAAAATATGCACAACATGAATAATTATTTTCAGCTTCCTTCTTGATATTGTTAAGTCAGATTTGAGATTTATTTCAATACTTATTTTGCCTCAAGTTTACTCCGATCTAATATCTTCCATTTCTTACAATATAAAATATTGTTAGCTGGAATGATGGGGCAGCTCAGGTCAGCTTCCGCTTTATGGCTGTGGCCGAGAAAGAAATAAAAAATATATTGCACTTGATTCCTTAATGATGTGAACCTGATACAAGCAGCTTATTGAACATCGACTGTGTTCATAGAACCGAGGGTTAGGGGAAATAATAAGTAAGCTTAATTTATTCTGAGTTCAAATGAGACTGGAGATAATTTTCTTCCTGTCATTAAATCCCTCCATCCCCGTGAGATATTGAATATATTCCAACAATTAATACTGTATGAATTCTTAGCCTTTTCTTTTAAAAATAGGATTGTATGCACTGATAAAGAGCCCCAGATTCAGTTCCAACTTTGTACTGTATTTACTGGTCTCAGCCAGAATAGGAATTGGTGCTGGCTGTCATGGGTTCACTATCCTGTTTTAATTAAATATTGGAAGTTTGTGTGCTGGGTATCAAGTAAAGATTGTTGTTGGCTATAATACCCAGGTAGTTGAGTGTCTGATGATATTTGCTCTCTGAATTCAGACAATGGCTATGAGGCTTGAAATGCTGGCCACTATCTGGTGTTTTGAACCAGATAGTTGAATATTTCTGTAATATTGTACCAACAGGGATTATGGGGTAATAATTCATCAGAAAAAAACACCAATCTTGATCTATTATTTCTTCCCACAAAAGCAGTCTGACCCACAGTACCACGGTTAGGAAGACAAACCTGTGATCGACCTCATACAGAATAGGTATTGGATCCCTTGCAGGTGGTTCTAATCTGACCCACCCCGGATGTCCAATCAACAGAACCAACTGACACCCCTCCCCAAAGAGTCAGAGTTACTATAGCAGCATGCACCTCTACGTGGAGCTAGGGATAGTCATGGTAAAGGCTCCAGTTCCTTCCCGTCGCACTTCTGGGCAGGATTTTCTCCTGCACTTACTTTCTGCCGTTGGTCTACATTGTAACAATTTATAAGTTGATGCTCCACCTGCTTAACCACACTATGAACAACTTTTCTTTGGCCCTCAAGTCCTGGAGAGGGATCTAAACACGTAGCTTTTGACTCAAGAGTCAGCAACATTATCCACTGCCTCACAAAACCTCCTCATGCATTGGAATAACAGGATTCACGTTATAATCTCTAAGAAGAATGACTATTGCAACATGGACCATAAGTGAAATACATGTAATTCAGATCTGTATGCTTTAATTATATACCTATATTACTTAAAAAATGACGTTTTTCTGTAATTTAATTATTTTTGTTCTCCAAATAGCAGCTGTTGTCTATTACATTTGACCTTTAATGACTAGCAGAGTGATAAATCTATGCTCCTAATAGTATGGATTTATCTAATTACAACTAATTTTGCTAAAATAACAATATTACACAGTAACACTCCATATCTTAATTGAAATGCAATTCAGGAACAGGATAGTATTTATACAAACTCTACTTTGCTGCTCCTTCAGACGATTCTACTCAAAAGTTAATCTAAGCTTACTGAAAACCACTGAGCTGTCCAAAGTCACAATGAGTTTGTCCAGTGAACAGCTGAAACAAAAGGTTCAAAGTTTCAGTCTGAGTTTGCACTGTCTCACATGACCTCTACCATTTTGATTGTTGAGACACAGTTAGCCTCGGTGTATCTGAGTTAAGGAGGGAAAGCTGGGCAAGGATCCAACTCCGAATTGCCAAATAGTGGTTTCAACTGAAAGTGAACATGTTTACAGTTTAGTAAGGAATATTGAAGAGGGACATAAGAAACATGACCACTCTCCATTTCCTGCCAGAATAAACATTGTGGAGGTCAGGCTCTTCAACCGATACTTTCACAGATCATAATACAATTTATTATGCTATAGGCTATCCTTAAGCATTGCATTTCAGGTCCAGGATAAATAAATGCCAGTGAAGGAAACATTGAAAACTATCAGAATCCAGGATAATATTGTACGTATTTCAAATCTGAAGAAATCATTGTACGGGGGCGGCATGGTGGCTCAGTGGTTAGCACTGCTGCCTCACAGTGCCAGGGGTCCAGGTTCAATTCCAGCCTCAGGCGACTGTCTGTGTGGAGTTTGCACATTCTCCCCGTGTCTGCATGGGTTTCCTCAGGGTGCACCGGTTTCCTCCGGGTGCACTGGTTTCCTCCCACAATCCAGAGATGTACAGGTTAGGTGAATTGGCCATGCTAAACTACCCATAGTCTTCAGGGATGTGTAGGTTAGGTGCATTAGTCAAGAGCAAATATAGGATAATGTGGTAGGGGAATGGGTCTGGGTAGGTTACTCTTCCAGTAACTAATGATCTGGATTGGGAAGTAGAAAGATTTCAGTGCCTGTCAAACTGAAACTCAGCAGGAGTCAACACCTTCAGGGTAGGAGAAAGAGTTGATATTGTTGCAGATGCAGATTAAAAGGTTAATGAGTTAATTTCTGCAGTCTGTATACTCCTATTTTAAATTATTTTACTAATCATAAAATTGTTTATGTCAAGGGTGTTTATATCTGGGCTGTTCCTGAGAATTTGTTTGAATGCTGTTTCTGGTTCTAGGAGATGATGCAGGCAAAGCAGCAGCTGGAAGAGGTGCTGTTAGCTAAAGAAGATCAGCAGGAGTTGTTGAGGCGAAGAGAAAGAGAGCTGACAGCACTTCGAGGTGTCCTGAAGGAGGAGGTGTCAAACCATGATCGGGAAACTGAAGATCTTAAAGAGTTACATGAAAAGGAGAAACAGAAACTTAGAAACAGCATTGATGATCTCGTCCAGGTGAGTTAGCGATTGGCTTACAAAAGTATCTCTTGGTGATGCTTTGTATGCAGTAGTGGAGCTAATGGAGGGATTTGCAGTAAATTTCCTTTCAATTTGCTTCCCATTTGTGTAATGTACTATCTGAGTAAAAATCCAAAGATGGTGCAAGGAAGTTCCAAATTCTGTCTGACATTACATTGTAAAAGAAACTCACTACATTCTGTAAACACAAATTTTAGCTTAGGAGCCATGAATTTCTTGTCATAGTTTGTACTGAATATTTTAATTAGGTGCAGGTATGTTCCTTTAACAAGTAATTGGCAGAAATAATGTTGGTTTTGTTCCAACATGAAACTTGCCATGTTATGGAATTATAAGATTGTGGCGCAGTTTCCCCTGGCTACTTGTTTGCAAACATCTGCTTGTGTATTTGAGAAGCTACGCGGATATTGGTGCAGATGATATCACATGCTGAGCATCTCTGTCAACGTTGGCACTGTTAATTCTTTAATTTTGCTTCATTCATATTATATAAGGTTTGATACATATGCCAAATTTCTGAAATGAGTGCAGTGGAATCTTCATTGAATCCTATTAATTGTGCAAATAGACCATTCTCTTAATGAGCTATTCTCTGCAGCATTTCACTTTCTGGAAGGAAATGTAATTGTAAGTGACAAGATGAAAGATATGCTTGTTATGTGCTACAATTGGCCTGAAAAGACCCCTGTAAGTAGGTCAGTGTTGTTGAAGGGTTAGGCTATAAATAGAGTATTCTTTACCCTCACTGGCATTTTAGAGATCTATGTTTGCACAATTAAGGTTCAAGGTTAATTACTTAAATTATTTCAAAAACCAAAGAGATTTTTTTCTTTAATCCACAGTAGAGTAAATTAGAAGTTAAAACTAATTCTTGAGCTGCCATTTGAACGTAATTTACATTAGTGTTACAGTTTCAGAATGATTGCATTGCTGTATGTCTGTCACAGGGAAATATTAGGAAAGTGGAACTGTTCTTCTGGGAGGAGACTTGATAGCAGTATTCAAACTTCCGAGGGGTCTGGACAGAATAGATGGAGAAATGTAATTCCTGTTGCTGGAAGAATTGAGACCAGAGAACACCGATTTGAGAAAATTGGCAAAAGCACCAATGACGACAAGAGCAAAACAATTTGAAGTAGCAAGTGTATTGTCTGAGAGTGTGGTGGAGGTGGGATCAGTTGAGGTTTTCAAAGGGGAATTGGATCATTACCTGAATGGGAAAGATTTACAGATCTGTAAGAAAAAGGCAGGAGAGTGGCAAAGGGTGAATTACTATTTCAGCGAGCCAGCACAGATATGACTGGCTGAATATCCTCCTCCTGTACTGTAATCTGTGATTGTACTGCATGCTGCAGAATCAAAGCAATGACTGGGTATGATTTAACTCTGTTCTACATTGGGTTATAGTGATGCAATGTTTATGATATTGAACAAGTATCCTGGGGGGTATTGGGGGGAGGGGTGTTCAGATCCCCAAGTGACAATTCTTGAAATTCACTTTAATAAATCTGGTAATTGTGGACCAGCAGCAGAAAAATGTATCCATTTAACATTGTTGTGTTGTCAAAACAAAGCTGAATGTTCATGAATGTACTGAGCGCTGGGAAATGCTCGCCCCTCTGGTTCAAATCATGTCTTACTCTCTTAAATTTGCCTTCTGTGGTGCCCTAATAATTGGCTTGATCATGTAACAATCAATACATTGGAAACAGCAATCATCTTTTCAGCTAGACTTGAGTAACAAATTCTGTGCTTGTGTATGACACCAATATTAGTGCAAATATTATGCCACAGTTCTGAGCCAAAATATATAGGGAATAAAATGCATTTACCTTTATGGGTCCTCATCCTGTAGTCTATTGTATTCATTTGTCTGTGGAACATATTTTTGAAAGCAGTTGGGTCTAGAACTCGCTCGCTTGTAAGCAGAAGTTAAATGCAGAAGTGCATATTATGATTTTACGTGCAATCTATGTGCATTTATGATAAAGATCTGTGATTACACAGAACCTATGATGTTTAAAGTGGATTTTTTAATATCGATAGTGTGCATAGTATAATTTTTTGATAAATGCAACTACAATATTATCATGGCGCAGGTTATATTTAATCAAACTTCTGGGAGTGTTTGGCCAGATTTTGCTCTTTTTGGGAAAGGTAGCTGCTACCAGCATTTCCAATCTTTGGCGTTTTTTTTTAATATCACTGGTTATTGTACCACGTTCAGCCACATGCCCTTGGTAGTAATATGTCACTTTTATGTTGCTGGAAAAATGGTTTCCCGTAATGGAACAAAATCTATAAATGTGTCATTTACATTAATTTAGCACTATCACTAATTTTTTTGCTGCATTTCTGACATTTTTGTCCTTTTTATTTGAAAGCTACAATTTTGCTATTTTTAATAGCGCGTGCTAATACTATAACCAGATTATTTGCCCCTCTTATTAATTAAATCACAGAAATCATGAAATTACCATTTGTAGCCCGTTGATATAAAAGTAACATATTTAATACAATATAAATATGCAAAGCTTTATATAACAAAATGTTTATTTTTGATCAGCTGTCATGATGGAGAAACAGATTATCACCAGTTTCTTTTGTTAAAATTTGTAAATTTAGGGGTAGACAGTAAGGATGCCAACACAAGTAGGTGTGCTGTAACAAGTATGGAACAATACTATATTTTTATCCACATCAGTCTTGTTTATTGTATAATGACTGCGGCAGTGATTTGCTGCTGCTCTACTTACAGGCCAATGATTTGCAATCAATTAAATCAAACTATGACTTGAATTTTGAAAAATTTCCCATGTTGTATGTTTACAAAGATTGTTCTTTTTTCATGAAAGGGAAACTGTTTCTGGAAGCTCTCTAAATTAACTGCACTGGCAAAAACAGTTTGGCTTCAAGACTTGCAAATGTGGACTTTACTTATTTACTCTTCAATGTTGCAATTGTGTTTGCATGCATACACTGATTTGGTACAGTTTGGACTTTGCAAACTAAATAGTCAATTACGTCTCAGTGAACTGAATTTATTGTAAAGGACTGTAGTTTTTGTTACTGTTTTTTGCTTTTTAGGGGTGGCATGGTAGCTTAGTAACAAAAAGTGTGGTGCTGGGAAAGCACAGTCAGTCAGGCAGCTTCCAAAGAGTAGGACAGTCGGCGTTTCAAACACAGGTTCTTCATCAGGAATATGAAGGGGGGGGGGGGGTGCCAAGCGGGCTGAGAGATAAATAGGAGGGGGGTAGGGCTGGAGAAAAGACAGCTCTATCCAGCTGCTGCCTGTGTAAATCTTAAAAGTCTACTGTACAATTTCTGAATATAGAGGTCCGAGTTCACGTCCAAGAAATAATGGGAAGCGATGAAAATAAACTCCTCAATAAAATGCCTATAATTAAAACAACCCGTGAGTATCGCTATTGGTACATTTTCCACATGGGCTAGTGAACTCAATTCATCCAGGAAGGCTTTGTGCAAGGCAGTTTAAATTGGATTTTATGTACTTAGTGAGAATATATTGCAATGTATTTCCCTAAATAATGCACATTAATTAAGACAACATTTAATAATAATAATTTAATGAATGGTTAATGTGTCAGAGCATTGGAATAGGATAGGCCATTCAGCCCCTTGAACCTGTTCGGCCATTCACCAAGATCATGGGTGATCTGTGGCCTAACCCTATATACTGTATTTGGCCAATATCTCTCTAATACCTTTGTTTAATTAAAATTTATCTATCTCAGATTTAAAATTAACAATTGATCTAGCATCCACTGTGGTTTGTGGAAGAGAATTCCAAACCACAACCACCCTTATGTGCAGAGGTGCTTCCTAATATCTCTCCTGATCAGTTCAGCTCTAATTGGATTCATAGAGATATACAGGACGGAAAAGAACCATATGATCCAACTTGTCCATGCCGACCAGATATCCCAACCCAATCTAGTCCCACAAGCCAACACCCAGCCCATATCCCTCCAAACCCTTCCTATTCATATACCCATTCAGATGCCTTTTAAATTTTGCAATTGTACTAGCCTCTGCCACTTCCTCTGGCAGCTCATTCCATACACATACCACCCTCTGTGTGAAAAAGTTGCCGCTTTAGGTCTCTTTTATATCTTTCCCCTCTCACCCTAAGCCTATGCCCTCTAGTTTTGGACTCCCCGACCCCAGGGGAAAGGCTTTATCTATTTATCCTATCCATGCCCCTCATGATTTTATAAACCTCTATAATGTCACCCCTAAGCCTCTGACACTCCAGGGAAAACAACCCCAGCCTGTTCAGCCTCTCCCTATAGTTCAAATCCTCCAACCCTGGAAACATCCTTGTAAATCTTTTCTGAACCCTTTCAAGTTTCACAACATCTTTCCGATAGGATGGAGACCAGAATTGCACATAATATTCCAGCAGTGGCCTAACCAATGTCCTGTACAATTGCAACATGACCTCCCAACTTCTGTACTCTATATTCTGACCAATAAAGGAATCTACCTGTGACTCCATTTTCAAGGAGCACTCAGGTTCACTCAGCAACACTCCCTAGGACCTTATCATTAAGTGTATAAGTCCTGTTAAGATTTACTTTCCAAAAATGCAGCACCTCGCATTTATCTAAATTAAACTCCATCTGCCACTTCTCACCCCATTGACCCATCTGATCATGATCCCGTTGAAATCTGAGGTAACCCTCTTTGCTGTCCACTACACCTCAGATTTTGGCGTCATCAGCAAACTTACTAACTGTACCTCTTATGCTCACATCCAAATCATTTACATTCTTGGACTATGCTCCCTAATTTTAGAATTTCCAATCAGTGAAAACAGTTTGCCTTTATCTACCCTGTCTTTTCCTTTTAATCTCTTGAACACTTCGATCAGATCACCACTTAACCTTCTAAATTCTAGAGCAAACAGGTCCAGTTTGCAAAATCTATCCTCATAACTCCTGAAGTCCAAGTATCATTCTTGTAAACCTACATTGTACTCCCTTCATGGCTAGTATATCCTTCCTAAGATGTGGTGCCCAGATCTGCTCATAGTACTCCAAGTGGGGTCTAGCCAGAAAGATTGCAGTGTTTGGATTTTAAAATAGTGGCATGTGGGTTTTGGCTATTTTATTGTGAAGGTTTTTTTGCTAAATTAGGTCAGACATTCCTTCAAAATTTAAATAACCTAAAAAACACTAACTTGTATTTTGGGTTTCAGCAGTAGATGAACTGAGCTGGAGATGGATTATTTTAGGGAAGTGGAAGTAGACAATATCGGTGATTGATATTGAGTCAGAGGCTCAGCTTACTGTTGGATGAAGCTCACTTCATTGTTCAGACAGCAATAGAGACTCTCTCAGTTTTCTAGGTCTTGCAAAGTGTTGCCACATTTGCTGATTCCACATACGAGTAAAAAGTATATTTATAGAGTGCTAAACTTTTGTTCCTCAGACTGTGTTTATTCATACTTGGACACACTGGTTATTGATATAGCATTATTTTTTGCAAAAAAAAAGAAACTTTAGTGATAAGATAAAAACACTTTGTCTTACCTCTGCTTTAATAGCTGGAGGTGATGTAATGCCCTAGAATTCCACATACACTCTGTCTGTACTATCTTAACACATGAAACTGCTCTGCATTAACCACTGACATAGGTGTGACTTGCAGCAGTAAGCAGATATAATGACTACACGGGCAGGTAAATTTGGGCCACTATAGAAACACCTTTGTGTTTGAGCTCATTAATTATGGATGCCCGACAGCAATTAGCTGGCGGACTTCATTTATGCCACTGATTCCATTCACACTGGAAACATAATTGGGTGCAGTATTATAGCTGGGATAAAGTAACTGGATTCACCATTATATGAACACAGGAATCCAGCTCAGAGATGTTCATCTTAAATTAACTTAAGGGAGCAGTGTTAGAAAGGGGCTTTTGGGTCAGACTGAGGGCTGGAGAGGTAAGATATGACAAAACTTAAGTGGAGAAGAGATAGCTTTTCAATGACAATAGTTGCCAAGCTAAGCTTGCTATTTGTTGTCTGAAGAAACAATGGGCGCAAGTGGTTTTCTCACAAAGGTCAATGTTTATACAGTTGAATTCTTATACCAACAGGTATTAATAGTTGGGAATGGTTGACATATCCAGCTTTGAATTTGCTGTCCCTAATTGGCATTTAATATGCAGTATACTGTTTAAAAACCCCGAACAGTGTAAATATCTGTGTACTGCTGATGTCTTTGATGACTTTTGAGTGCCTTTGATTGTTTCATAATTTTTATTGTTTTCTTATGATCCCTTATGCATGAGAACCAGCAGCTTTCAAGTTGGTTACACCCATGTATTTGTGCGCATTTTACTGAATGCATAAAGCCAGGATGGATACCAGTGATCCCTGTGGAATTTCTAAATTGCAGAAGGGGAAAGAACCTGCAAAACAAGCTGTTCAAACAAAGATTGCTTTTGTTAATGATTTACTCTATGGCTGTTGATGATAAATAGAAGTAATGACCTTGACTGGACAGAAGAACATGTTTTTACAATTAAGCATTCTAAACCTGAATTTCTAATTAACGTGACGATCTAGGAACATTGCACATTCGGTGTCTAATACGTTGAAATTCTCAAGTTTGTATTTAGTTCATTACTTGCCTTTATGTAGCTACCATGGGCCACTCAAGATATATTTGTTTATAAATTTGTTTGCTGTATCAATGGCAAATTGCTAAAGTTACATTTGCTGTTAACTTGGGGGGTGCCTACACTGAGAATGGTAGAGATTTTCCTTGTACTGTATTTGATTTGAAGGTTGAAATAATTTATGTATATTTGTCTCCTCATTATTCAATTACATTTTCAGCAAAAGTACATGCAGTACACATTTCTAGTTTTGAAGCCATTGTATATTTGGTTGTATGTCTGACATGGGTTTCTCAGTCTGGCTGCTTGCGTGTTAAAGGATTGAACCCATTTGTTTAGTCCTGGTCTCATGGTAGCTTCACTTTCACCCTTGTTGTGAAAAGGAAAGAAATTTGAGAAATCACTGCTAACGTTACATCTCAAACTAAATTTCTCAGCCTCACATTAAATTTAAAATAAATTACATTTCTCCCATGAGATACTTAGATACTTTGAAATTCAAAGTGTACAAATGCATACTTTTGTACTTCAAATTACTGATGTTACTTTACTGCTATCTACCACCAGTCTCAGAAACCTCTGAGAGTTAAAAACTGGACATGCTGCAGATTATTTCATAAAATATTCAATCAGCAACTTTCAAATGGAAAGTTTTGACCAGAATGGAAAAATGACTCAATAATCCTGCCAAAACTTCAAAATAGAAAGCAAAATCTTTTTTTTTCATGACCTATGGCCAGTGTTTGATTTGTTTGGAAACAAAACTGCCAATGGTCATATCTGTCTCCCTGTAGACTGCCACAGAACAATACAGTCGAGAATGGGAATTTGCCAGTGAAGAGTTTGAACCTGTGTCCCATTACTCCTGTGTTGCAACTATTCCATTTTGTACACAATATGGAATTTCAGACATAAACATTTAATTGTCTTAAAGACATGGCACTGTACAAAATTTCACGAAATACTTTCTGTGTGCCTTCATTATTTTGTCAAGGTTTTGGTTGGTATGTTTGAGAAGCAGCTTTTTTGCCAACATTAGTAGGCCTATTTCAATTTAAATGTACAGCTGACTCTGATTAGTTCAAATTGCCCACTCCCCATCTCTATTTTCTGTTAAACAATAACAACCAACACAATCCCAATGCAGTGGTCGTGTTCCTACATCTGTGTTGGAAGGTCAAACCACATCTCAGGATGTTAAGGCCTCAGAGGTGTGTCATTAAACTTTTATATAAATCTTCCAGTTTTTTTTTTTAGAATCTCGTATTACTTTAAAAAAATGTAAAGTTGATATACTTTATGTGGCTCTTCAGTTATTAGCATCATTGAATGGGTCTTGCACAGCCGACAGCGGCTTATAAGTAGGGCTGCTGGATAGCTCGAGTGCAGAAATGTCTAGGTCGCACTAAACAGAGCAATAAAGACATAGAGATGTACAGCACGGAAACAGACCCTTCGGTCCAACTTGTCCATGCTTACCAATATCCTAACCTAATCTAGTCCCATTTGCCAGAACTTGGCCCACATCCCTCTAAACCCTTCCTATTCACATACCCATCCAGATGCCTTTTAAATGCTGTAATTGTTCCCGCCTCTACCACTTCCTCTGGCAGCCCATTCCATACACACACTATCCTCTGCATCAAACAGTTGCCCCTTAGGTCCCTTTTATATTTTTCCCCTCTCACCCTAAACCTATGGCCTCTAGTTCTGGACTCTCCCTCCCCAGGGAAAAGGCCTTCTCTACTTATCATCTTCATCCCCCTCATGAATTTATAAACCTCCATAAGGTCACCCCTCAGCCTCCGATGCTCCAGGTAAAACAGCCCCAGAGCCTATTCAGTGTGATGTAGTGGTAATATCACAGACTAATAATCCAGATGCCCAGACTGATTCTTGGGGTAATACTTGGGGGACACTGGTTCAAATCTTAACATACAATTAATTAATAAAATTCATTAATCTGGAATTAAAAATCAGTGTCCGCAATCATCATGAAACTATCATGGTTTGTTGAAATAGCCAGTAAGTTTGGTAATGTCCATAGGGAAATAAATCTGCTACCCTTACCCAGCCTCGCTAATGAGTGACTCCAAACCCACAGCAACGTGGTTGTAAACTGGCCTCTTAAATGCCCTTGCAGGACAATTAGGGATGGGCAACAAATGCTGGCCTTGCCCACGACACCCTCATCCCATGAAGGGGTGAATGAAAATTGTTCAGTTTTTCTACGGAACCTCTAGTGATAGCAACACGCTGCATCAGCATGCTGTTGATGTGACCCAATATTATGAAGCTATGTGTATCCTGCCTAAATAGTGTAGGGCTGAAATATCATCATAGTGCCATAACAGTGCACCCAGTTTGCAGGCACATCAACTGCACACAAAGTACTCAGTGGTTAGCACTGCTGCCTCACAGCGCCAGGGACCCGGGTTCCATTCCAGCCTCAGGCAACTGTCTGTGTGAAGTTTGCACGTTCTCCCTGTGTCTGCATGGGTTTTCTCTGGGTGCTCCGGTTTCCTCCCACAGTCCAAAGATGTGCACGTCAGGTGAATTGGCCACACTAAATTGCCCGCAGTGTTAAGTGCATTAGTCAGGGGTGAGTGGAGGGGAATGGGTCTGGGTGGGTTGCTTTACGGAAGGTTGGTGTGGACTTGTTGGGCTGAAGGGCCTGTTTCCACACTCTAGGGAATCCAATCTAATCTAAAATAATAAAGATAAAAGCTGGAGAGCAATACCGTTACCCAATGCTACCAAGACGCAGTTTGTGAAATAAAACAGGTCTGAGTTTGATATGAGTGATTTCATAGACTTAGTATACCAGTTTATTCATTGCTTTATTTTTTTTTCCATTAAATATTTCAAACATGGCTGCAAATTGAATGGTTGGTTTGTTCCTTACATCAACAAAACACTGATGTCTTTCAAGTTAGCCTTGCATGGGCCCTGGCCATTCAGTGATACTTTGCCAAATAACCATTTGCCTATGTAAGTTTTTGTTTCTAGCTATTTTTGGTAATCAGCTAATGATCTTTAAAAAAAACCAGCAGTAGTAACCTCAGACAGTGGTTTTCTCGCTAATTTAGAGGTACTGAAGTCAGTTGAGGATATCCTCTTGTCAGCCTGTTATGACACACCTCTGAAGTAGGTGGGACTGGAACCTAGGCCTCAGAGGTAGAAACACCTCCACTTGATAAGACCGCTCAATGCAAATTGGCTATAAATAATTCAGGTAACATGTATCTTACATATATGCATACAGGAATCCAACTCTCAGAAATCCCATAAGGCAACACAAAATACCTTTGTTCAAGTACTTTAACTTCATGTGACATTTTCCTAGTCAGCTATTTTTATATACTAGTTTGACCAGCTACTTATCTTAACATGTATCAGCCTTTTTTATTGGTTCCCCTTAATTATCCAACTCTTCCAGGACCACCATCTTGTGATTGATTGTCTGGTTTCCTCCTGTGTCTCTGTCCCTCTCCCTAATCATGCCTTCTCTTAATTATATCTTTTCGCATGACTTGCAGCCTCACGGGTAGTTTGCAAAGACGAGCAGATCCCAAGATTTAGGAGCTTTGAGTTTTAAGCCAAGGCTTCCTACAAATGTCTCCTTAATTGCCGACTATTGCTGTGATGTTGTTGACTGAATGATTTCCATGTTGTACATTTCAGAATTTCTTCAAGTTAAAATAGAACTTTATTAGTATTAGCCCAAAGCCACCTCCATTCCTAATGTGGGGTGGATGCTTAAACAGAGAAGAAACAAGCTGACAATGGTTTGCCTTTGTGGAGTTGTTTATAAACTGTAGTGTGATTCCTGTTCCAGACCTATCATGCAATTTTGCACAGCAGGTAATAGGGAAACTGATTGAACTGAGCTTCCTCCTCAACTATGACTGAGGGAAAAAAAAATGGGTGTTGCTTCTGAGGGCCACCCATTTATACTTATATTGGAATGCATTTTATCAGATATTAGCTAAGTCTTATTTCAGTGAGTTTCATGCAAAGTTTCTCTCTGCGAGTCCTAGTCAGTTTTCTCATGCTGTTGTTTCAAACCCAGCTGATTATCTTGCACTGTGCCCCCGTGGCATCCTGCTTGCCATTTTCTCCCAGTCATCACAGGCAGAGGTCCTGACTCCTGCTGGATACGGCATCAGCACCATCTTTAAAGTCCAGCGATGTACTCAGCCAAATCCCAGCTGCCTGGCATGGATTCTATCAGTTGTCATAAAAACATCAGGCAGATGGAAATTGGCAGCCTGCTTTGCCAACAGGAACGCAGCAGTCCATGTGAAGGGCAGTGGGAGGGGGGAAGGGGAGTGCACGGTTTGCCTTCTCAAATGAAGAGCCAGCAGGAGCAGACCATTTGGTTCCTTGAGCCTGCTCCACGATTCTAGATGATCACGACTGAACTGATTGATTATGGCATGAGCTCCGTAACGTTTCCTGCCTGCCTCCATCACCCCCAGTTCTCTTGCAGGTCAGCAATTGGTCTAAATCAGCATTGCATATATTCAATTAACATGCCAGGATAGGGAATTCCAAAAATTAAGCCACCCTGTGGAAATAGATTCCTTGTTTCCATCTTTAATGGGGAACCCCTCCCCCCATTGTGAAACTGTGCCTCCCCACCTCAGCACTCCTCAGGTTTAGATTATCCTTCATGGGGAATATTCTCTCCTTATCTACTCTGTGAAGAACCTCCCCCCAAAAGAATCTTACGTGTTTTTGGAATCATGGAACCCTATAGTGCGGAAGCAGGCACTTTGGCCAATTGAGTCTCAGTCTGCACCGACCGTCCGAAGAGCACCCAACCCCTCCCCTTTCCCCATATCCTTACATTTTGCATGGCTAATCAAACTTAACCTAACATCCCTGGATTGTGGGAAGAAACTTGAGCACTGGGAGGAAACACACACAGACATGAGATATGCAAGCTCCACACAGACAATCACCCAAGGCTGGAATCAAACCTGGATCGTTGGCTCTGTGTGGCAATAGTGCTAACCTCTGAGCCATCATGCCACCATTTTAAGAAGATCAATCCTCACTCTTCTAAACTCCAATGAGTTTTAGGCCCAAGCTGCTCAGATATTCCTTACAAATCAACCCCATCATCTCAGAAATCAGCTTAGTCAACCTTCTCTGAACTGAACAGGTGAATATAAATGATCGTATGACATTGTTTTAGTGAGCAAGGGAGTTACTTTCAGAGTCCTGGCCAAAATATGTCCCATTATTAACATAACAAAAGCAGATTATCTGGTCATTTTCACATTGCAACTTCGAGGAGCTTGTCCTCTGCAAATTTCTTTAATAGCAACATTGACTACATTTCCAAAGTACATCATTGGCTGTAAATGTTTTTTGATGCCTGTAAGAAGTGTGATAGATATGCAAGACTTTCTTTTCCTTTTCCAAATGGTAATGTGACTGCATTATATCCTTAAATTACAAATTTCACTGGAGAAGCTAGCTCATTTGTAAGGCACAGCATTTTCCTAAGAGGAGCTGCACTTTCTGTAAAGCTTGCTAAACCAGTCTCTCATGCATTCCTCGAGTGCCAGTTTGATTTCATTGTAGTAAAGTCATCATTGTTTTTCAGAACTGGTATTACTACATTGAGATAAAGACACAGGAATATGAAAATATGTAGGAGATTTGTAAACAGAGGCATTGGGTTGAGTCTCATCCCTAGTGAAACAGATAGCCTTTCTGGCAGAAAATAAAGACAAAGCTTGCATTTATACAGAATCTTTCACATTCTCCAGATATGCCAAAGCACTTTCTGGTCAAATACATACTTTTGCAGTGAGGAAGAAGTTATTGCAGAATATTATCTACAAGTAAAAATTAATTAAATGAAAGCTGATTTCCTGTTTCAGTGGTATTTGAGGGTTAAGTGTTGGCCAGGTCACCAAGTGAACTCCCCATTCTTCCTCAAAAATGGCAGGGGATCTTTTACCCTCACGTACAAAAGCAGATGGGACCTCAGGTTTAACACTTCAAATGAGAAGCCAAAAGCAGCGATGATGATCATGCCATACTATACATTATTAGTAGTTATTAATTGACAGCTTGGGTTATCAGCATTGCTAAGTATGTAAAATATAATAAAGGCCTTTTACAACGTTTTAAGAATATAGCACCAAATGTATTAACACTGGGGAGCTGTATGAAAGAGATTTGGTGAATTGCCCAGAGTCTGACAGGGAAGTTGAAAGAACAAAACTTTACTTTCTTCTCTTTTCTAAAGCTGCTTGAACTTATCAAACAGTTGTGACAGCAATTTGGTTTAGACTCTCAATTCAGTTCTCTAGTGAACTTGTAAAGTGGTTCCATTTCAATCCTGTTGGGTTTTGAAAACATTTAATTACTGGATGAGAGCGTTATTGGCTAGGCCAGCATTTATTGCCTGTCCCAGAGGGCAGTTAAGAATCAACCACTTTGCTATGCGTCTGGAGTTGCATGTAGTCCAGGCCAGGTAAGGATGGCACTTTCCTTTCCAAAAGGACATTAGTGAACCAGATGGGTTTTGCAATTGCTTCTTGGTCACCATTAGACTCTTAATTCCAGATTTTTGTTGAATTCAAGTTCCACCATCTGTTGTGGCAGAATTCGATCCCTGGTCCCCAGAACGTTACCTGTGTCTCTAGATTAACAGTCCAGCAATAATACCACTAGGCCATTGCCTCCCCTGGTGATATGTTTAAATGATTTAAATGATTTATGCATTTATTGCATGTGCTTTCTTGTTTTTTAACATTGTGATCAAATGCCAAATTGACCTGGCAATTGTTGGAGTACCTCACATAGTATTTTAGATTAGATTAGATTACTTACAGTGTGGAAACAGGCCCTTTGGCCCAACAAGTCCACACCAACCCTCCACAGAGCAAACCTACATCTACCCCTTCACCTAACACTACGGCAATTTAGCATGGCCAATTCACCTAACCTGCACATCTTTGGACTGTGGGAGGAAACCGGAGCACCCGGAGGAAACCCACGCAGACAAGGGGAGAATGTGCAAACTCCACAGACAGTTGCCCGAGGCGGGAATTGAACCCAGGTCCCTGGCGCTCTGAGGCAGCAGTGCTAACCACTGTGCCACCGTGCTGCCCTATTTCTGACATTCATGGATTGGATCCCAGCTGTGATTTGTATTAAAATGATAGAGGTTTTCCGTGAGCAGAAAATCAAGCCAAAACAAAATGGTCTGGATATTCCTCAACATATTGGATATGTATCGACTGTTATATTGGCTGTGTCTAGGCTCCACATCTGAAACAGGCTGGCAGGAGCAGGCATAGGCCATTCAGCCCATTGAATTTGCTCTTACCATTTGAGAAGGTCATGGCTGATCTGATCTGGTCTCACTTTCCTATCTTTTCCCCATGATCATTAAATCCTTTACTGGTATGACACGGAGACAGACAGTCTTTCTACCTCTGTATTTGCAACATAGTAGAACCATCAAAGGCTCCCAAAACATAGCTTTCCTGTCCTTGCCTTTCCAGAAGCTGGTGTATCAGATTAGGCAGGAGGTTTCAAATTTTCATGCTGCTTCGGCAGTAGCCCAGAACAATCTCTCATAAATTAAAAAAAAGCACTTGAATTCTGCTCCCACCCTGATCGACTCATCCTGAGGCCACATTCACCATTCAGAATCTGCCAGCTGCTGAAACACAGGGTCTCCTACAGACTTACTGGAACCAACTCCCAGATACTGACCTTGTTATTAGTCACATTCTGCTCTCTGTGTAAACATAATGCTGTTCAAGGGGGTGGTGGGGACGGGGACACTGTGTCTGTTAAAACCTTTTGATCAAGGCTCAGACTTTAAATAGCCTCCAGGCCTGGTCTCACAACAAACAAACTTGCATGGATCTGTTGTTTTTGTTTTAACCCAAAACTTTGTCCCAAAGTCCACCAAGTCATTTGTGGTCCACAATTCTAAATTGTGCATTATTTTTTGTATTATTCTTTTATCAGTCAGTGAGCGTTCCAACACTTGGTGATGAAAAAAATCTGTCTTTCCCAACCTTGAAGATGGTTAACACAGCCCTGTGTCTTCATATCAAACTTTAAATAGTCAGTTTTTTAAAATTGCACATAATGTAATTCAAGTCTAATAATGCTCATTTCTTAACCATGATGGGCACTGTTTGATATCTCTTCAATAAGTTAATCACAAAAAAAGGAAAAAGTTCACTTGTCAAAAATATTTCAGCCATTTTCATTTGAATATTCATCACAAATGTTCCCTAGTTTTCTTTGGATCTTTTAGAAGAGTATTGTGCTGAAATGATTGGAAATTTAAAATGGAAACATTAGGCTTACAAGGCAGGTCATTCAGCATCTGATGGAGCAACTAGTCAGTATTTTGGATTTGTTCCTTTCTTTAGAGCTGAAAATTTTCAGCTGAAGATCATCTTGATATTGCCAATCTGCACGATGTCTTCGGCCTCTCTGCAGATGGAGCATAGTCTAGATACACCTGGTTGCGGCCACTCAAAGATCGGATTTCCTGTTTGTGTCCCGCACATTCTCAGTCAGACCTACTGATGCCGAGCCAGTGTTATTCTCTGACCACTGCCTCCTGCTGACTAACTGTCACCTAGAATGCGATCAGTGGGTCAGCAAGGAAACTTGGAAGCCTAATGTGAAACTGTTGACCCCAGAAAACATTGAGAAGCTCAAAAGTGATTACGCAGATTGGAGAACTCTGAAGCCCCTCTTTGGGTCTCCATCAGACTGGTGGGAAACGGTCAAGGGGAACATCAAGAGATTTTTGTCCTCAAAGGCTTCCAGAAGGCAAGAGAGAGATAGGGAAAACTGTTGAAACTCCAGAACAGCGTGCAGAATCTACTCCTGCTGCAGACAATGGCAGTCAATGTCAAGGAGCCTCTCCAAGAGGTAAGCCTCGCTCTTTGCCTCAGAGGTCTCCAAAGATAGTCTTCCGGCCCAGGGTCTGCATTGTGGAGCAGGATAAGACATTCTTGCATTCCTTTCTCCAGAAGGTGCGCAAGGAGAGCTCCGTGCTCAGCAGCCTGAAGGAAGAAGATGGCTTGGTAACGTCATCTCAGTCTGACATCCTGAGAATCAGCAATTCCTTTTATGCCGGTCTGTATGACGCAAAGCCCACAGACAGCATGGCCTCTCCGTCGTTCCTCTCTTCTATCACAGATCCGAGACAACAGTGTGCAGGAGAGGCTGGGCCAGGCGTTATCTCTGGATGATCTGACCAAGGCCCTTGAGTCCTCAGAAAAGAATAACACTCCCAGAAGGGACAGCTTACCAGCCGATTTGTATTCAGCTCAATGAGACTTGATTGGCCAGAATCTGCTGGACGTCTCCAAAATTATGCTTCTGATTAATATGCGAATCCGTGGGGAAAGGTATCATCACCTTTATCTGCAAGCAGGAGGGGGAGAAGGATGAAATTAGAAATTGATGACCAATTTCACTGCTGAATGCAGACTACAAAATCCTACAGTCATCGTCAACCGGGTCAGGTCTGCTCTGGGAACAGTGATTTACCCCAACAAAATCTGTGCTGTACCCGTCTGGACCATGTCTAAGAGCCTCGTGCTCCTCGTGTACCAGGACAAGGCCTTTGACAGGGCATCACACACCTGCATGTGGGACACGCTCTCCAAAATGGGTTTTGGGGAGGGGATTTGCAATTGGATCTGACTGCTCTACACCAACATCGTTATTGCAGTCTCAGTCAATGGATGGGAAACCTAAAGATTCCCGATCAGATCTCTCTCCTTCCTCCTCTGTGTGCTGTATTGAGCCTTTTGCCGGCTTCATTAGGGAAGGATGTGAGCCTGCAAGGAGTGACTATTCCAGGAAGCGGAGACCTGCAGCTCAAAGCCTCTCTGTACATGGATGATGTTGCTGTTTGCTGCTTGGATCTGCTATCAGTGTGCAAACTCGTGACCATCTGAGACCAGTTCAAACTGGTATCAAGGTAAATTGATACAAGAATGAGGCTGTGTTCTTTGGGAACTGGGCCAACCAATCTTTTAATCCCCTTCATCGGGACAGATTACCTGAAAGTGCTGGGAATGTGGAGGGGCCCGGGTGTGTGCCAAAAACTTGGGAGGAGAGTATCACTAAGGTGAGGCAGAACCTGAGCTTTTGGGTGCACCGATCCCTCTCCATTGCAGGTTAAAACCAGGTCATCAAATGTGAGGTACTCTCTGTTGTTGTACGTGGCGCAGGTCTGGTCCATTCCCCAAACTTGTGCCACTGCAATTACCTTGGACCAAAGTCCATCAGGAAGTGGTCAGCACATAGCATCCTTGAGACTTTGCAGGAGAAAAAGAGGGTGGATCCTGTCGCGTTGTTTCCTGAGCAGACTGTCAAAGTCATTTGGCAGAATGCCTCATCACCGGAACTTTCCAACAAGCATCAGGACGTTACTTGGCAGGTGGTGAGAAGGGCACTACCTGTGAGATCCTTCGCGTAGGCCCAGACTCTCCGTGTCACTGTCACTGCCCTCGAAGTGGCTCTAGTGGGATAGAGACTGTCTCACATCTTCTGGAGAGAGATTCAGTGGTTTTCATCTAGGTTCATCCCAGTAACTCTGTGACGCAGGACTCTGTGCTCTACGGTCTGTTCCCCAGGATGTGCACACAGACAAACTTCAACTGTGCCTAGAGGACCATCACCTTAGTCAAAGATGCTGTTTGGTCTGCCCAAAACTTGTTGGCCTTTCAGAGCCAAATGTTGACCTCAACCGAGAGTTGAAGACATTCCAAGATCCAGGACTATGTGCTGTGGGATGCATTAAAGTTCGGGGTAGAAGTTGCCAAGGCACAGTGAGGAAAGATCACTGTCAGAGGCCTTTCTCCTGAAATTAAATGGGACTCCATTGTTATCAGACCCTGCTGGTGTCTCAAGTACATGTAAATATAGTCTTGTATAATCGTGTTGGATAGAGTCAAACTCTGGTGTTTGTTTGTTTCTCCATATGCTACTGTACAGAACTGATCTGCTTCAATGACTATGCAGGTGTTTAAAGATATTTTATTAATAAAATATATTTTTGAAATAATTTTTTAAAAACTTAATGTGAAAAAGCCGTTCATTCTGAACCTCAGAATCCATTTTAGGGACATGCCTGAGGCTGGGTTACCATCTCTTTTGTTTAATAAACAGAATATTTTACTGGTGAATAGGTGTTCTAGACATTCTTTTCATCACAGAAGGCTTTTATAATTTGGATGGATCCTGCATTCTCTTCGGAGGCCTGACATAATTCAGTGTCACTGGCAAAATATTCTCTTGAGGATTTTGCTGAAATATCAAAACATTACTTTTGGTAACAGCTTTGGGTGGAGAATGGACATATTGTAAACGAGGTAGAGAACTGTGGGTGGGGAAGTGATAAAATGTGGAATCTTGGCAAGGAATATTCACTGAAGAGATAATCCCTGTGAAAGCATGATTATACAGATTTCTAATGCTGTGCTAAACATAAAAAGCAAGAATAAATAGCAACTGATACATTAAATTTAAAATGGATTAGAAATCTTCAATCCTCCAGATGCTGATTTTAAACATACCTTTTAAAGAACCTATTGTCATTTGCCTATAGCTACTTTTTAACTGCTTGGTTTACAAATATAGTGTGCATCATTCATTCTGAAGACATTTCTCTTAGTCACTTTTTCTACAAGTACGATGTTTTCTGCGTTCTCCACTGCGTATTAATACTGCAAGATCTGATCGTTTTGTTGCAGTGTCCTTTTGGGGAGTGTAAATAAAGTTGGTTCAATAAAAGGCACTTGCTGTGAATCCACATGGTGAGTTTTCTTTCAGTGGCACTACACAACATCCACTTCTTCGCAAAACTTGAATGGAATGGAAGTAAAACTTCTAAAATGGGGACAAGTGAAAGATTATTTGTTTTAAGTTTTGTTTTGAAGAGGTGTTGGAATTTTGTTAATGAAAGTTGATGAGGAACTTGATGCATTTTTCAGGATTAGAGTGGTGCGGAAAAGCACAGCAGGTCAGGCAGCATCGGAGGAGCAGGAAAATCGACGTTTTGGGCAAAAGCCCTTCATCAGGAATGAGGCTGGGAGCTTCGGGGGTGGAGAGATAACTGGGAGGGGATGGGGCTAGGGGGAAGGTAGCTGGGAGTGCAGTAGGTGGATGGAGTTGGAGGTGAAGGTGGTAGGCCAGAGAGGAGGGTGGAGTAGTTGGTGGGAAGGAAGATTAACAGATGGGACAGATCATGAGGGTGGTGCTGAGCTGGAAGTTTGGAACTGGGTAAGGTGGGTGGCGGGGAAATGAGGAAGTTGGTTAAGTGCTCATTGACATCATGGTGTTGAATGGTTCCAAGGTGGAACATGAGGCGTTCTTCCTCCAGGCATCAGTTGGTGAGGGAGTAGCGATGGAGGAGGCCCAGGATCTGCATGTCCTCGGCAGAGTGGGAGGGGGAGTTGAAATGTTCGGCCACGGGCTGGTGAGGTTGGTTGGTGCAGGTGTCCCAGAGATGTTCTCTGAAGCACTCTGCGAGTAGGCGGCTGATCTCCCCAATGTAGAGGAGACCGCATCGGGAGCAACGGATATAGTAAATGACGTGTGGAAGTGAGGTGAAGCTTTGGATGTGGAAGGCTCCTTTGGGGCCTTGGACGGAGGTGCTGGGGGAGGTGTGGGTGCAGGTTTTGCAATTCCTGCAATGGCAGGGGAAGGTACCAGGAGGGGAGGGTGGGCTGTTAGGGGGTGTGGACCTGACCAGATAGTCACGGAGGGAAAGGTCTTTGCAGAAAGCAGATAGGAGTGGGGATGGTAAGATATTTCTGGTGGTGGGGTCTGTTTGTAGGTGGCGGAAATGGCGGAGGATAATGCGATGTATACGGAGGTTGGTAGGATGGAAGGTGAGGACTGGGGGGTTCTGTCCTTGTTGCGGTTGGAGGGGTGGGGTTCGAGGGCAGGGGTGTGGGACATGGATGAGATGCATTTTCCACCACGTGGAAGTAGAAATTGCAGACTTTAAAGAAGGAGGCCATCTGGAGTGTTCTGTGGTGGATCTGGTCTTCCTGGGAGCAGATGCAGAGGAGGCAGAGGAATTGGGAATATGGGATAGCACTTTTGCAGGAGGCAGGGTGGGAGGAGGTGTAATCGAGGTAGCTGTTTGTGGGTTTGTAGAAAATGTCAGTGTTGAGTCGGTCACCATTGATGGAGATGGATATTTCAGGTATCAGCCCTCCCAGATTAATCATTCCTGAGCTATTTTCCACCCTTTAAATACATTTTTTTTAAAATTCTGGCAATACTGAATCACAGAGATTTTAAGGAAGTCTGTTCAGAGTTTAGAATTTGTGGCCATTTTCAGTAATTCAGTCCCCTGTGATATCAGTTATGGCACGGCGTCCTTCGTGTGCACATTGGAATTCCTGGAAAATATACTCATGTTTTCAACAGACGTAAGAAAACTCACTCACCAGAGCTCGTCCTCTCCCAGCCACCCCAAGTTGGGAAATAGATTCATAGAGATCTACAGCACAGAAAAAGGCTCTTCAGTCCATCGAGGTTGTGCTGGTCAAAACAACTTACGAACTATTCTAGTCCCAATTTCCAGCACTTGGCCCATAGCCTGGTATGCCTTGGCATTGCAAGTCAACGTGCTTCTCAAATGCGATGAGAGTTTCTGCCTCACCCACCCTTACAGGCAGTGAGTTCCAGATTCCCACCACCCTCTGGGCAAATAGGTTTTTACTCGCATTCCCTCTAAATCTCCTGCCCCTTAACTCAAATAATTCCTTGGCAGCAGGAAGATTGGGCCACAGCAATTATATAGTGGGAATCCACTTAACTGAATCTGACTCTGTCCCTAATTCTGGAGTTGTGAGAGTGGGCTAAGTTTGCTCTCCTACCCCAGTTATACCTGTTGGAATTTCAGGACTCTGGTTCCCATGGTAACACTCCAAGACTTGCCTATATTTCTGCTAATGTATTTCTTCTAAAATAACTTAGCCACCTTGTTATCTCCTCCCCCGAGACTGCCTTAATTTATGTGGTTTAATGGTTCAGTTGGAGGAGTTATTTTGTATTGGTTCACTGCACTCTGTGTGATTAATTGTGTAAGGAGCCTTTTTAGTGTAGAAATGTTACTGTAATATTAAATACACTCAGCTTTTATTGCTAACTTATTCAACAGAGCAAAAGTGCATTGGAGCAAGCACAAGTTGTAGCCAAACAAGCAAAGGACACTGCAGAGGATCATATGAAACGCCTCATGGATGAAAATGAGACCCTGAAGAAAAAAGTTGCAGAATTACAGAATGAAATCCGTGAACTCAATCACATGGTTTCTAATATGAAAATGGAAGAGAACAGGTTGAGGGATAAACTTGCACGTTTGGAGGTAATGCAGCCACAGAGACATTGTTTTTATCAGTAACCTCTGTTTGTTTTGCTGCTTTATCTGAAGATCGAGTGTATTAAGTTTATACAGTATTGAGTTTCAGCACTTTTGATAAGGGAGTAGTTCTTTGTCATTAAGTCTGCATCCTGCTTAAGACAGCTGAGATGTGCCCTATGAATGAAGGTAAGTGACAGCAGTTTAAAGTTGACCACTGCTGCCCAGTAGTGCAGTGAGAAAGCAAAAGAGGCAGCAAACCATACATCACTGAGTGCAGTATGGAGCTTACTCATGTCATTGCTGGTTTTCAAAAACAAAGCCAGTTACTGCTGGATAATTTAAAGTTTCAGATCTGACCCATTCCACAAATTGCAAGGATAGTGAGCAATCAGCAAAACCCAGACTCAGACCGTTCAGAAAAATGCCAAAACGAAAACCTTGCCATGTTTAGCACTGCTTAGCTTCAGAAGAGCTGACACTGATCACACCAACAATGGGCTGAGATACCTGAAAGAGTATTTTTAACCAATCATGAATGATTGAGTCACTGGAAGTAGTTTGGTCAGGATTACTCCCTGGTCTGTTTTTTTAGATCCATAAACCTTGTTAACTATTTAGAAAACTTTACTGCAGGCCATTTGCCATTCCATTTGCTTCCAAGCAAGGCAAGGACAAACAGTACTACAAGGGGGTATAAAGCTCTTTTCATTTACTGAAAGATCCTTAAATAGGTGACATCTTTGTTAGGCAGCTCCAGTATTTTCATGAAATTACTTTAAACTTCAAAATCTTGATTAGAAATCAAATTAAACAGTGTTTTGTGTAAATGCTTTGCACTAATCATGTTTACCTCATTTCAATTTCTTGCTGTTATAAAAATGTGACGAATAGACCTAAATACTTGCTGTTTGCAAGAAATTGGTTTAATAAAATGCCTGCTAAGACCTAATGGACTAATGCATATACCTGGAGTGATTAATTGTACACTGTGCACTATTTCTACCCACTATATGTTACTTGGACAGATACTCTGAGGTTGACACAAAGTCTGGCTCCTTTATCTTTGGCAGAATTCTAAACCTACAGGAAACCCAGGTCTGAAATTCTGTTACCAGATAGAGGAAGCTGTATTGGGCATTGTAAATGTGGGGAGTCACCTCCTGAAAATTGTAACTAAATATATTGCAATATAACTATAATTTACCATGTGGAAAAATTGTATGGAGCTGTTTTGTGAAGAATATTTTTTGGGGAAGGAGAAGCACTTTGGGATGGGCTGAACTATTAGATCCTGGGAATAGAGAAGATATTACTGATGCACGAGCTTTGTATCAGTTTTTCCTTATTTCCATTATATCTGAGCATCATTCATGTTTGCCTTTTTGTTAACTTTTTCATCCACTTATTCCCTGTTGAGAGAGAATTTTGCAAATATTTCCATTTGGATTCTACTGATATCACTGTTTGGCTTGAGAGATGGAATTGACAAAGATTTTTCATTAGTTCTCATGAAACATCAGTGACCTGAAGCCTTAACTCTGTTTCTGTACAAAGATACTGCTAGACCTGCTGTTTTTCCAGACTTTTTGGTTCTTGTTTCATTCATCACTGTTCCTTTCGTGGTAACCTTATTGCTTTAGAGCAGTACAAATGTATGTGCAATCGAAAAGGAATCCAGACTAGTGTCTGAGTTGAGTTTATCAGCATTTCAATATTGCTGTTCCATAAACCAACAATAAAGCAGCTTTTGATCTCTTTAAACTGGGATTCAGAGATAACCTTAAAGTCTGTTCCACCATAACTTTTGCAGAAAGAGAAGAAGCAGCTGGAAATTGCCTTGAGAGAAATTGGAGACCAAGAACAGGACCTTTCATTGGCAAAAAGAGCTTTGGAGAGCCGGTTGGAAGAAGTCCAGGTATTTAGTTGAGCTCTAAGCAATGCAGTAATAAAGAGAAGAACACAAACTTTGTGGGGAGTGAAGTATTTTCTATATACAGTCATTGTCCCTAGCTCTACAAACCTTGGAAGGGTTCTGAGGGAGGGTCACTAGACCCAAAACGTTAACTCTGATTTCTCTCCGCAGATGCTGCCAGACCTGCTGAGCTTTTCCAGGAATTTCTGTTTTTGTTCCTACAAACCTTAACCTTGGTATTATGATGTGGGGTAACAGGCATGGACACTAAAATAGCAAACAGTGGGTGTTCCTATCTAATTGCAAAATACCAGACACTTGATAAATATAATTGCTCCACTTGGGAAGAGAAATTCTGATTTTCTTAATCTGAAAGAAGAGCTAACATAGTCAATCCGTTGGCCACAAAGTAACTGTTAAGCTAGTTAAGGATTTTTATACTTCCTCCTTTGGACTGTGGCTCCAATGCTATTTGCTTGACCACTACTGAATCTTGAATTGTGTTGACAATACGATCAGCATCAATGACCAGGAAGCATTCTGATCAACAAAACCTACCTAATGAGTCAGTAGTATTTTCCTGTGAGGGGCACTGGTTGACAAGTCTCTAACAGGCTCCTTTATGACTCCAAAATTAGGAATTTTTTTTCATTCTGAAATATTTACAGGGATACTTATCACACTGTTTATGGGAAATACCCAGGAGTAGAAGTAGGCCTTGACACAGGATTGCTACCTATTTAAATACAGAAATTGTACTTGTAAAAGCTGCTGGTTAATTAGTGACCCATTGTACAACACATTTATGATATGGAACTGCTTGCTAAAGAGGTTCTGCAAAACCAGGTCTGAGTGATATGGTATCTGCACCGTTCTTGAAACACCTGAGCTTGTATATAATTTAAAGTTGCAGTTTGAGAATTTCCAGTCCATATATTGGTTCTTGTGTTCCTCATCCTGTGCTTGCTGCAAGTGCTTTGACATCTATAAATTGAACCAGCATAATCACTCAACCCCAAACCACCACCTCCCCAATAAAACCCAGAAGATTCTATGAATTTAAAAGCTTCTTTGATCATTGCTGCTGTATAGACGTTGGTGGTGATCTTTCAGGAATCACTGGAGTTAGGAAGGGTGAACCAGAGGACTAGAAAATGGCTAATGTAACACCTCTGTTTAAGAAGGGAGCAAGGCAGAAGATGGGAAATTATAGCTGAAAATATGTTGCTGGAAAAGCGCAGCAGGTCAGGCAGCATCCAAGGAACAGGAGAATCGACGTTTCGGGCATAAGCCCTTCTTCAGGAAGATTTTAACTCCATTATTGAGGATAAGATTGTAGAGTACAATTATTTCATCCAGAACATGATAGTTGTGTTCCTGTGCAACCCTATGCTACACAAAAATCACGCAATACAAATAACACTTGAAAATTGCTTTAAAAGTTTGTGTTTTAGAAACAGCATCCCTATTCACCCAATTGTGTTACAGCCAATTTGCATTAACAAAAGATGCGTTATAGCAGAACTGACTGTACTTGGAAGTGCATGGTAAAATGGGGCTAAGTCGGCACAGCTTCAGTAAGGGGCGATCATGCCTGACCAATCAGTTAGAATTCTTTGAGGAAGTAACAAGCAAGTTAGACAAGTTTGAGCCAGTGAATGTGATATATTTGGATTTCCAGAAGGCCTTTGCGAAGATGCTGCACTAGTGGCTGCTAAATAAGATAACAGCCCATGGTATTAGGGGCAAGGTACTAGCACATATTGGCTGACTGGCAGAAGGTAGAGAATGGAGACAAAGGATGGCACTCAGTTACTAGTGGAGTTCCACAGGGGCCAGTGTTCAGACCAAAACTGTTCATGTTATACATTATTGATCTGGATGAAGGAATTGGTGCTAAGTCTACTGATGACACGGAGATAGGTGGAGGGGCATGTAGTGTTGAGGAAGCAGGGAAACTGCAGAAGGATTTGGACTGCGAGGAGAGGGGCCAAAGAAGTGGAAGATGGAACACAATATGGAAAAGTGTAAGGTTAAGCACTTTGGTCAGAAGAATAGAGTCGTAGACTATTTTCTAAACAGGGTCGAAAAGTATGGTGCTGGAAAAACTCTGATAAACTCTGATAAATAGGAGAGTCGACATTTTGGGCATAAGGAATTTCGATTCTGATATTCAGCATTTGCAGTCTAAACCGGGAAAAGCTTTGGAAATTTGAAGAACAAAGGGACTTGGGGGTCCTAGTTCAGGCTTCATGCAGATTCCATTGGCAGTTAGGAAAGCAAATGCAATGCTAGCATTCACTTCAAGAGGACTAGAATACAAGATAAATGTGCTGCTGAGGCTCTGGTCAGACTGTGTTTTAAATATTGTGAGCAGTATTGCGGTCCGTATCTAAGGAACGATGTCCTGACCTTGGAATGGTTCACCAGAATGACCCCAGGGTTGAAGAACTTGACACAGAGAGGCTTTTTGGAGGAGCAGTTGAGGACTCTGGATCTGCACTTGATGGAGTTTAGAAGGATAAGTGGGGGGTGGGGGCTTGAGTCTGATTGAAACGTACAGAATTCTGAGATGCCTGGTTAGAATGGATGTGGGGAAGATGTTTCCACTAGTAGGACAGACTAGGACCTGAGGGCCCAGCCTCAGAGTGAAGGAGGGACACTTTAGAACTGAGATGAGGAGGAATTTCTTCAGCCAGTCGGCAGCGAATCTGCAGAACTCGTTGTCACAGAAGGCTGTGGAGGCCAAATCATTGTGTGTATTTCTGACAGAGATAGATAGGTTCTTGATTAGTAGGGAGACCAAAGGTTATGGGTAGAAAGCAGGAGAACGGGGTTGAGATACGTAACAGCAATGATCGAATGGTGGAGCGGATGCAATGGGCGGAATGACTTAAGGTCTTATCGAACTGGTGATCAACAATATCCTTGTTGAATTCCTCTCTCATTGACTATTCTCACTGTTGCTGCTTGCCCTGTGTACAGATTAATTGAGTTGTCTGCTTGACTAGTATACTCCAATATCTTTCAGTATTGTCAGAAGCATAATCCAATCAACCCAGCTGAATGCTTTGTCAAAATCTACAAAACGAATATAGTTCTTGCCCAAACTCTAAACTGTGTTCACTCATTCATCTCAGTGTCAGTTCTTTTCTTGTCCCTCTTCCTCCCTATGATCCAAAATGGTCACCTCTGATGCAGTTGTGTGCCTTCACCTTCACTATCAGCATGCCTTTGGCTTTCTTCTTTATGGGCTTCTTATTGTCTGCATGAAGTCCTTGGCCATTCTCCTGATTTTAAAAAGAATTTTGCAAAGTTTAGTATACACTGATTTTATGCATTTGTTTATCCAATGTAAGATCAGTTTAATGTGCATGTTTTTCTGGTTATTAATCTAAAACAGATATGAAGTATATATGCAATATGGAAAGCAAGGCTTAATGATAGAAACTTTATAGAAAGATTTTAAGACGCTGTGAATTTGCTTCTTGGGAAGGTTGTGTGGAAGGGGTGAGCCAGTGAGGGAGTAAAATGAGGGCGAGTGGACTGTTATTTTTGGATAAAATCAGAGAGGTTTCTGCTTGGCTTAATACACCTTTATTCATGATGAAGGGCTTATGCCCGAAACATTGATTCTCCTGCTCCTCAGATGCTGCCTGACCTGCTGTGCTTTCCCAGCAACACACTCTCGACACTTAATCCATCTTTAGGCATTTCTCTGTACCATTGATCCCTGAAACACCAGACTTCAAGTAGCTGGTATCATTTGAGACCCATATACTCCTGAGTCTTCTGATCTGTTTTCCACAGAGGACACTATTTCGTCCTAGAGCAATTGCACAGCTCCTGGGCTGATGACATAATGAGATTGCAATGTGCTTGCTAGCGAAGAAGCAAACAAAGTCACACCCAATCTCCTCTACCTTGTCTTCTGTTTCACTTGCCAATAATTAGTTATCTAATAGTTGATCTCGTAATTGCTTGAAATTATGGAACAATGTGATAAAACAATTCAGGGCTACTGGACTTTGTACTCGTCAAAGTCTGTCCGCCATCTAGAAAGCACAAGTCAGGACCATGATCAAATTCTCTCCACTTGCTTGTGTGAATGCAGCTCTGACAGGACCCAAGAAGCTCAAACTCATCCAAAACAAAGCAATTGGTTTAGTAAGCTATTCGTTGAGGCTGTTAATTACTAATCTACATTTCTACATTCATTTCCTCTGTTACCAGTGCAAAGTGACATCAGAGTGTACTATCTACATGATACACTACAGCAATCCACCAAGGCTCCTCAAACAGCATCTTCCAAACTTGTAACCCCTGCCACCTAGAAGACCAAAGATAACAGAGGCATAGAAACACCACCATCTGCAAGTTCCCTCCAAATCACACGTGATCCTGACTTGGAACTATATTGCTATTCCTAAATAAAACTGCTGGAATTCCCTCAAACTGAAAGAGTTTCTACACCACAGGACTGAAGCAGTTCAAAAAGATGGTTCACCACCAACTTCTAAAGTACAAGTAGGGGTGGGGAATAAATGCCAGCTTTGCCAATGCTCATATCCCAAAAACGAATGATCAAAAACTGTGGTTGCAATTACTGCTGCATGGAGGGTAGTGCTCATTGCAAATGTGTGTTGGGATTGGTCCAATTATGGCTCATCTGTGGAAAGCTCTCCATGCTGAGGCCTGGTCTTTCCCAACAAATTTCCCTTGTGAAGTCCATGTGCCGCTGTTATATTTTAATTAAGAAAACCATTTTATGGAAACCTGTTGGCTTCTCATGATGTATTTGGATAACTCTGACTGCCTTCTCTGAACCAGTCTTCTAACATTGAATCCTATGTTGACCAGAGAGAACAAGAACTCTTTGTGTAGTTTTACATCTCATTTGCCTTTGTGCATGATACTGACCTCCTCTGCCACTTCAATGCCAGGATTTATTGAAACATTTTATATGCACTTAATTTCAGAAAGTGAATCCACAATATTGGACAAAGTACGTTTATAGGCCATACCTTGGTATAAAACAGAGCTTGTGATTTAATGTGTGAAAATCAGTAATATGTATAAGTAATTTATTTGTACAGGTAGCCCATTACCCAGTCTTAGAGATAAAAACAATGACTGCAGATGCTGGAAACCAGATTCTGGATCAGTGGGGCTGGAAGAGCACAGCAATTCAGGCAGCATCCGAGGACAGGCAAAATCGACGTTTCGGGCAAAAGCCCTTCATCAGGATGCTCTTCCAGCACCACTGATCCATTACCCAGTCTTAGTCCACCAGAAACAAATACTCCTCAATAGCACTTAATTTGCAAATGCAGTAACCTTTAACATAATGAATTGTTTCAGCTACTTGATATCTTTCTCATTCTACAGAGAAGCCTCAACAACCGATCACAGGGGTATGAAGAATTAAAGGAAAGACTTGATTCAGAAGTAGCTCAGAAGGATCTTTTGAAAAAAACAAAGAATGAAATGGAGGTCAATAAAAGGCAATTGGAGAAGATGATCGAAAAACTTGAGAAAGAGGTTGGATCCTTAATTTCAACGCTGCACAGATCATTTACTTTGTATCCAATGTATGTTACTCTTTAATAATTCATGGAGTAGGATACTTTCCCACTTCATAACCCTAATAAGATAATCAGTCAGTTAAGAGTTAATTCAAGTGTAACATTGCTGTATTCTTCCAGTTAATGTCAGCTTTTCTAAAGAAGTATTCAAATAATAAAATGCCAAATGAAATAACATTTTAAATTTATTTCAAATTATGAAATTATTAAACAAATCACCAAAATGCAGTTTGCACTGAAAGTACAGTTTTATTGTAAGACTGCATTCATCAAATGATGTCCCCATGTTACTTCCCTGTTTAGAAGGTGGGGAGGTGACATTATCATGTATCATACATGTGCTCCAGCGTGCACAATACAGTGTTCCAGATTTTAAAGGAAACCAGCTGGCCCAATGTGTCCAGCCAGTTTAACCAGGCTGGAACAATTATGGTGCTTTGGATAATGTCTCAGCAGGGATATGGTTTCCTTTGAAGAAGGTAGGGGGAATAAGTCCCAGATTTTTGTTCACCACCTAGTGGTAGTGCTGCAGCACCAGCAAAAACCAGAATTAGCCTAATTCACCAGCCTGCCCTTCTTGTCTGTGAGAACAACTAGTGAAAAAGGGGGAGTTGGCAAAAAGCCAGTTTTGCTTGTGGTGTGGAAATGTGCTTTGAGATGTGCCATTCTGTGAAAGGAAGTAACATCCTGTGATTCTTGCTGCATGTGCAAATTAGAACTTTTCCTTAATTTCAAATTGCAGGGGTAAGCAACTTAAGATGTTTGGAGAGACTAAAAGAACTGAGATTGTTCTCCTTAAAGCTGAGAATATAAATGGGAGGTTTAAGATAGGGATTTCAAATTATGACGGTATTCAATAGAGTAAATAAGAAGAAATATACAACCACAGATGGTCGGAAACTGAAGGACACTATCACAAAAGCTAGAGTGGAGAAGATAATAATTTTTCTTATCTCAATGAATTGTTACGACTTTAAAAATTGGTGGGATGCGATTCAGTAGTAACTTTCAAAAGGGAGTTCATTTTCTTTCTCTCTAGAATCTTTTAAAGAAATGCTCCTTTATCTTCTTTCCCCTTCCCCCACTTCCATTTCACTGCTGTTACCTTATGCAGATGGCTGAGATGAGTCAGGATTCTCAGAGGTCAAACCTTGATCTGCGGAAGGAGCTTGATGAGTACAAGGAAAAGAATCGCAGTCAACTGAATGTCCTGCAGCAGCAACTGAAAACCAAAGCCCAGGAGGCTGAGAAATTTCAACTAATAACCAAGAAACTGCAGGATGAGGTAATATAAGATAACTGTGTTTATTTAACCTTTAGCCAATAACCTTTGACCAAAGACTTCTAAAGAAAGTTAAATTCAGTGGAAAGTTAATCAGCTTTTCTACTTATTCGAAACACAACACAGGAAACTGATTGATGGTATTAGTAAAATTAAATTTTAGAATGTTCATTTGGACTCAAAGTTCATTTTATAGAAAAAAATTTGAAAAAGTATATTTGCTGTTTACATAATTCTCTTGTTGAACCTAATTGTGTGGTATTGTGTTTCTGAACTGTAGAATACACAAGTTCTGTATTATTTAAAAAGCATTTGCAACTTCAATTCTGTCTTAATGTTATGAGTTTTCAATATATTTATGAAAAAGCAATTATTAGCATTCCTACCTAATATCCAAATCATTTTTGCAATAAAAGCCCTTCATTTGGTGGGTTTATTTCCACTCAAAACATTTATTTTAACTATTTCAGAATTTGCAGACTTGTAGCTTCTGTTGCATTTAGAACACTCAGATATCCCTACTGTCTGTTAGAGAAAGAAAGAGTGCATTAAAAAAAGAGTCTTACATATTTAGGAATTAGTCAGCAATGGACAAATGGTGAATTTTTGCTCAACAAATTATATTTATATAGCACCTTTAATGGAGAAGGTGTTCTGAGGTACTTCATTTAAAATTGACGTTGAGCTACAAAGGGAGCTATTAAGGTCAACAGTTTGGTCAGACAGATGAATGGAAGTAGGAGTCAATAAAATGTGGAGCTGAGAAAACTCAGGTGAGACAGCATTGGAGGAGCAGGAAAGTCAACATTTCGGGTCAGTACACTTCATTAGCCCAGTCCTGATGAAGCATCAGCACTCAAACCGTTGACTTTCCTGCTGCTACGATGTTGTCTGACCTGCTGTGTTTTTCCAGCTCCATATATTATCGACTCTGACTTGCATTATCTTCAATCCTCTGTATCACCAGATGGATGAAAGACCTGGGATTGGGCGGGATGTACCGACATGGATAGATTACTAGTTGGCAGAGAGGAAGTAGAGAGTAGGAATAAACAGGTCATTTCCTGAGTTGCAGTCAGTAACTAGTGGGATGCTGCAGGTATCAGTGCTTGGATCTCAGTATTCACAATATACGTTAATAACTCAGATGAGGGAACCAAATGTTCTATCTCCAAATTTGCAGATGACACAAAGCGAGGTGGGGAGGTGAACTTTAAGAATGATGCAGATATGCTTCAATGTGTTTTGGATCAGTTGAGTGAGTGGGCAAACACTAGGTAGATAAGTATAATGTGGACAAATGTGAGGTTATGGTAGTGGAAAGGGAAAAGGGCTTATTGTCTGAATCATAATAGATTGGGAGATGCAGTGATACCTGGGGGCCCTTGTACATCAGTCATTGATAGTAGGCATGTAGGTGTAGCAGGTGGTGAAGGCAAATGGTATGTTGTTCTTCATAGCAAAGGATTTGAGTACAGCAGCAGGATTGTCTTCCTCCAACTGTATAGAGTTTTGTGAGACTACATCTCAAATATTATGGTCTTGTTACCTTAGCAACAATGTTCTGGCTGTGGAGGGAATGCAACAAAGATTCCTGGCAGAACTGACATGTGAAGAGAGACTGGATTGGTTAGGACTACCTGCACTGGAGTTTAGAAGAATAGGACAATCTTAGAAATCTGAAAAATTCTAACAGGATTAGTCAGAATAAATGCAGAAGGGAAGTTCCTGATGATCAGGGAGTCCTGAACCAGGGGTCACTGTCTAAGGATGCAGGGTAGGCCCATTTTGGACTGAGACGTGGAGAGATTTCTTGATCCAGAGAGTAGCAAGCCTGTGGAATTCTCTGTCATAGAAGGCAGTTGAGGCCAAAACATTAAATGTAGAAGGAGTCAATAAAATGTGGAACTGGGAAATCTCAGGTGAGACAGCATTGGAGGAGCAAGGAAGTCAACATTTCGGGTCAGGACACTTAATCAGCCCATTCCTGATGAAGCGTCATCATTCAAAACATTGAGGGAGTTAGATATAGTTCTTAGGGATCAAAGGATAAGGGGCTAAAGTGGGTACAGAAAATTGAGTTGGATGATCAGCTATAGTCATGGTGAATGGTGGAGCAGGCTGGATAAACTACTCCTGTTATTTTCTATCTTTCTATTCTAAAGAGCTATTTAAAGGATGATACGGAAAAGCAGAGAATTAGGAATGAATTGCTGAGTTTAGGGCCCTGCAAAGATGCAGCTGTCAATGATTACATGACTAACAACAGGAATATTTAAAGAGAAGGTTGTCAGAATCAAGGATGTTGAAGAAGGGAGGGACGAGGTCATGAAGGACTTCAAAACTAAAATGAAAATATTGGATTTGATTTGTTGCTTAACTTGGGAGCCTCTGTAGGTCAATATGTTTCTGTGACTTGGTGCAACTTGGTCACGGGCAGCCGAGTTTTAGTTGTCTTCAATTTATTATTAATTCAACGGATGTGGTTGTTGATGGCAAGGCCGGCATTTATTACCCATCCCTATTCGCTCAGAGGGCAGTTAAGATTCAACCATATTGTTGTGGGTTTGGAGTTACATGTCGACTAGACCAAGTAAATTTGGCAGCTTTCCTTCACTAAAAGGTGTTTGTGAACCAGGTGGGATTCTCCAACAATCAACAATGGTTTCATGGTCATCATTCGACTCTTAATTCCAGGTTTTTGTTATGACGGGATTTGAACCTGGATTCCCAGAACATTACCTGGATCTGTAGGTTAGTTGTCTAGTGATAGTGCCATTAGGCCATTGCCTTCCTTTCAGAGGTGCATGATGGGAGATTGTCCCAATGCACAAACAGGTACGGATGAAGGTTTCAGCAGATGATGAGCTGGGGCGGAGCCATATAAAGTTATGGAGGTGCAGCTCGTAATGAGAGTGTGGGCATGTGGTCTGAAGCTTATTTCTGTGTCAGAAATGATGCTACTACTGAAACAGCCTGGTCCAGTCTCAGATAATGCCACTGACTAGAGAATGAGTTTGAAATGGAGACAGAAAACGAAGATTTCCAGTAAACATTTAAAATTCTTCTCATTGTGTAATTGTAAAAGGCAGGGATTAACTTCTCAGCAAAAGATTTACAAGCATTCTTTCAAAAGAACCATTCATTCTACACTCCTTTCTTTCCTATTTTGTCTAATAATAAATATTAACTTCAATTAAAACTTTTCCAGATTGTCCAAAGTATATCTGTAAAATGCCAAACATGTTGAGTAACAATATTTAATTTCCTTTACCATTTACGTTTAACGAACATAGTCTTATACATTATTTATAATAATGAATCCTAAAACTGTCCAGTGATTTCCTACTAAAAACAATGGAAATTATGACTAATGGTTAAAGCATTATAATGCCACACTTGAGAACTTTAGGTTCCATTGTTGCTGTAAAACTTTCTGTAGTCATCTATTAGCTTCAGAGCAAACTGGTTGCTTTGTGGAATTCTTTAATCACAGCCCTGTGATATGAAAATGAGCATGCTCTCCTGCAGTCCACAGTAAGGTTTAAAAGATAGGCATATTGCGTCTGGAGTCTTTCATTTCATTTACAAATTGGTTTTTGGAGTCAAACCTGATTCAGTGGTCTTATCTTATCCAGCTCCAATCCAGAGATTGATATTTCAGTACAATACTGAAGCAGTGTGGCAGTGACGAAGATGACATTGTTTAGATGAATTTTCAAACTGAGACTCTGGCTGCCTGGTCAGATTCCAAGGCACTTTTAGAACAATGCCCTGAGGTTTTGCTGACATTTACCTCATTGCATTTATGGGGTCTTCCTGTCTGTTTATTGGGTACTGCATTTCCCGACAGTGATATAATTTTGAAAGTTTCAGCACTCTATTGGTTGCAAAATATATCGTGCATCCAAATATTGTGAAAGGCACCATAGCAAGGCTTTTTTTTTTGTTTTCTTTTGATGTCCCCGGTAGCCACCTAAACTGATAGTTCTGAAGAAAGATCATGTCAGACTCTAATCTTTAACTGTTTCTTTCTGCTGTGTTTCTGCAGCATTTTCTGCTTTGCTACTATCAGGACTTCATACTTCCGCTTAGGGAATGCTCTCCCAAAAAATGCTCCTATCTGGTGTTCTTTTGTGTAAATACACAGATGACTGTAGCTCACCAAACTGGGATTGCAGGAAATCACCTTGTTCACCTTGTTAGGCCATTGATTAAAAAATATTCTACATAATCTGGATCAGACTTGTTTGAGAGATGATGGTTCAACTCATATTCATTGGTACTTCAACAAGAGTCTTGTAAATTACAATTCATGAATGTGTACATCTGCCTTTTGGAACATTTTGAAGTATCTTTACATTTCTAATTAACCAGTTACTTCACTGTGTCCAGACTCTATCAAATGGAACTTCATATTTTCTGCAGAAATTCTGAACTTTGCAAATCGTTATAAGGATGCCCCACTTGTAAATTTTAGCAAACTGAAAGCTTACTTGAGGGAGATTATAATGTCATACACTAGATTGCAGGTAGTTCTTCTATAACGCGATGGTTGTGTTCTTGTGCAACCCTGCGTCATAGAAAAATTGCACTTTAGAACAGCGTTTAAAGTGTTGGTGATGTAATAGAGTTACAGCCAACACATATTTTAAAAGTTCGTGCTATACAAACAGTGATCCCAATTCATAAGTCGCGTTACAGGGAATTTGTGTTAATGGAACGTGTGCTATAGCAGAACGACCTGTATTAATCTTGAGAAGGTTGAGGGATTCTGGAAATTTGCACACCAACCCCGTACATTTGGAACTCTGAAGGGGTTTGTCCGGGTTAATGTGGAGAGGTTGTTTTCCTTTGTGTGAATGTCGAGAACCAAAAAGCATTATCTCAGAGTAAGGAGTCACCTGTTTAAGACAAAGATGAGGAATTTCTTATCTCAAAGGGTAGTGAATCTGTGGAATTCTTGACTGCAGACCTGTAGAAGTTGGCTCATTTAGAATGCTCAAGGCTGAGATAAAAAGATTTTAAATCTGTAATAGAACAGAAGGTTTTGGGAAAATGGACTTGTGAATTATTAAGTTGACCACAATCTCATTGAAAGGTGAAGCAGACTCGATGGATATAGTTCCTGTTAGAATTAAGGACATGCCAAGTGGGTCTTCCCTGTTGATCTAGCACAGCAGGTCTGATCTCTAGCATCTGCAGTCCTCACTTTCTCCTCCTTCCCTGTTGATCTGGATAGAATCTCTGTAACACTTAGAAAGCATTTGAAGCTAGTATGCAAAAGGCAGTTTTCATGACTATAGTGCTGCTTGAGTGGAAGACAAAGCAGGGGGTGGTGGTGAGCTTGTGTTGAACTCAGTTCCCCAGATTTCTGTGCAGCCTTTATCTCTACATTGTTACAGGAAGTTGGCAATCCTCCATTCCAATTGGGTCTGTTTTTCTGTTCACTTTGTTTTTTTGTGTGTCGTGGAAGACCAAGCAAAAATACCAAGTATCAAATTACACTGACTTTCTCTTCATAGAGAAACACCTTCGACTCGCTGCATGCAACAAGATAAATTCATCCAAAAACCTGGAGAATTTGTAGATCCTGCTTTTCCAATGTAGTTTATAATGAATGATTTAGAATACATAGGAGAAATCTTATGTACTAATTCTGAGAAAAAGTTTGAACATCAAAAGTGATTAATTATGGAATGTTGCTATGAAATACAAAAGAAAGTGAAACACACTCCATGATTTAATTTCTGCAGAATGAAATCTAGCACTTTCTTGCATGATCCTCGTTAACCATCTAGCTGCAGTACAGCTAAAAGCTGCAGGATGCCTGGGAAATCATTATTTCTGAGTTTCTATTCCTCCAGAAATCCTTGCCCTCATTCATCCCTTACCCCAGCAGCTCTCTTCGTATTCCTGAAAAAAATATTAATAACAACCTTTCAGGTTTGTTAGGTCTGCTGCTTTCTGACCTGTTGAATTTTTCCTCCTTATCTGTTTTAATTAACGAGCTTTATTCGAAACTCAAAACTCTTCTGCAAAAAAAAATAAAGAGTTGTAAAAGGTGAAAAATAAAATATGATAACATCAATTAAAAATTGAAATATTCACATTTTTAATGTTAAAATGATCATCATTAATCAAATTGCCACTCTTTCATCCCAAAACTCTATTTGTTTACAGTTATTTCTATAACCAGTTTCGTCCCACTGGCCAAGATCATATAATCAAGTTACTATGTATTTACTTCCTTCTATGAAATCTTAGTGTTGGCTCAGGTCTTATCAATTGCATCCCTCTCCCACAACATAAGAGTGGAAGTTGAGCATCTTAGGCCGGATGTGTGTCTGTTTTAAGTTCGGTTCACTGCTTTTTGAGTGAATTTCTAAATTTTAGTATATTCTAATAAGTACTGTGGATGTAATTAGAAATAAATACTTGTGGTCATGAAGCTGAAATGTTTTGAATAAAGTTGCTCATTATGTTGGTCAAAGCTGAAAATGTGTTGCTGGAAAAGCGCAGCAGGTCAGGCAGCATCCACGGAGCAGGAGAATCAACGTTCCGGGCATGAGCCCTTCTTCGGGGCTGAAGAAGGGCTCATGCCCGAAACGTCGATTCTCCTGCTTCTTGGATGCTGCCTGACCTGCTGCGCTTTTCCAGCAACACATTTTCAGCTTTGATCTCCAACATCTGCAGTCCTCACTTTCTCCATTATGTTGGTCAGTACTGATAAGGCTCCAGTTAAGGGTAATCATCTTACTGCCATCTTTTGGTTGAAAACGGGATCTCTGCTGGTTCACATCATTATATAAAATTCCATTTTATTTTGCTTCCTCATATGTATTCCATTCGTAAAAATGGTTAGATAATCATTGGAAGCCTGCTTTCTCCACCACTGCTGCATTGTGACTGTTACTGAGGGGTACTTGACAGCAGTTTTTAGATCAGAGTGGTGCTGGAAAAGCACAGCAGGTCAGGCAGCATCTGAGGAGCAGGAAAACCGACGTTTCAGGCAAAAGCCCTTCATCAGTAATGGAGCATTCCCAACGCCTCCATGGACATCCAATCCCTCTACACCTCCATCCACCATGACCAGGGCCTCCAAGCCCTCCATTTCTTCCTCTCCCAACGTCCCCAACAGTACCCTTCCACTGACACTCATTCGTTTGGCTGAACTGGTCCACACCCTTAACAATTTCTCCTTCGAATCCTCCCACTTAAAAGAAGATCTAAACTCTGGTTTCCAGCATCTGCAATCCTCACTTTTGCCTGGTACCTGACAGCAACCCAAAACTGTGATTTGCTCTGTGTGTAAATCAGGAACAACAGTTTTGAATTTAAGCTCCACAGTTTTGGTCCCTGTATCTGAAACACAGCACAAAGAGTTGGGATTAATGGGTCTTTTTCAGGTTGAAATATGGAGTGTCACAAGCTTCAGTCTCAGGGCCTTAATTTTTAACTGTCTGTATTTATGACTGGGAGAAGGGTGCACATATCCAAAATTGCTGATTATACAAATATAGGTGGGAGGATCTGTTGTGATGAGGACATAAGCAATCTCTGCAGGGGGCTGTTACTGCATTGAGTGAATGTTTAAAAAGTTAGCAAATGGAGTTTACTGTTCAGTTGTATGTGAGGAAAGAAGAATATAGGGGAAGATGGCATTCTGCTGGGAATGCCGTTAAGGCTTTCAAAAGAAGGAAATGTGTCATTTTGTGTCCGAGAAGGGTGTAAATGACCTATTCTATTTAACAGTGGCATTTGAAAAGTAATGTTGGCAAAGCTACAGGGAAATCTCAGGGATGTTTTTTGAGTACTGTCATGGGACCATGTTACATTCATCAAGAAGGTGGAAGAGACTGGTTTAACATCCCATCGAGAGAGAGCCCCCTCTGACAGTACAACATTGCTACGTGGAGTGTCACGCAGAGATTATATTTTCAGGTTCTCGAAAGTGGGGCTTAAACACATCACTATTTGATTCAAAGCCAAGGCTGGTGCTTTTTCATGCTCATTTAGTTTACAAAACTTTATTATTATGAGGACATAAATAATTTAAGAATTCCAGGGGGCAGCTGATATCCTTCACATTTAAATTTATTAATATGGCAATAATCACCAAATAACTAGAATTAAAATAATTTACCTTTGAAATACAAAAGGCTTTAAGCATGTACCAAATCCAATTAAAGAAACATTAACTTTGTTGTGCGTGTCCAGGATGTATCTTTTTCCTTCATTTACAGTTCATTTACAATTTTTATTCAATAAGCTGTTAATAAGTTCTGGGGCATTTTGGAACAGATGCGACAAATGCGAGAGGAGTTGGAATGCTGTTGTGGTGAACGTGACGAAGTGGTTCTGAAAAGCCAACAACTGAAGCAGAAAGTTAATGACCTTGAGCTTGACCTTGAAAGTAAAATGCAATTCAAGGACGACCGAAATCGGCAGATCAAGCAAATGGAGGTGAACGAAAATTAGTGATCAAATTTACTTTTTTTTTAAAAAACCATTTTGTTTGCAGAAATATTCAGAAAATCGATCACGGTTGTGCATCTGAACCCATGGCTAATTTTGAAATGGTCCAGATAGTCACTACAATCAAAAGATGAATTGACCTTTCAAAAATTAGGTTTTGCCTTGAAAGGGAGATTAAATATTGCTTGGTTTATTTATTATCGAATTTATTTACTTATTATTTCGTATGTTTGAAATAAGCATTGATTGAAATCTTAGAGAACTGCTTCAGATCAAACAAAATGGTGCCAATTTTACTGAATAATTAAATGGTTAATATTTTAGTATTAATATACTGTAACCTTTCCATTTTTACAACATTTAATGCAAATTAACATTGTTAATTGATTTTAAATATTTAAGTTTTTTTGAAAGACTAGAAGTTTATGCGATGCAGATTTGACTTATTTGTTCTGTATTCTGGATTAGTGGTGCTGGAAGAGCACAGCAGTTCAGGCAGCATCCAAGGAGCTTCGAAATCGACGTTTCGGGCAAAAGCCCTTCATCAAGAATAAAGGCAGTGAGCCTGGGGCGTGAAGAGATATGCTAGGGGAGGGTGGGGGTGGGGAGAAAGTAGCATAGAGCACAATGGGTGAGTGGGGGAGGGGATGAAGGTGATAGGTCAGGGAGGAGAGGGTGGAGTGGATAGGTGGAAAAGGAGTTA
>NC_057745.1:18900598-18906133 GCF_004010195.1 Chiloscyllium plagiosum | reverse complement strand
TCCTCGGCAGAGTGGGAGGGGGAGTTGAAATGTTGGGCCACGGGGCGATGTGGTTGATTGGTGCGGGTGTCCCGGGGATGTTCCCTAAAGCGCTGTGCTAGGAGGCGCCCAATCTCCCCAATGTAGAGGAGACCGCATCGGGAGCAACGGATACAATAAATGATATTAGTGGATGTGCAGGTAAAACTTTGATGGATGTGGAAGGCTCCTATAGGGCCTTGGATAGAGGTGAGGGAGGAGGTGTGGGCGCAGGTTTTACAGTTCCTGCAGTGGCAGGGGAAAGTGCCAGGATGGGAGGGTAGGTTGTAGGGGGGCGTGGACCTTATTTTTTATCTTATTTGTTCTGTACCTCTGGTCTAAAGAATTTTACACTTAGCGTTTTTGTGCACTAACAGCCATTGTTGAAATGTAATGCATCATACCTGTATAATAGGGGAAAGCAGTTTTATGAGAACAGTTGTTATTTCTGAGCCATTGTACACCTCAACCTGATTTATGTTCCCAGGATAAATTGGCAGAAATGGAGGTGGAACTGGATGAAGAGAGAAGTAATTCAGACCTTCTAACGGATCGCATCAGTAGAGATCGAGAACAGGTAACTAAATCAGTTGTACAAACTGGAGAATAGGTTAGGCTTTGTTGAAATTGATTGATTTGATGTCACTGCTGTCCAGTCTACAGCATAAGAATTTGTATGAATCAAGAAATAAGTACAAGGTAACAAATATGGACAAATTAAGTCAACAAGATAGGGTTCCTCCAATAATTGGCAATATTTCCTGGCATTAAACATCTAAACATTGCATTCAACATCAAAAATACAAACCATTGTGTTGATTTCCCTCTTTATGAACTGTGCTGCAAAGGCTGCTGTTGGATTTGTCAGTTCCATTGTATTTGGGATATGTGCAGGTTTGCCAACAATAAAAATGTACAAACCATTGTTTATAACTCATTATATATTTTACCACTGGCAATGCCAGTGTATGACTTTAATAAATATTTACTGCCAGAAAAAATGCGCATCTCCTGCCTTTGGCCTTGCTCATAAATACAGAAAACCATACCTCTCTCATTCAGACTCATTTGTTTACAGCTCTGAGATGAGACTAAATACATCATTCCACCTCTCCATTGTAATTTCACAAAGCTATCAAAATCCTCTCATAAGGTCAGACCAAGCCATTCAGCTTTTGAATTAGATCATGACTCTGTCTCCCTGCTGTGCGAGTGTATAATATTCCAAAATGCATGGTGTTACATAACTATGCAAAACTATACCTTAACTCCATTTACACGTCTTGGTTCCAAGATCCTTGGAATAGAAATTCTAAATAACATAGCTTTGTTGCAAAGTTTCTGGAAGAGAGTAGATGTCTGCATTCTCCAGCGATTATGTTCTTCAGAAAGCATCATTGTGTAAGGCCAAAGAAATGAGGGGTACATTGCAGGCTGCTCAGTATTGCGTTATCCTGAAACCAGCTTTTTTCTTGCAGCAAAGTAAATTTGTATAACAGGGAATTGTTCAGTTTCAGGTTCAGTAGTCCTTTGGATTTTAAGTGCCATCTCAGATCATGTCACTTTTGCACTTACCTGTTCTACCTTTGGTGTTGTTTTAAGTCCTCTGGTAATAATGGGTTATATACGTGTTTGAATTGACTGGTGTGAATTGGTAATGAGGATGCCTATCATTGATGCCGTATCAGTTACAGTTTGTAAAGAGATTTGAAAGCTGAGCACATTTAGCTCCATTTCAGTCTACTAGCAATCTCTGTTTTCACTCTGTTGTATGGGAAGGTTGAATAGATAACAGTCCCAAAGCCAAAAATACTAACTAAATTGTACCCATATAATCTGTCCACTTAGACCACAATATTAGAGCTTTTTGTTCCAACATAATATTGTTTTGAAACTCTATATTTTGTTTAAATATCAAAGGTGAAATAATTTATTCACTTATACAAAATGACCAAATTGGTTGATATTATAAAGTGAAGCCAACATCTATCCAAATAATTTCTTGCATCATTTCAGAAATCTTAAAAAAAACTGTTCTTTCCCTTGATTTTTTGCCAAATGTTTATGAGCTACAGAATTTTACAACATGTTTCTCTCATTTGATCTTTCTGGCATGTGATTAAAAGAGTCCTTTTAACTTTCACCACCAATAAGATTTTAAGTTTGAAACTGTGGAAAGAGCTTTATTTTCTTATTTCTTACAGACTTCATATGTTTAATTGATGATTTTGTTTCTCAACAATAACAATTTCAATAAATGGAATTGTACTTAATATCCATTAGATTTTGAATTGATGTAAATCATTTTAAATTTTTCTTTGTAAAAGAGTTTGCTTGCCCTAAACATTTTTTTCTAATGCCAAAAGTGTATTTAAAACAGTTGCTTACCTGTTTTTTATATTCATGATCTAAATCTACTTTGTATATTGATGTTGGATAGTATTTCAACATTATCTTGTTTCAGCAATGCTCCACAGCTATTTTGCTGTCATCTGTGTGGCATGAATGGATTTATATTTGACTTTACTGTGTCTGAAGCTAAATTATTTTAAAAATGGAAATTGCACTTCATTGGAAACTAAGGAAGGGAGGTCTGTATTTTCTAGAATGTGCCCATTGAAACTGAAGACAGTTCACTTTATTTTGCCAATACATTAATGAGTAAAGCTTTTAAATGTTGAAGTCCCATTGGACTATAGGGAGAGGCTGAACAGGCTGGGGCTGTTTTCCCTGGACCGTCAGAGGCTGAGGGGTGACCTCATAGAGGTTTACAAAATTATGAGGGATATGGATAGGATAACTAGACAAGCTCTGTTCCCTGGGGTGGGGGAGTCAGAACTAGAGGGCATAGGTTTAGGGTGAGAGGCGAAAGATATAAAATGGGACCTAAGGGGCAACTTTTTCACGCGGGGTGGTACGTGTATGGAATGAGCTGCCAGATGAAGTGGTGGAGGCTGGTACAATTGCAATATTTAAGAGGCATTTGGATGGGTATATGAATAGGAAGGGTTTGGAGGGATATGGGCTGGGTGCTGGCAGGTGGAACTAGATTGGTTTGGGATATCTGGTCAGCATGGACAGGTTGGACTGAAGGGTCTGTTTCCATGCTGTACATCTCTATGACACAAAATAAAATTAAGGAGCAACTGGTTCATTTTGTGAGGCCATTGTCAGGGTGTCATTGGAGACAAGCATGGCTTGATTGGAAGGGGTGCTGTTAATTTTAAAGTCCTGAATTTCTGACCGACATTTGTTTCTACTGAACCTCCATGCTGATAAGCATCTTGAAAAATGACTCTCAGCCACTTCAGTTTTACCACTGTCAAATTTATGCTGGTGAGAATTAATAACTTTCCATAATTTAGCAATGCTGCCAGAAGGAAATTACTGCTATAATAGAGTGTATAAAATAGACAGTGCATGAAATGTAATAGAATTGGTACTAAAAGACTTTCAATTCATAGAATGTCCTGTAATATCAGAAAATACCCAAAAAAAACTTGGACGGTTTAAGAGGGAAAATACAGATTGATAAAAATTGCTTTCAAATCTGTAGGATATTTCCACATGTTCAGGCCTATGAATTGATAATGAAGTATGACCACTCTTAGTTGTAGGAAACATCAGGTGCCAGTTTGTACACAAGGTCATACACACTGGAAACCTTTGCATGTGACATTAAGTGTTTTCAGAGTACTTGTCAAAATGGCTTACTGGTTTATGTTGTGGGATTGACTTATAATTTTTGCCTTAGTTATGTGTTTGGTGAAATGTGTCTGTGTAAGCAGCATTTGAGTTTATAAATTGCCTTTACAGAACATGTAATGATTGAATTTGCTTAATCACGTTAGATTACAATATTTTTGTTCTGTTTGTTTAGCTAATTAAAAATGATATAATTCCTATTTTGTGTCTATCACTGAACAATATTTCTCCCAAGCATTGTCCCAGACTTCATCCCTGCTCATCATTTATGTTTCATTTTTAAACACACACACTTTCACATCTGAGTTCTCACTTCACCCCCTTCACCCATACCTGCCATCTCATCTACACAACAATTCCTTTGTATTCTTGTCCTGCTCCTCAGTTTGAGAACAGGGATGTGGGAACCTTTTCTTTCCCTCCCTTCTCTCTTTCTCTCTCCCCCTCCCTCACTATTGTCAACACCATTTTGTGAAAGGTAGGTCCTGCCTAACTAACCTTATTGAGTTCTTCGAGAAGGTGACAAAACAGGTAGATGAAGGCAAAGTGGTTGATGTGGTGTATGTGGACTTCAGTAAGACGTTTGATAAAGTTCCACACAATAGGCTATTGCACAAAATATGGATTTTCAGGATTGAAGGTGATTTAGTGGTTTGGATCAGAAATTGACTAGCTGAAAGAAAACAGGGTGGTGGTTGATGGGAAATGTTCACCCTGGAGCTCACTTACCCAGTAGTGTTCTGCAAGGATCTGTTTTGGGGCCACTGCTGCTTGTCATTTTTACAAATGATCTGGATATGGGCGTAGAAGGATGGGATGATACTAAGTTAGGCAGAGTTGTGGATAGTGCCAAAGGATGTTGTCGGTTACACTGGGACATAGATAAGATGCAGAGTGGCAAAGGGAGTTTAATGCAGAAAAGTGTGAGGTAGTTCACTTTGGAAGATATAACAGGAATGCAGCGTACTGGGCTAATGGTAAAGTTCTTGGCAGTGTAGATGAACAGAGATATTTCGGTGTCTAGGTGCATAAATCCCTGAAAGTTGCCACCTAGGTTGACACGTTTGTTAAGAAGGCATATGGTGTGTTGGCGTTTATTGGTAGGGGATTGAGTTGCGGAGCCACGACGTCATGCTTCAGCTGTACAAGACATTGGTAAGGCCGTACCTGGAGTATTGCGTACAGTTCTACTCACCACATTATAGGAAGGATGTGGAAACTTTGGAAAGTGTTCAGAGGAGATTTACAAGGATGTTGCCTGGTATGGGAAGGAAGGTCTTACGAGGAAAGGTTGAGGGATCTGAGGCTGTTTTTGTTGGAGAGAAGAAGGTTGAGAGGTAACTTAATCAAAACATATAGGATAATCAGAGGGTTAGATAGGCTGGACAATGAGAGTCTTTTTCCTTGGATGGTGAAGGCTAACACAAAGGGACATAGCTTTAAATTGAGGGGAGATAGATTTAGGACGGATATCAGGGGTAGTTTCTTTACTCAGAGAGTAGTGGGGCATGGAATGGCTTGTCTGCAACAGTAGTAGACTCACCGACGTTACGGACATTTCAAAGGGCATTGGACAGACATATGGATAATAATGGAACAGTGTAGGTTAGATGGACATCAGATTATTTTCACAGGTCGATGCAACATTGAGGGCCAAAGGCCCTGTACTGTGCTGTGTAATGTTGTATGTTCCTCCTCATCTCTCCCCCTACCTCACATCTTCTCTCCCCCCCTCCCCTCTCCCCCCCTCTTTGACTCCTCCTCCTCTCTACTGCTCCCTCACACCTTCTCTCTCTCCCCTCCCTGATTCCT
>NC_057745.1:18814038-18899961 GCF_004010195.1 Chiloscyllium plagiosum | reverse complement strand
TTCCCCTCCCTCTCCTTCTTTTCCCACTTCCGTGCTCTCCCTTTCTCCTGTCTCTCCCTTCCCCTCCTCCGCCATTCCGTATCTTCCCTTACCACCTTCTCCCTTTCCCTCCCCGCTCCCTCTACCACTGCCCCTCTCTCCCACTCTCCCTCCCCATTTCTTGCCCTACCCTCTTCCTCTCTTCCTCCTTCTCTGTGTCTCTTTCTTTCCCCCTTCCCATGCCAGTAACATTAACTAGGATCATCCTGTTCAAAACTGGAAATCCCGAATTGAATTGAATTGAATTTATTGTCACATGTACCAAGGCACAGTGAAAATCTTTGTCTTGCAAGCAATGCAGGCAGATCACATAGTTAAGTAGCATAGATAAGTAAGTAATAGGTAAACAGTGGCAAAAAACAAAAATACAGGTATAGGCGAATGTTAAGAGTTTGAGAGTCCATTCAGTATTCTAACAACAGTAGGGTAGAAACTGTTGCAAACCAGGCTGGTGCATGTGTTCAGGCTTCTGTACCTTCTCCCCATGTAGAGGTTGTAGAAAAACATTGCCAGGATGGGATGGATCTTTGAGAATGCTGGCTGCCTTTCCTTGACAGCGGGCCTGGTAGTTGGATTCTATAGATGGGAGGTTGGCCTTTGTGATTGTCTGGGCCCAGTTCACCACTCTCTGGAACAGTCTCCGATCTTGAATGGTACAGTTGCCATACCAGGTAGTGATACACCCAGACAGAACGCTCTCGATGCACCTATAAAGTTGGCACAGGTATTCGCTGTCACGTCAAATTTCCTCAGCTGCCTGAGGAAGAAGAGATGTTATTGGTCCTTTGTAACTGAAAAAGGCATGGGAGTTTTAGAGGGATTTGGGCCAAATGGAAGCAAGTGGGACTAGTTCAGTTTGGGAAACATTGTTTGGCATGGACAGGTTGGACCGAAGGGTCTGTTTCTATACTGTATGAAAATAGAATCTCATAACCAACTGCTGTAATTCATTCATGTGAAAAACGTCCAGCGTCATGTGTTCTTGTTGCCATGAGCAATAAGGACGTTACTGCGGCAATGGTGCAGTGTAAGGATGAGAAGCCTGCCTCGCATTCCCCATCACCGGTGCCCTCTGATGAGATCCCTGCTGAATACGCTGCACCTGTGACACCACTGAGACCAGGTGTTGGCTGCAGCTAAATGAGAGTGTGGAAATGAGCTCCCACAAGCCTAAACACAAACTAAAATGTCATTAGCTTTGCCTGCTTTAAGCTTGTTCCGTTGTGCTGATTCGGTCCCTCTAGCATTTATCGGCACTGTGGTTATACAGGGGGAGAGCAGAATTAATAAACTCAGAGATTAGCTAATCAGTTTATGCAAGAAAGGAAATAAATGCTAATATTCAAATCCGAGCAACAAACCTGACCTTCGGATTGCGGAATATGTTTTTATGAAATGGCTCCATTTTGTTTGTTTGAAACTCCAAAGTTAAAAGGATAATTATATTACCCACACACTTAAAATGCAATTTTTATTGCATTCTGACACTTAATGATGTTTGTAAAATAATGATAAACATGGCCTGTGGGTACACTGTGTACTTTTATTTCACTGATTTTTTAATGATTGAAATTTCAGTTGACCTTGTGGTTGTATAGTGTGATTAGACTGCAGTATATTTACCTAGGCGATAATAACATGTGAATATGTTCTTGTAATTAATACGTACTGTTATTTAAATGTTCCTTTAATCTATTTGGGGGTGTATACACAGTTTTTGCTCTGAAGACTCTCAGGCACTGAGTCCTGCTTTGAAACTGTTCTGACTTCATCTCTTTCACTGACTGGCATTGGCTGTTATTGTTTAGAGAAAATTTGGAAATAATACTCACCATTAAGAAAATATGAGCATCAAATGACCATTCCATAACATTCCTGACTATTAAAGTACACTGTTTCTTGGCAAAGTCATATGTTTTTCTTCCACTGCTATTTTAACTAACTTTTCGACAGTGACAAGTGATTGCATTTGAATATTTTATTCACTTCAAAATAATATCTTTATTATCTCTCTGAAGCAAAAGCATCTGTATTATCAATCAAAGGACTAGGTTCCAATGCAAATATATTCCATAATGTTCGCTACGTTGCTCCCCATTTTTAAGACCTACTCCCTGTATAATGTATTTATGTCGTGGGCCTGCTGATGTTACTGCTGGACAAATTGGATCCCAGAATGAAATCTGATTTGATAGTTTTTTTTTAATTTAATGTGGCAGTCATTCACTGAACCATAAGGCTGCAGAATTTCTGTAACAATAAAATTGAAGTTTATTGCACAAAGGAACAATAAAACAAAATCAAGTTACCTAAATATAAAACATATCTTAAAAGTTCTTGAAGCACTGCAAAACAAAGTTTCATGTATTTCCTGCTATCATCACTTTACAGTGATTCAGATCTAGAGAAATCACTCTTCTATATCAAATCTTTAGGTTTGGCTTAACTCCTCAATTCAGCCTTGTGAACTGTGAAGTCATCTTATATGAAAGCTCCTGAAACTGAAGGCTTAAACTTTCCCAGTCTTTTAATAATCTGAAGATTTCTAAGGCACTCTTGGTCTGGAAATTTAACAAATCAAACTTTTATACTAATATAACTGGGCTTTCCCTAAACGATCCTGTACTCCTAAAGCTGTGTTGGCTTCTGACCCCTGTCAACTTCGTTAGAATAAACTAGCCTAGAAGCTTTCAGTATGTTCAGAAGAAGGGTCACCGCACCAGAAATGTTAACTCTGATTTCTCTCCACTGATGTTGCCAGACCTGCTGAGTTTTTTCGGCAATTTTTGCTTCTGTTTCTGATCTCCAGCGTCCACAGTTCTTTCAGAGTTTTTTAAGCTTTCAATCCCTGTTTTTTTTTCCCCCGAGTTAAAATGATTCTTTGATTATTATAACCCAAAAGCAAGCCTAATGTTCACTCCCTGTCATAAACCCCCACACTATAAATAATTTGCTATTAACATTGCAGGCATTTTGCAGTCACTTGCTGTCTGGCACATATTGGATGAAATCCAGGAGGACACTCTGACCTTTTTGTAAACTCTTCTCAAAATTGATCAGCACCCGTAGAAGCAGGTGTGGAAGCAGGCCATTCGGCCCAGAGAGTCCACAGTGACTCTCCAAAAAGCATCCCACCCCCCTACCCTATCTCCGTTATCTGTGTTTACCATGCACCAATTCACCCATCCTGCATATTTTTGGACTGTCGGAGGAAACCAGAGCACCGAGAGGAAACTCACGCAGACACTGGGAGAATGTGCAAACTGCATACAGACAGTCACTCAAGGGTAGAATTGAACATGGGTTCCTGGCACTGAGAGACAACAATGCCAACCACTCAGCCACCATGTCACCTCGTACGCCACTAGCTTCAACTCCAAAAATTATGTATTTATCTGTAAAACATGCTGATTTCATCACAATTAACAACTGCATTAAAAGCTGGTGTTGGCGCTCACTAAGTCAGCATTTTATATTTGCCAGTGATTCCTTAGCAATGAATGACATGGATGGCAGACTCTGTGTGTTTCTAATGTTATACAAGTATTGCTTGCAACTACTGTACTTTGAAAAATTAATCAATACCCTGGACTGCTGTCTGCTTCTCACTATTGAACTTGAGACTGTGTTGGCAACAACAGAGAGATAATTCTGTTGAAGCAGCTGTGTGCAATCATAAACCTTCTTACAAATTTTTCTTCCCCTCACACAGCCTCTATTGAAGATTCAGATAAAGACATTGAGGAATGAGACTTTTAAGTCAGACATGAGGGCATTAAAGCATCAGAATTTGATTTTGAAATTGAAGTTGATTTCTGTCTATCTCAAGTGTCAGCTTCAGAAACATGTTTGTAAGTTTTAAGAGCAGAAGAAAGCCACTCATCCCACTAACATGTACTGGCATTGGAAGCAGTCCAGAGACCGGTTCACTGGGTTGATCTAGGTATGGAAGGATTTCTTTCTGAGAGGTTGAGTAGTTTGAACCAGTACTCATTGGAGTTCAGAAGAATGAGAGGTAATCCTTACTGAAACCTATTTAATCTAAAAGGGCTTGTCAGGGTGTATGCTGAGTGGTTGCTTTCCCTTGTGAAAGAGCTTGGAACACAGAACATAATGTCAGAGTGCAGGGTCACCCATTCCAGACAGAAATGAGGGAGTACTTTCTTCTCTGAGTGTAGTGAAGCTGAAGAATTACTTACTGCAGAAGGCTGTACAGTCTGGTTCACTGAGTATATTTCAAGGTCGAGATAGACCTAACCCATTCAATGAGGTCATAGTTGATCTGACAATCCTCAATTCCATTTTTCTGTTTTAAACACCCACGTTTCCCCCAACCCTTGATTCCCTTACAGATTAGAAACTGTGTATCTCGACTTTGAAATATACTCAGTGAACCAGACTGTACAGCCTTCTGCAGTAAGTAATTCTTCAGCTTCACTACACTCTGAGAGAAGAAAGTGCTCCCTCATTTCTGTCTGAAATGGGTGACCCTGCACTCTGACATTACGTTCTGTGTTCCAAGCTCTTCCACAAGGGAAAACAACCACTCAGCATGCACCCTGATGAGCCCTTTTAAATTAAATAGATTTCAATAAGGATTGCCTCTCATTCTTCTGAACGCCAATGAGTACTGGTTCAAACTACGCAACCCCTCATAAAGAAATCCTTCCATACCTAGATCAACCCAGTGAACCTGTCTCTGGACTGCTTCCAGTGCCAGTAAATGTTTCGTTAGATAAGGAAAGAGAATTGTTCACAATATTTTCGGTTTAGTCTAACTTGTGTGTTGTATAGTTTTAGTAAGGCTTGTCTACTTTTGTGCTCCATTTCCATTGAAATAAAGCCCAAAATTCCATTTGCCTCACTTACTATCTGCTGAATTTGCATGGTAGGTGTTTTGTGGTTTATACATGAGGACACTCCCAAATTCCTCTATGTTGAAGCTATCTGCAGCCATTCTCCATTTATATAATCAATAAAGTGTGCCTATAAGGGAGACTAATCACAAGGTGCTATGCATTTTCAATACTGTCGGAACCAGAATAAATAGGTGAAATATATTTTACTGTTATGGAAACAAAGTTTTGTTCTGGAAAACTTGATCATTTACCTAACCTATTCGATATCTTACATTGATATGATTTGTCGATGTTGATATAAGGTTAAGGAAAGTAGATAATGGGTATTAATTGTTTTTGAGTCAAAATTAATAAGGGACAGCTGGGAAACTGGGTATCCTGGTTGAGAGTTACAGAACTGAGAGTGTCAATTAACTATCTTCACAAAGAAAACACGTCTTGGTTGCTACCTCATTGCCAGTTTGGAGTCTTTTAAAAGTTGATATTTAGACGTAAGTTAGCAAAAGAAGTTAATATTTCAGTCATCGTAACAAGTAATTTAAAGTGCAGCCTCCAGAATCCAAGCTTGGAAATAATTAACATGTTTTAATTCTCTTAATTCAGTACTGTCCTTGTCTCTTTCCTAAATCAGGTGCAGCTGCAATTACTTTGGATCCCTTTGTGACTGTCACCTTGGCATATCTTGTCAGATAATTTTGGAATCTAAAAATAGGAGTCTCTGGTTTAAACAGCCATTTTTGTATTGTATTGTGATGAATTGGTGGAGCAGGGGTTAAACGTTGTGTTCTGATTCATTGTTATTACTAAAAGGAGTGTGTCTCGGGACAGGGGTGGGGGGTGTTGAGTTTTCATGCAATAAAAACCACAGCTGAAACTGATCCTAATCAGAATTTGAGCTACAAGCGGTTTTGATTTATTTGGGAGATGCATTTCTGGATCTATTGAAGAGAATAATTCATTCCAGACAGAAAACAGGAGGAATCTGGACATCAAGTATTAAAAGGAAACTATTCCATTCATCATGAAAAATAATGAAAGGAATGGAACAGAGCAAGAAGAAAGGAATTCAGCGCATGGTGTTAGAACATAGGACCGTACCAGCACCTGTTAAGTGTTTTAATTTGAAGTAAATTTGGGAATAATGAGTTGCTTTTCCAAAAAAGGGAAGTAAACTTTGAGATCTTTAGGAATAAATAGTTCAGGGATGGAGATGATTAGAATTGATATTGCAAAGTGATCATTCCTGTTATTATCTGTATCAAATATTTTAGATTGGTTTTACAGTTATATCTTCAAAACTGCGACAGCAAAGTTTCAAATCCAGTTTGGAAGAATAAAATCTGAAATGATTTGGTAAATGTTAATATAAAATTAAATACAATAATTGTGTTAGAAGTATGCTGTAATTAGGTGTTTTACAGCAACTGTTGACTTTCTGGTGGGAATTAAAATATTATACAAGGTGATATGAGCAGCATAACTTGAGAGGAAATAGGACATTTGGCCCTGATTTTAGAGGCAAGGTACAGCAAGTATTTTTATTTTCCTAGGGACCTTTAATTTTAAACATTAAAGTTGTACTTTTCAGCAATAGACATGCTACTCAGCTCATTGTTCTGTAAGAAGATAATCAGCCCAGTCCATTTTTGTTCTGTTTGTGCTGACAATGTGTAGGGCTAATTCAGAGCAGGTCTTCAGTTCAGAGTTCAAACCAGTGAAAATGCATTTTTTAAAAAAATGGGCCATATAAGTCATTAAATTTAAGTTAATTTTTAGTTCTATTATTATTATTAGTTCCTGAATTTAAATGCATTATAAGTAAATTGAAACTTAATTGAGTACAAGAGTAGCAGATGATCTCTTTCTGGGCCTGCTCCTGGGCCTGGCTACAGTAGCCACCTGCATGTCCACCCAATGGGCTGTGGAGGGAGTTATAATTCCTGACTGCCTGCCTCTCTTCTACAGCTACATTTGTGTCCATGTTTCCTTGGAGAGGGAGCATGTGGTGTCCACCAAGATCCTCAGTGCCTTTTGAGAGAGGTGGGCAGTGTTTGCCCTGGAGTGCACTATCTATTGCTCCAAGACTATTTTAATTTAGTTCTCTCTATTGTTTCCTTTCACCTCCTTCATTTTTTGTTGTTGTTGCATTGTCCCTTTTGGATTCTTGCAATTTAATTGTTTAATTAATCAAACAGGTCATAGAGTAATTGAGTTGTACACCATGGATCATGCCAACTAGATATCAAACCTAATCTAGTCCCATTTGCCAGCATTTGGTCCATATTCCTCTAAACACTTCCTATTCATATGCACATGCAGGTGCCGTTTTTATGTTGTAACTGTACCAGCCTGCACCACCTCTTCTGGCAGCTCATTCCAAACATGCACCACACTCTGAAAACATTGCCCTTTAGGTCCCTTTTAAATCGTTCCCCCTCTCGCCTTCGGCTTATGCCCTCTAGTTCTGGACTCTCCCACCTTGGAAAAAAAGGCCTAGGCTCTTCACCATATCCAAGCCCCTCATGATTTCATAAACCTGTATAAGCTCACCCCTCAGCCTCTGAAGTTCCAGGGAAAATAGCTCCAGCCTATTTAGCCTCTCCCTATAGCTCAAACCCTCCAACCCTGGCAACATCCTTGTAAATCTTTTCTGCACCCTTTCAAGTTGGGAGTGTGGGCTTATGTAAAAAGCAAAGTTTGCGATCTCCCATCAGTGGAGATTGGCTTGTTCAGAAGGAAATGGTGGAAACTTGTTTGTGCTAAATTACAAATTTACAATAAAACCCTAATAAACCTGAGGTTTCTTTTACTGCCTAATTCAACGCCTGGATATTGATCTATGAAAGAAAAAGAAAAAAGAAGTCCACTTGTTCCATAGATTAATTGTGGAGCATTTAGTTTAGTTCGTGCTCCTGTGTACCTTATGCACATGACCATCTACCAGAATGAAATGCTAGCAAATTAACCTAGTGTGTTTAGTTTGTAGAATGGAAGCAGGTCATTTGACCAATTGTGTCCCCATCAGTTGACAAGTAACCATTCTGTTCTCAACATTTATTAAAGCACCTGAAATCTCTGCACCTGAAGCCATCACCTGTGCTTTAGTTAACTCCACTGACTATTGCACTGACATCCTCCACCTTCCATAAACTTGAGCTCATACAAAATTCTGCTGCATGTCTTGTAACTGGTATCAACCTAATCATCCACCATCCCTCTGCTCACCAACCGACATTGGTCCCCAGGTCTGCAACACCTTGATGTTAAAATTTGTGTGCTCATCTTTAAATGCTCCCCTTCAGCTGTGCAATCTCTGAGAAATCTGTGCACTTCCAAATTGATTGTTGATTTGCCAATTCCAATTTCCTTTGCTCCATCATCAATAGGTGTGTCCTCAGATGCCTGAGCCTTAATCTCTGAAATTCACTCCCTAAATTTCTGCACCTCTCTTTTAGAATCCTCTTGATCCCTACCTCTTGACCACTTGTCTTAATATCTGTATGTGTAGCTTGGCAGGCTAACTTGTCTGATAACGTTCCTAATCCTTGGGACGTTTTAATTCTCAAAAGGTGCGATTTAAACGCAAGTTGTAGAATAAATGGATCCATCTTATGAAGGCTATGTGAATAATTCAGTGTTGTTGAAGGTGTAAATCAGTGTTGTGACTCTTTTCTGAACCATTTTCAAAGTGTGTCAATCACTGTATGAGGAGAAATGATTGATTTACTGATGTATGTCAATTATAATCTGTTGATCACAGGATTTTGGAATTATGAAGCAGATCACATGCTTCACTTAATAATTGCACTGTTCAGTGAACCAGACAAAACCAGAAGGCCAGATACTAATTCTAGAGTTACAATTTCAACTCATTCTCTTAGAAATTTTTTACTTGCAATGACTAAAATGGACAGCCTCTGGAACCATATCCCCACAAATTAGAAATTGCTTGCAATGTGGCTCAGGTCTAACTTTCTGCCTTGTATCCCAGAAATGCTGAAGGTACAGCTGAAGAGAAGTTATCTAAGAATGATTTGAAAGAGGAAAGTGTTAGGGAGTGCGCAGCAAGTCTGATGGCATCTGAGGAGAGTGAAGCAAGAGTTAACCTTTCAGGCCTTTTCATACTTTCTACCACCTGCGTATAGACAAACATTGGAGCAATTGCGAATGGGCGGGGAGACGGGGTTGCTGGGGAAGTTTATCATAGGGTGGAGAGTCGGAGCGCTTCAATAGTAAAAATTAATTTTAGTGCAAGGTAAACATTGGGACATGTAAAGGAACTAAAGGTGTGTCTAAAAGAGGCAAGAACGACAGGTTAGCTACCATCTAAAGGCAAAGTGGAGTAATTAAGGAAGAAATAAGAGGGGGAAGAAACAGCAAAAGTAACACAAAAGAAAATGGCTCAGAGGTTAAGATCTGTAATTGTTGAATTCGGTGTTGAGTTCAGAACGCTGTAGGAAGAGCTTGCATTATTGATATTGCAAGATGTAAAAACAGTAAAGAAGTATTCTAAAAGCCATTAGATTGTTTTAGTAAACAACATTGAGGTGACGTGCTGTTCCACTGCTTCTGAATGCAGTGTGCAGAACTAATGGCATATCAGTTCATAGCATGTGAGGAAATAACGCTGTTGAAAATTGTAGATGCTTAATTAATTGCAATTTTCCTTTTAAAGAAGAAAAGGAAAATGACTGAGGGTAAGTTCTTAGCTTCCTATAACCAGTACTACTCTCAAGAAGCACATGGCCCATAATTTCTGGCTGGAGGAGTTGTGGAGGAGTGAAACATACTGCTCTCATTACTAATGTTGCGCATGGAGTTCCAACTAAAAAGAGGAACGTAACTTGAGATTACTATATCAAATCTCGTAAAAAAAATTTTTAATATTGAAAATTCAAGGCACCCTTTTGCCGAATTGTCCCATTCCAGCGTAACTTAAAAGTTCTGTTCATCTCAGGACAAGACTCATGGTTACGTTTGTAACCATTTGTTCCAGATGCCAACTTTTGTCTAAAATCAATTCCCTAGACTTTGAGTCAATTTTATAACGAAGGATGAATTTTAGAAGTTTATAGACTGTTTCCCATTAGTTCAATGCCAAACAACTGTTTCATTTAGACAACTTCTTCATTTTGGGTTTTTATCCCCTGTCGACTGTCATCACAGTTGGAAGATTCTTGTTCTAATGTTCCTTTTGGTCTAATGGTTTTAGTTGTGCTGCATTTAATCATATCCAAAGCTATTCTTTTGCTTGTCATGAGAAGTTTCAGTTTCTATGGTTTTTGTTCTGTAGTTTTGGTTGCATGGTGAAATGTATTATTCTGCATTGATCAGTATTGGAAACTCACAGCAAAAGCAAACCAGAGGGGAGAGGTGAGAATCCTGTAGTGTTTGCCAAAACATAATTGAGCAGAAAGTGATCGGAGGCTAAAGTTTTGAATAACAAAAGAAAGACCATAATATCTTTTTCTGTTGTCCCATTTCAAGGTGAACTGATAAGTTAGAGCATTGAGACTAAAAGGCAGACATTTTTTTGTCGCTTGTTTTACAGCTGTTGATTGGAAGACCAAACATTGACCAAAGCAATGAGCATGCTCTCTTGCTTTTCAAACGTCCAGCTGAAAGGGCACAGAAGACTTGGTTTAACATGATCACAGCTGATGGTCTTCTTGGAGAAGTCTGCTCCCACAGTGGAATCTGGCTTGATGCAGCATGTAATTTTGCTTACATTTAGTGGTGGTCAATTACTGTAACAAAACCACACAAGTCAGCAGTGTTTCTTTAGGAACAGAACAGAAATTTATTACACAAAATGCAAATAAATTATCCAGATACACAATAGTCAGAAAGAAATCTTAAAACAGCTAGAAAAATGCATTTTCAGACTTTAACAGCATCACTTTACAGCAATTCAAATACAGGGAAATTACCTTGTTTAATCTCTGAATTTTCTAAACTAAAAGCAATCTTTGAATATTCTGAAACAGAAGCAAGCTTATGGCCTTCAATGTTTACTTCACCTGTCATAAACCATTACAATAAAAATGTCCCTGCTCTGTGACACTTACTCAGTTAGGTCAGTATTCAGATGGACTCTCTGACTCAGTTATTATTTTTTAAAAATCCTTCAGAAAGGAAACCAATCCCAAATGCCACTATCCTAAAACCCAAACACGAACAATGATAATATATATTAAAATCGAACAGCTTTCCTACTCACAATTGACTGTACAAGTTCAATTGTATTCATTTATATGTGAAGCTACTGAGTATTTTAAATTTCACATTAAGATATGTTATTTCACTGTTGTTAAAAGATTTTGGGAAAGCTAATCTTTTAGTCTCGCTACATGAAAATTAACTTGTGGAAATGTTTCAGACAATGCTCCAGTTCCAGTATAATGTATACACTAATTTTCATTTGTCAGTGTGGGCATTAAGTGAGCCCAATTTATATTGCAATTTGAATGGTATAAATAATTCAGACTTGTTGATTGAATACAGAGGACTGGGATTACCTTTCTAGCAAATTTGATCTACATTTCCACACAAGGTTTGATTGTTATGGATTACTATTTGTATCTACTAGACGCTGGATTAGTATACCAGTATTTCATTGTACTTTGTTGCTCAGGATATATGACTCATTGAAAAGTTGGTTTTTAAATTTAGACTTTTTAAGCAGAACAAAAACACTTGAATTTTGTACTTGAATGATATCCAAAACACTGTTGAGAGATTAAGGTGTTGGACACCTCACTGTTGCTTTGCTGTAAAGCACCAAGTTGGAATCTATGGTTATCCACTGCAGAGTCTTAGTAATTGGGAAGAGATAACTGCCAGAATTTATAACAAGCAACCTCTTATAGTACAGAATTCTCCCTTTTCAAGAGGTGGCAGCAAGTTCAATAACTGAGCAGGTTGGAATTGGTAAGATACCCACAAGTGGTCAAGGAAAAGCGGCTTAAGAGGCCTCAAGCTACCGCAAGCCCAAACTTTTGCAGGTGAGAAAAGTGGATGCCTTTCCGACTGTTAAATCAGGTCAACTTGCCTGCTGGGTTGGAGAGGAGGCCACCATTGGCACTAATCTGGGTGCAGTTGAGGTCACTATTGGAGGTGCAGGGATTTGCCGGTTGAAAGTCACCTGCTTGCCATACCATGCCCTAGTCCTATCCAGTCCTATCCATGGCCTTCCCCATCTCTGCTATTGCCCCAGCCCACCTTTGCAGGGATGAAGCTAAAAGATTTCTTGATAGCTGTCTGGTTAGTTTGTGTGCACCTAAGTGGATACATAGACTGTGCCTGTATTTCATTTATGTACAGACATGATGCTGACCTGTTAGTTTATGAGAAACATGATTCCGAATTTAAGACAAAAACTGGTTAGATAATGGGGAAAGATGGCCACAGCATAGAAGGTAAAAGTAATAAAAATCTTCAACATAAAGTAATATCCCAAGAAAGGTCAGGAGGGAAATGGATCGTGACATTTTTGAGCAATTGCAGTTTTAGACCTTGTACGTTAATGGCTTGATTGAACTCTAAAGGCATTTTGATGTCACAGCTGTAACTAACAGTTTCATCTTTCCCTGACAGATTGAGCAGATGCGAAATGAACTTTTTCAGGAAAGAGCGACAAGGCAAGATCTGGAGTGTGACAAGATTTCCTTAGAGAGACAGGTACTTCGGTTACTTTAATTTAGTCGGACTTGAGTTATATGCTGGAAGTTCAATAGTACACTTGCTAAATAAATAAACAAGCCCTGAAAATGACCGTCTCCATCAGATCTCGAATTAAGCAAAGTTCATTATGAAATTTATAATTTTGTTTTTAACTCAATAATTGAAAAATGATTGAAATACTGAAAATGGATATTGGTCATATGTTCGACTAGAAGCATTTCTAATATCAAATCTGCATTCTCATTTCATCTCCACTTGTCGGCTTACAATATGGAACTTCAACATGCTGTAGGTATCACAGGATAACAGTCCCAAATGACATCCATTACTGATTTATTTTTCTCCCTTCAGTAGTCCTTTTCTGTGTCTATTGTAGTGTGATTGTCATTGCAGTTGGAATTGTCCAATCAAGCACAGTGGAAGATTGGAAACAGGAACTTTACTGTCAGACGCAGTACCACATACTGCAACACGTTTTACCCACTGAGACATTGAGCATCAGCTGCTACATCATTGTTCAGGCAGTGAAATGGGAATCTGTTTATGTAATGGGGAGCAGTAGTACAGTGATGAAGGTATAACTGAAGATGAGAGAAATAGCTGTTGTTTAAAGATCTAAGTTGCTTATTTAGTTTGATCATGGAGTGTTGGCAGTTACAAAGTTGCAGGCAGCGAGTGACACTCATTATTTTCCAGAAATAAAGGCAAGTACTCAGAATTCCTTTTATGCTTTCCAAAACAATAGAAATTGTATAGGTGGAAATGAGTGGATCTTGGAGAAAAGAATGTTGTGTCCTTGTGTCCCTTCACACTTTTTTTTAGGCCCTAGTGCTGCGTTCACATTGACCTTTTTTTTTACAAGGAACTGGTCAGATCCACTTTGTAATCAAAAAGCAAATGTTTGCATGACTTTTAGAGCTGGATTAGCTCAATTGGCTTGCCACAATTCACGCAGTTTTAAAAAGAAATTACTCTTCCTGTATCAAGGCATATTTCTGTATATGGTATTTTATCACATTAAATATTAAAAATGTGTACACTTGTACTTAGTGATGACCATGGAAATGGGACAGATTTGTTGGAATCCAGGCTGTTGATTGTATACCTGACATCTAAACTCATTTTATTGTCCAAAACTGAAATTAGTGTTTTGATTCTACCCATAAGCTTGGGTACTACTGTATGTTATCATTGTCCATTTCTACAGATCTCGCTCTATACCAGTGTAGTGCAAAATTTCATCAACATTAAAGTTAAAAGAAACTGTTACAGAGTCCTGATAGATAGTTAAATTATTGGTTAAGGATGTCCAGATCTTATACTTCAAAAACTGTGAAATGCAAACTACTAATTTGTTTCTGTGAAATATCCAACTTGCATCAAATTTGAAAATATCATCGCTATCTTAAACATTGACTCCCTCCACCTTGATGCGTGGTAGGTTGAGAGTTTGCCCTCTGCAGGATACAGTGCAGCAACTTGCCAAGGCTGCTTTGAAAGCACCTCATAAAATATTCAACCTCCACTAGGAAGACTGGAATAAAAGTGCGTCCAATAACATCAACTGCAAATTTCTGTTTAACTTGTACACCATGCTGACTTGGAAATACATTGTCATTCCTTTGTCATTGCTGGATCAAAAATCTGGAAATTCCTTTCTAACAGTGCAGTGGTTCAGGAAGGTGGCTCACCACCACCTTTTGGCAATTGGGATGGACAATAAGTGCTGGCCTTGCCAACAATACCCACATCCAAGTGTCCAAAACCTGTGGAAATATCAAATCTTAGAAAGGTAAGTCGTACAGGCAGCTCAAAAGGTAGTGACTGCACCAAACTACTTGTGATCTCTAATGGACTTCAGATTGCATTAAGTAAATCAAATGAGATGTTAAACATCAAAATAGTGTCATTTTGAAATTTGGAAAACCTAGTTTCAAGTAAGCGTTTGATTAATGTTCAAGTATTACATGTACATTTTCTGAAATGAGTAAGACCCATCAATTTTGATAAAAGTAATATGATATTTAATCACAGCACAAAGATCTAAAAAGCAGAATTGCATATTTGGAAGGATCTCAGAAACAGACTAAGGAAGGTATTGTTACCCAGCTAGAGGCAAGAATCCAGGAACTGGAAGAACGCCTTGAAGCTGAAGAAAGGTAAGATTTGATTTTCCCATAAAAGTAAATGCAGTCCAACATTGTACTCAGCATCTTCTATATTATTAAACAGTCATTTCAATAAAAGTATGTTCAAAGATGTTTCCATGAGACTGGAATGCTTGACATAATGGAGTTTAACAAACCATGATGTGTATAAAACAAAGGCTAATCAAAACTTTATGACCAGTAGATGGAGAATACACAGCAATTAATTAAAATATATAATTTAAAGGTGAAGCTGGCAAATGCAGAGACTATTTCCAGCTTTCACATTGGAATATTATAGGTTCTTATTTGAAAGATGTTTTTAATTTCTGTAGGGTTATCCAAGCAATACAAATAATCTTTGGATTATAATTTTAATTGAAGATAACATTATTCTGTACGGATATTGAGTTAATAAAGTAATGAAATGCTAACGTAAAATATGTTATCCCAGATCAAATGCAGAATTGTTGGATGCAGTATAAAGCTCCCGTAAAGTGAAATATTCCGATAATTGAATGTAACATCAGTTAAATTATATGCTCCAGCCTCTTGCTTACAAGAGGACCATTATGTTACTGCTCTGCAGCCTGGTTCTGACTGTCGAAGTAAGGATAATTTTGTCCTGTGGATCTATAGCCACAACTAATTCAAATGAGTTTCAAGTCAGATTTCCATTCAATTGGCCAGTACAATTAGGGATGCCTCAGGCAAGAGGAAGACTCAAAGCCCTAATGCACTGCATCAATTGGCCACAAGTACCTGACATGCCAACCAATGACCATTTGCACCAAAAGTAAATCTAACCATCATCCTTGACATTCAGTTGGCCTAACATCACAGAATTCCCCACTATCAACATTTTGGGATTACTATTGGCCATATAAATACTGTGGCTACATGAACAAGTCAGAGGCTAGGAATCCTGCACTGAGTAACCCACCTCCTGAAGCCTGTCCACCATGTATAAAATATTGATGGCAATGTGCATACTCAGCAGTTAGCAATTATTCTTTACCAATGCGTAAGGGTAAGGAATTAAAATGCTTCTCAATGTATCAAAGTCTGTATCTATAAGCAAGCCTTTGGTCACTTATCTTAATACCTTTTCGTGTTTCGATGTAAGGTTTTTGACTATGATATCTCACTGCAATAGTGGTTGGAAATGCATCCCACTATTCATGGAATTGTCACACAATATAAAGATTTTATCAAAATATGCAAAATTCTCTAATTTACCAGCCTCCTTAGACTTAGGTGAACAGAAGTACAGACTAGGTTGCTGTATGTAACAATAGTTATTTGTTACAAATAAATAGATTGCAGCTACGGTAAGCACCAATGAACATCGCCATACAATTAGAGTCATAGAGATGTACAGCACGGAAACAGATCCTTTGGTCCAACTTGTCCATGCCGAACAGATATCCCAACCCGATCTAGTCCCACCTGCAAGCACCTGGCCTATATACCTCTGAACCCTTCCTATTCATATACCCATCCAGATGCCTTTTAAATGTTGCAATTGTACTAACCTCTACCACTTCCTCTGGCAGCTCATTCTATACACGTACCCCCCTCTGCATGAAAAAGTTGCCCCTCAGGTCTCTTTTATATCTTTCCCCTCTCACCCTAAACCTATGCCCTCTAGTTCTGGACTCGCCCCATCACAGGGAAGAGACTTTATCTATTTATCCTGTCCATGCCCCTCATAATTTTGTAAACCTCTATAAGGTCACTCCTCAACCTCCGACACTCCAGGGAAAACAGCTCCAGCCTGTTCAGCCTCTCCCTCTAGCTCAAATCCTCCAACCCTGGCAACATCCTTGTAAGTCTTTGCTGAACGCTTTCAAGTTTCACTACATCTTTCTGATAGGAAGGAGTCCAGAACTGCACGCAATATTCCAACAGTGGCCTAACCAATGTCCTGTACAGCTGCAACATGACCTCCCAACTCCTGTACTCAATACCCTGACTGATGTAATGAACCATACATAACTTATGTAATGAACCAGACTTTATAAAAAATCTAGGGAAGAGACTTTATCTATTTATCCTGTCCATGCCCCTCATAATTTTGTAAACCTCTATAAGGTCACTCCTCAACCTCCGACACTCCAGGGAAAACAGCTCCAGCCTGTTCAGCCTCTCCCTCTAGCTCAAATCCTCCAACCCTGGCAACATCCTTGTGAATCTTTTCTGAATCCTTCAAGTTTCACATCTTTCTGGTAGGATGGAGACCAGGATTGCATGCAGTATTCCAAAAGTGACCAGTAAAACTCTCCTGAAACACATACACACATACACACAGACACAGACAGGCAGACACACACACAAAACATCAGTTCGATTGTGTAAGGAAGAAGGAAACCTGGGTACTCTCCACAGAATTTACTGAGCTGATCCTTTTGTTTGCAAAGGCTTGCTGTTCTTCAGTATCTCCTCCAGATATTTACTACTTCCTTGCAGGAGGCACAGAGTGACTAGTTCACAAATTATAAAGTCTCTGACTTAACCGTTTAAGAGCAGCAGTTTACCACAGCCAGTGAGGGAAAATAACCCTACTTTCTTCAGGCTTTAGGCAGTTTGTACTGCAGAGAGGCACACCACCTCCCCTTCCAGAAATCCAAAGGATGCTGGTAATGCTCACAAGCTGTTCAGCTACCCAGGAGCCATTCATTTATTAGTTGGCAGGCTGAAGGCTTTTGTTATTGACAACTGTTCACCACTCCACAAACCAATCAGCTACCTGTTGCCAGCCAAATCACACATTGTATACATCTTGGTGCCAGATCATCTACAAACAGCATCCCCCCCACTGTTTGAACAAAGCAATAGCAGGTGCTGTTGAAGAAGACTTGGTGCAGTGCATCTTATAAATGGTACACACTGCAGCCATTGTAAGTTTGTGGTACAGGAAGTGAACATTTAAGTTGTTCAAGAGCATTGATCAAGCTGCTTTGTCACTGTCATTTACACTGACTTTCAGTAACTTGCTTTTGAAAAGTGAAGCAATCCCTTCCATGATCCTCGGATTTAAAGCAATCCTTTTTCTATTCCACAATCTAAAATATAGAAAAATAAGAAGATACTGTCTTTACACTGATGGTTCCTCTGAAGCTTATTTGGTAATTTTTTTGTATGTATAAATGCAGCTTGCTGTTCAGGTCACAAGCAAGTGTGCATAATGCTGCATTCATAGCAAAGCTGTGTAAGGTGGACTGATAAAGACTTGTGTAATCTTGACCCTGTGATGGATGCAATTTGAATATATTTTCAATGTTTGTTTTCAGAGACCGATCTGCTCTGCAACTGAACAATCGTAAACTTGAAAGAAAGGCCAAGGAGCTTATGCTACAAGTAGATGATGAACGTCTCCACCTGACAGACCAAAATGATCAGGTACTTGGTACACAGTTAGTGAGCATCCATTTTGTTGTTGCAACTCTGAGTCATAGAGGTATACAGCACAGAAGAAGACCCTTCAGCCCATCCAGTCTGTGCCAGTCAAAAATGACTCCCTAATTATTCTAATCACAGAACTTGGCTCATAACCTTGTATGCCTTGGCATCACAAACACACATCAAAATACCTCTTAAATGTTATGAAGGTTTCTGCTTCCACCACCCTTACAGGCAATGAGTTTCAAATTCCCATCATCCTTTGAGTTAAAAGTGTTTACCTCATATCTCCTCTAAACCTCCTGCCCCTTACCTTAATAGTATGTCCCCTAATCATTGATTCTTCCACCAAGGGGAAATGTTCCTTCCCATTTACTCAGTTTGTGCCCCTCATAACATTATACATCTCAGTCATACCCCTGCCGCTCAGCTCAGTCTCCTCTGCTCCAAGGAGAGCAACCCCAGTCTATCCAATCTCTTTTCATAACTAAAATTCTCCAACTCAGGCAACATCCTGGTAAATCTCCTCTGTACCCTCTCCAGTGCTATCACATCCCTCCATAATGTGGATACCAGAACTGCACACAGTACTTTAGTTGTGGCCTTTTATACAATGTACCTGGGTAAGATTGGCAGGTTAGAACTATCGCACTATAGTTATTGACAAGTCAAAAACCTGTGCCAGGTCCTATTTGAAACCTCTGCTGGAGAGTAAAATGAGAATTAATATTTGATTTTAATGTATTCTGACTAGGAACAAGGAATTGCTAAACAATATCTTTTTGGATTCAGTTCTAAAACATCAAAATGTCTTAACTTCAGATGCAACCAATAGAATAGCTCCAAATTAGTTGAAATTTCAATACTTTAAATTATTAAACCGACTGAAAGATTGCTTACTCTAGTTTTTTCTTAAGAGAATAACTTATAAATTAAGTTCAACTTCTTTGAAATGCCACCTACAGGTTTGTATGAAATGTGCTTGTGGTGATCAATCTTTCCTTATTTCCTAGTTGAACCTACGGATGAAAGCCCTCAAAAGGCAAGTGGATGAAGCAGAGGGAGAAATAGACCGCTTGGAAAATGCAAAGAGGAAGCTGCAGAGAGAGCTGGAGGAACAAATGGAAGCCAATGAAGAACTTCAAGGACAAATGAATACTTTAAAAAAGGACCTCAGGTAAGTCTATTTCTGCTTCAAAAATACAAGTGAGGTGCACCTCGCAGAGTTGGAACTTTACATTGACTACCCCTACAGACATGATGCCAACTGCATGTGGTCATTGTCAAATTTGTTGCATCTGGGTGGCACTTCCAGCACTGTTCAAAAGTTATATACATTAATAGGGAGTCCATATTATTCTCAGTTATAGTAATTAAAGGTAAACTGCATTATTGAATAATGCATTGTGTCTCAGGCAACTGCTAGCAGTCAATGCCCGTACGAATCTGATCTGAGAAAGAGCGAAGACTGTCTGGGAGAGAGCAAGCGACCAAGTTTTTTGACTATCAGGTGAGCAGTTGGGAAGGAGGACAGAATTGCTGTATCTTCAGATAGGCAATGAGGAGGCACTGGATAATCGTGAAGGTTACAGCCAGGAATGTAGTCTTGAGGGCCTTGGTACAGTTTTGGAAGAGGCTTAATGACTTGCCACATTTGTCTCTTCCTGTCACCACATCCGTACTCCCTCGCCCCTTTGTTCATTTTAGACACTAAAGCACAGCTACGTAGCCAAGCAATGGTGGTAGACATTTGGAGAGACATTGCGACAGGGCAGGGGGAGCTACAAGTAATGGACTACCGAAGATAGGGCTGGAGAATGGGACTTGCTGGATACCTCTTTTGGGAGCCAGTATAGACATGTTGGGCTGAATGGCCTGCTTCTGTAGTGTAAGATTCTATAATTTCAAAATGAATTTGTGCAGTGAAGATATTTTATCTGAATTTTGAGAAATTTTGCTGAAAAAGTATATTTTCAAAGAGTATTACTGATTTTCAAATAATTGAAATCTACCTCTGTGGACATTATATGAATGTTTACATTGAATCTGCAATGATATGTTGTGATATTTTTACCAGTAGCACTTCTTGTGAGTGGAGACTTCGAATTCTCTGAAAAATACAATATTAAAAGGAGAAAAGTAGGCATAGGCAGAGGGAGGATTTTCTGTTCTTAATCTGCATTTTGTTTCTATACCTGTGTACCTGTTTTTAATGTTAGAATACAGTTGGTCGAAGGGTGTATTTTGTACACTGTACAACTCTGGGATACTCATAAATGATACTTTGAGAAGCTGTTGTGAGATAATAGGAGAAAGTGAGGTCTGCAGATGCTGGAGATCAGAGCTGGAAATGTGTTGCTGGAAAAGCGCAGCAGGTCAGGCAGCATCCAGGGAACAGGAGAATCGACGTTTCGGGCATAAGCCCTTCTTCAGGAATGAAGAAGGGCTCTTCAGGAATGAAGAAGGGCTTATGCCCGAAACGTCGATTCTCCTGTTCCCTGGATGCTGCCTGACCTGCTGCGCTTTTCCAGCAACACATTTCCAGTTGTGAGATAATAGTCAGTTGCGCATGAAAACATCCTCTTAAATGCCCCCCATGTTCAATGGATCTCCAAGTGTCATGGCTACTCCACCATATAGTATTTAATCTTTCTTCATTGCAGCCTGCTTCCCCCTGCTTCTGCACCTCTGTATCTGTTTCTCTGTATATTTCATATGTTCAGGTGATCACTATTAAATTCTGTCGGAGAGCATGAGACCATGTGGGGATCCAAAAAGGACCCATCCCTTTAATGATTACATATATAACCACAGTGTCAATCCTCTGATAAACTTCTGATGCTGCTCTTAGATATAAATGTTTTCTATGCTGTAATAAAGCAGTAATGCTTTGTGAATAGAGACTGAAATTATCTCTCATATGTTACAGGCGCAAGAATTCATCAGCAAAGGTTTCCTCCTCTGTTCTAAATGATTTTGACAATGATTACAGTACAGATGAAGAAAGTCTCTATGACACAGGATTTAAATTGTCAATGGATGGTAATGTGTAAATGCAAAACTAAACTGATGCCTAACCATTAGATAAAGGGAAACAGCAATGCAGTGGCGTAATTCACTCTCTGAGGTACCATATTCTGCCCGAGGCTTTTGTTTTTAATTCCTTCATTGCACTGATGCTGCTTTATACATGAAATGTTTTAAACATTTGTCACTGCTGTCTCAGATGCCACGCTGCTTTCTTTCTGCCTTTGGAGTACTTTGGATTGGCAAAGGAAGGTCATATTTTATTGCTCAATGAAAGGAATTTATAAACGTGTCCAACTTAAAAAAAAAAGACGCAACAATCAGCAGTCAATTGTTAAAATATGTACAGACTATAAATAGATCTAAATGACAGAAATTATTTTCCTTTATTATTTAAAACACTAAAGTGCCAACAATACTTTGGCCAATATCTTTTATGGCTGTTACATTAACTGTGTACTTTATCAGCCTTTCTCTTTCCCACTTTGGCCCTAAAGACACTGATTTTAACTGGAGTTTAATTCCCCAAGACTGGAGAGCATTGCCCTGAAGATGCATTTTCACCTGTGGTTCCAGCCCAGTGAATGTCCCAGTGAACCACAGACGAGATTAATACCACAAGCTGGCATCAACAAAGCTGCATTTCCATTCAGTGCCATTGCAACAAGAAAAAGCAGAAATTTCTCCCTATCCTGCACTCTAATCCAAAGTAGCTGCAGTCTGATTGTAGTACCTATGGTGTCTAACTGAGCTGAGACCTGCTTGTGCAGTGAAATGGCAAACTTCCCAGTCTCTGCAGCTCAGCTGTTCACCGCCACAATTGGCTGCGTCACTGGAGTACTTAGTCTCATCATTTGATGTAAACAGTCCGTATTAGCTCCTTCGTTTGTCATGACCACAGAAAAGAACACATCCTGAGTTCATTTCCCCGTTTCTGAATACCGTTATTTGGTGCAGTAGGGGTGCTAACAGCTACCCTCAGTGCCTGGGGCTGGAAAGGGATTTGATAAAGAATTGGTTTCCCATGGTTGTTTAGTGACCCCTGCTGGAAAACCTGTGTGTTTTCAATCAAGGGAAGGGAATTTCGATACTTGGGGAGGGTGGGGAAATCTTTAACCTCGAAAAACAATTGGAGGTGTACTAAAAATGGGAAACCACCTCCACACCTTGAACAGAGTTGGCTTAGCATCAGGTTTTCCATTTTTCACACCTTTAAAATTAAATTCAGCCCTATAGAGCAATATTGTACATTAAAATATTTTTAATGAGACTGTGTCTCGGAAGTTGAGGTCATTTTAGCAAAAAAAAAACAGGTTTTGGTTTGGGTGGGAGATTTCAATGTCAATAATCAGAAATTGAAGTGTAACTCGCCTTAATCAGTCCTATGTCCAGCGAGACAAGGGGCAGGTGACAAATCCCCTTTCAGGAGGATGACCCGTCTTTGAAACTTTTTTCAGTAGGCTGCACAATTCCATTTTTGCACAGTTTCTATTTTTAAACTATTTGGCAGCCTCTGCAAATCCTGAAAATTATAAGGAACTGAGAAGTGATGAGTCCATCAGGAAAAAGCCTTTTATGGTATTGCCGATGGGTCCGAAGGAGCAGGAGTGTTTCCTCTGGTCACCACCACCAGGCTTCGAAATACTGTCCCGATATCCACAGTATCCTCCTCCCAATCTGATATACAGCCACATCAGTAATCCTTCACTATGACCACCAACTCCAAGCTATTCCTAACTCCCTGCCTCTCCCTGACACCTCCCAGTTTTCTAACCTACACTCCCCTATCTTATGATCCATAGAAACATAGAAGATAGGAGCACAAGGAGACCCTTCGAGCCTGCTCCGCCATTTATCGTGATCAAGGCTGAGCGTCCAACTCATTAGCCTAATCCTGCTTTCTCCCCATAACCTTTGGTCCCATTTGCCCCAAGTGCCATATCTCACCACCTCTTGAATGTGTTCAATGTTTTAGCATCAACTACCTCCTCTGGTAATGAATCGCCTCTCATCTCTGTACTAAATGGTCCACCTCGAATTCTCAGAGTTCTGGACGCACCTACCATTGGAACATCCTCTCTGCATCTACCCTATCTAGTCCTGTTAAAATTTTATGTCTTTATGGAAAGAGCAGAAATTTCTCCCTGTCCTGCACTCTAATCCAAAGTAGCTGCAGTCTGATTGTAGTACCTATGGTGTCTAACCCCCCACTCACTCATCTGAACTCCAGCAAAATCAATTTTGACCTAGTCAATGTCTCTTCATTCGTCAATCCTGCCATCTGTGGAATCAGCCTGGTAAACCTTCACTGCACTCCCTCGAGAGCAAGAGCATCCTTTCTCAGAAAAGGAGCCCAAAACCGCACACAATATTCTAGGTACTGTCTCACCAAGGCCCTGTGTAATTGCAACAACACGTCCCTACTCCTGGACTCAAAATCTTTCACAATAAGGGCCGACATACTATTTATCTTCTTTACAACCTGCTGCGCCTGCATGCTTACCTTCAGCAACTCGTACATAAGGACACCCAGGTCCTGCTGCACACTCCCCTCTCCCAATTTACAGCCATTCAGGTAGTACTCTGCTTTCTTGTTCTCGCTTCCAAAGTGAATAGCGTCTCACTTATCCAAATCATACTGCATCTGCCATTGATTTCCCCACTCACCCAACGTGTCCAGATCACGCTGAAGGATCTCTGCATCCTCATGACAGTTCATCCTCCCAACCAACTTGGTATCATCTGCAAACCTTGAGATATTACATTTTGTTCCCTCATGCAAATCATTCATATATATTGTGCATAGCTGGGTTCCTAACACCAATCCCTGTGGTACTCCACTAGTCACTGCCAGCCAATTTGAAAAGGACCCATTAATTCCTACTCTTTGTTTCCTCTTTGCCAACCAGTTTTCTATCCATCTTAATGCACTTCCCCCAATCCCATGCGCTTTAATCTTGCACGATAATCTCTTATGCGAGATTTTGTCAAATGTTTTCTGAAAGTCCAAATATACCACATCGACTGGCTCCCCCTTGTCAACTCTGCTAGTTACATCTTCATAGAATTCCAAGAGATTTGTCAAGCATGATTTCCCCCTCAAATCCACGCTGACTCTGTCTGATTCTGCCACTGCTTTCTAAATGCTCTGCTATAAAAAGCCTTGATGATGGATTTGAGAATTTTCCCCACTACCGATATTAGTCTTATTGGTCTATAATTCCCTGGTTTCTCTCAATCTTCCTTTATGAATATTGGAATAACATTAGTTACCCTCCACTCTACAGGGACTCTTCCAGAATCTACAGAATCCTGGAAGATGACCACCAATGCATCCACTATTTCTAGAGCCACTCCCTTAAGTATGGTACTCTGAGATGTAGATTATCAGACCCTGGGAGTTTATCTGCCTTCAATCCCCTCAATTTTCCCAGAATTATTCCTCCACTAATATTGATCTCCCTCAGTTCTTCCCACTCTCCAAATCTTCAATATTTCTGGTATCTGCCTTCACTAATCTCTTTCTCTTCACATACCTGTAAAAACTCTTAGTGTCAGTCTTTATATTCACTGCAAGCTTACTTTCGTACTTTTGTTTCCCCTTCTTAAGCAATCCCTTTGTCGTTCTTTGAATTCCAAACTGCTCCCAATCCTCAGACCTGTTATTTTACTTGGCCAATTTGTATGCTTCTCCCTTGGATCAGATACTATCTCTAATTTCCTTTGTGATCCATGACTAGCCCTCTTACCCATTTTGCTTTTATGCCAGACGGGAATAAACAGTTGTTGCAGTTCCCCCAAGCGTTCCTTGAATGTCTGCCATTGCCATCCTTTAAGTAACTCTCCGCAATCTATTGAGGCCAACGCATGCCTCATATCTTCATGATTTCCTTTATTATGATCCAGCTCGCTAGTCTCTGAATCAACTATCTCACTCTCCATCTTGACCTTTACCACTAACAATTTTAGAAACTAACTGATTCTACACTGCCTTTTCTGGAAAGTATCCTGTCAATCAAGCTGGTTTCCACTTAGAGATTTTGTTTTTACAAAATGAAATGTCTGTCGTAGAATTAAAACACACTGTATGGGAAAAGCCGCCCTTGCAGGCTCCAGTCTATAACTGCATTCCAACCACCAAAATCCCGACCTCCCACAACACAACCACCCCCCCGATACCACCACCAGCTCCACTGAATGGTGGGACCCTTCTGCTCCAGCCTGAATGCGGATCACTTGGGCAATCCAGCAGCTGAAGGGAGGCCAAGCCTGCTAGATGGAATGGGTAAGCGCTTTTCCTGCATTGTTTGTGGGCTGCAATGCAGTTGCCCACCCATGGCTCACCAAGTTGATCTTCTATTCTTTGTTATTCTAAACAACCACCACAATACCCTACTTCATTGTGTAATCCCTGGCTGTGCCATGTCCATAAACATACCCTTCAGTATAATTTCAATGTACCTTATTGTGAAAAACCTGAAACGAAGTCTGGTAGTCAAGTTCAGAAGATCTACAAGAAATCCATATTTCTGGATTTCTCAGCCATTAGATGTCACCAGCCATCTGTCCTCCCCCTCTCCATTATAATTGGAGCCTTACCAAATGGATTCACGCATGCAGAATGACCAGAAGGAGCCTGTATTATGGGACAGTGTGCCAGCACATTCTTTGCTTTCAGGAGTTCTGTATCATAACGATTGTACACTTGCCATTCAAAAATTAGAAGGAAGTTACAAACATTTTTAACAGTGGTTGTACCAGCACAGGATCTATGAATTATGTGTCTATTTTTACAACAGTAGATCTGCCATTGATATTTCTTACTTTTGATATAACCTAAATATATTGGAATATCTGAAGTGTCAATGTTTGAATATTTTTAAAATGTGACCTGGAGCTTATGCTCTGTTTTAAGTCTTGACTTCATTATGCATGTTACTCAAAAATAGTTCTATTCCTGTGTTTGTTTTCAGTATGTTTGTTATCTATGAATACGTTGATGTTTGCCATCTAACTCTGGATAACAGTGATTTTGTATCTAAAAACTGTATAAAAATATTTTGCTAACCTGATTTTTATTATTTCAGTATTGCACAATGGAATTTAAAATAAATGCACACTGTTGAGTGACAATCAATAAAGTGCAATACATCTGCAAACATTTAGTGTGATTTATTCTGCCCAGAAGATATGGAGGGGTGAATGGTCATATTTGGATGTCATAAAGTACACCACTGCTGAACGTTTTATTCTACAAATGTACTTGTTAGTTTCTGTTCAGGATGTTAGAATTGTACAATATTTAACTGTCTTTAAGTACTGAAGCTACCTCCATGCTTACAAAAGTGTAAGGCGCCAATTACTACAAATAAAAGTTTTTAAACCACATTTGTTCATTGTTATGATATTCATTGTGAAGATAAAGCTCAGATCTTGTATGATGAGCATTGAATATTATCTCACTTGAAAGCAGTTTACTGCAGTGTCTAATGGGGCAACTTCTAAAACGTTTTGCATAAGTTACATCTAAAATCAGTTTCCATCTTTTGTTTTATAATGTTGTGTTTGGTTTAATATTAACATTCAGCAACATAATTTTGTAGTCCCGAAATGAAGTGTTGGTAGATATGGATGGTGATTCTTTCAATGTTCACCTTTGACTTTAAACCTTTTGCATAGCTGAAATTATTTTGTTCTGATGTCAGAATTAAAACTTCTTCACAAAATATATTTTTCTTTGAAGAAATATTTTAAGTAAATTGATCACCACCATTCATCAACTTGAGGCCCCTCCAGGATTGGATAAAATGAGGAACAAGCACTGAGAATGCTGGAAAAACTCAGCAGGTCTGGCAGCACCTGTGAAGAGAGAAACAGAGTTAACATTTCAAGAAAAGTATAACTTCTTCAGAAAATGAGACTCATTCCAAATATTAAGATATTCCATAATCAGACATGATGAATGCTTATTATTTATCACAAATGCATAATTCAAATATAAATTTATTAATGATCTCAGTTGCAGTATCAAAATTTGACTGTATCTTGAGGGCTTTAGGAAATATGGATTTATAAGATAACTTCCAAGTTGGAATTCACGTGTACTATTAATTCTGTTGACTAATTACTGGTGTCAAACTTAAGCAAGTTCTATTCTGTACCATTACTTTTATCCAGCACGAAGTATGCAGCTGTGATTGTATTCCTTTGCAATTTTGAAAAGATGTTTATGTTCTGACACGAGACCCTAACATCTTGTAACTGCTTCGCAATGTCATACCTGCAGGAGGATTTGTCATCACACTGCTTTGTTTCTATAAGCACGTTATCAGGAGAAAGCTGATGAGAGCCATGGTTTGTCCTCATTAGAGAAATATTAAATGTTTTTCTTGTAAAGAGAATGATAAGAGGAGATAGCATGTAAATTTGGAGCAGCAAAGTTGGGATACCTTGGCTGGAGATGTAATGAAATGTTGATACAGTTATGGATGGCGTAATAATAGTACAGTGGCACAGTGGTTAGCACTGCTGCCTCGCAGCGCCAGAGACCCGGGTTCAATTCCCGCCTCCGGCGACTGACTGTGTGGAGTTTGCACGTTCTCCCCGTGTCTGCGTGGGTTTCCTCCGGGTGCTCCGGTTTCCTCCCACAGTCCAAAGATGTGCAGGTCAGGTGAATTGGCCATGTTAAATTGTCCGTAGTGTTAGGTAAGGGGTAAATGTAGGGGTATGGGTGGGTTGCGCTTCGGCGGGTCGGTGTGGACTTGTTTGGCCGAAGGGCCTGTTTCCACACTGTAAAGTAATCTAATCTAATCTAATGATAGTGACTTTGACTTGTGCTAATAATGGTCCAGTGAAATAATCAGTGCACTGGTTGCTTTTTCCATCTTCATCATAAGCTCATAATTTGACTGTGCATATTTGAAAAAGTGACTATGTTTTCTGAACAAAATGTGCAATATTATCTTGGTTTTTGTCTTTTCTATGCAAACTAGCTTCTGCCGCCTCCACTGCTGCTCCAATAGAGGGCAGCAGAGTAGAGGTTGGTGCACTAAAATAGCTTGTCTTAATGAATGGTCAATTTTGAAAATCAAACATATTGTTGTATTCTGTATTCTTGCTTCTCCATGGTCCACCTCAGGACCGCTGTACTATTATTACGCCATCCATAACTGTATCAACATTTCATTACATCTCCAGCCAAGGTATCCCAACTTTGCTGCTCCAAATTTACATGCTATCTCCTCTTGTCATCATTAGTAAGCACTGGGTCAATTTTTATAAGTACACAATTGTTCTCAACAGTCAGTCTGGTAACATTTCTGACTCCTCAAATACATAGTGTTCTCTTCTGCCTTGTCAGCCCCATATCTTAATCCAACAACAAGACAATCTACACCACTTTCTTCTTCATAATGTTACAGTGTATTCCGCTTGGTTGCTTGATTTTATCAGGGTCACTCTTTGATCTGTTGACTCGAATCTTATGTGTATTATTTATAAACAGTCATTTCAGGGAAGAGAATTCCAGAGTTATTTTTCCATCTTCTTGTATGAAAAAGCGCTTCATAATTTACCTCCTGAACTGACTTGCTGTTATTTTTAGGTTGCTTCCCATTTGTGTCTGTAGTAATTATAATGAGATCAGTCAGATAGATTTCATAGAATGTGAGCTCTAGTCCAATAGGGAGCCCTGGCTGACAGATAAGAACAGGAGTGTCAGACAACCTGTTCACGCTGAGAGCTGGCTCTGAGGGAGCTGGAGCAGTGACAAGGACACTCCACCTGTAAATAAAGGGTGATTTGGTGACAGGATACTGACCTTTGTGGAGTTATTTCAGTGGCAATGAGAGAAAAGCATGCTCCTGAAGGAATTATCTTGGAACAGTCGTCCTTGAGTTGGCATAAGCATTTCTGGCATTATGTCATTTTTTGGGAAGCAAGAGTTCAGTAAATGAGACAGAAAGTTTACTTCAGGAGATGACGTTTGGTTTAAAGGGAATGGCACTGCATGGTCAAAGCGAGGTCAGGTCCAGTGATGTATCAAGTTCATGATGAGATGGTCCGGAACAAGTACATGGACCATATGAAAGCTGCAAACTCTCAAACGGTGTGGGACCAAAACGTGCTCGGCTCCTCAACCATTTTGGGCGGCATGGTGGCACAGTGGTTAGCACTGCTGCTTCACAGTGCCAGAGACCCGGGTTCAATTCCCGCCTCAGGCGACTGACTGTGTGGAGTTTGCACATTCTCCCCGTATCTGCGTGGGTTTCCTCTGGGTGCTCCGGTTTCCTCCCACAGTCCAAATGATGTGCAGGTCAGGTGAATTGGCCATGCTAAATTGTCCATAGTGTTAGGTAAGGTGTAAATGTAGGTGGTTTGCGCTTCAGCGGGTCGGTGTGGACTGGTTGGGCCGAAGGGCCTGTTTCCACACTGTAAAGTAATCTAATCTAAACCTTTCTGACTGTACCGGAACCCATGGGTTCTCCCTCTTGGTTAAGCGTTGAAGATATCTCCAAGTCTGTGATGGACATGGTGGATGTCGCTACCTCCACACCTTTGCCACCTGAAGTAGAGAATGAATTTCGCCCAAGGCGCTCTGGGCACAAGAGCTGAGCTGCTCTGTGTTACACACCACATGTAGCACAGACAGAGTTAGAGGAACCTTAGCCAGTGCTAAAATACTTCATGAGGAGCTACAAAAAAAACAAAGACCTAGCTTATGTTCCTGGACTCTGAAGGGTGGTGGGGGGGGGAAATGTCGTGATTGCAACAAGGGCAACCAGATGGATCTCTCAGAATGAGGTCTTTGGGGCTGTTAACCTGGTCCAGTCAGAGAGTCTCAGCTGATAGATATAGACAGAAGTGTCAACCTTCTCCTCTGTTTTAAAAAAATTAGACAGGAGTGTCACTGCTTGTCACTGGCCACTCGGGTGTTTTCCTATCTTCCTGGTGGTGGAAATTGAATAAAGATTCGTGCACTTTGTTTCTTTCACTGTGTCTCACACGTATACACACACACACCATGGGTACTGGGGAAAAAAATAAGCACTACCGCACTTAGTTGGTCGTGTGGGGGTTAAATAAAAAAAATTTATAAAAAGAAAGAAAGAAAAAAAAGGACATCAAATCAGCACTACCGCAGTTAAGCGGTAGTGTGGGGGTTTTAAAAAGAAGGTAAGAAAAACAAAAAATAAATAGGAGTGTCAACCTCCTCTGTTTAAAAAAAAAGAAAAAATTAGACAGGAGTGTCACTGCTTATCACTGGCCACTCGGGTGTTTCCTTTCTTCCTGATGGTGGAAATTGAATAAAGATTCGTACACCTTGTGTCTCTCACTGTGTCTCACACCTGCACACGCACATGGGTGGCAGGGAAAAAATAAGCACTACCACAGTTAGGCGGTAGTGTGGGGGTTAAAAAAAATAAACAGGAGACTCACACCTGCACACACACAACATGGGTGCTAGGGAAAACAAAGAGGGAAAAAAAATAAACAGGAGTGTCGGACATCCTGAAAAAAAAATAGACAGGAGTGTAGCATTACCCTTTGATGTGAAGGGCACTGCTTGTCACTGGCCACTCAGGTGTTTCTTTCCTTCCTGGTGGTGGAAATTTGAATAAAGATTCGTGCACCTCGTGCCTTTCACTGTGTCTCACACCTGCACACACACAACATGGGTATTGGGGAAAAAATAAGCACTACCACAGTTAGGTGACAGTGTGGGGGGTTCGAAAAAAAAATAAACAGGAGGGTCAGAATTTGGCTCACTCTGAGAGCTGGCTCTTGAGGGAGCTGGACCAGTGTGTGTGTGCAAGGACTCTCCTGATTGTGTCAGAGGAGAAGGGGACTAACGGAAAAAAAAGAAAAAAAATAGACAGGAGTGTAGCATTGCTCTTTGATGTGAAGGGCACTGCTTGTCACTGGCCACTCGGGTGTTTCTTTCCTTCCTGGTGGTGGAAAGTGAATAAAGATTCTTGCACCTCGTGTCTTTCACTGTGTCTCACACCTAAAAAAAATGGACAGGAGTGTCAGTGGTTCTGTTCATTCTGAGAGCTGGCTCTGACGAAGTTGGATTAGTGTCAAGGACTCTCCCTGTGTAAATAAAGAGGGACTTGGTCACAGGATACTGACCTTTGTGGAATTATTTCAGTGCTCCTTCTCACCTTTTTTGATTCGTTGGATCATTTTGTAGAAGGTACTGGTTTTGAAACCGTTCGTTATGAAACTACATTAAGCTCCACCTAATCAGATGATGTCATCTATTCTTTTGGATTGAGCAGAAACAGTCTGGTACAAAGTCTTGATGGAATCAGATGTGTCATCTCTCCCTTTGATAATCTTCATAATTATTCCGAAATAGGCAATGTAACTTGGACCTATTACTATTGTTCAATAAATTGCATGTTGTTGTTAATCATAGAATTATGATGAACAAGTCATTCCACACTTACAGTGTGAAAACACGCCCTTTGGCCTAATAAGTCCGCAATGACCCTCCAAAGAGTAATCCACCCAGACACACTCCTCTACCCCATTATCCTATATTTACCCCTGATGAATGCACCTAACCTACACATCCCTGAATGCTATGGGCAATTTAGCATGGTCAATTCACCTTTGGATTGTGAGAGGAAACCGGAGCACCCGGAGGAAACCCACGCTGACACAGGAAGAATGTGTAAACTTCACACAGACAGTCACCCGAGGCTGGAATCAAGCCCAGGTCCCTGGTGCTGTGAGGCTGCAGTGCTAACCACTGAGCTGCTGTGCCGTCCCTGTTAAGAGACAACTGTGGTTCATCCTGAGCCAGTGCTAATTAGATAAGCCTTAGACTTGTACGGCAAGGAAAATTGGTGACAGTGAGCTACAGTAACCACAAGCCACCAGTTCTTGGTACTGTAATAGACACTACAATATTTCAAAGAGGAGGAAGTCCTTCCAATATAAAAATGGTCAGTTGATTTCTCATCTCATTATTGTTTATGAGATCTTGCTTGTTACTACATTTGTCCTGCCTAGCAACATGGATTACAATTTCCAAGTCATTCATATGAAGTACATTTCTGAGAGACCTAAGGTGTGTAAATGTCTGTCTTCAAATTGTATGCAATCAGTCCAGATGCAGAGTTTGTAATAACAACAATTTGGAAAGGAGTGGGTTGAAACAACTTTAAATAGACAACTCTAGATTAAAGTGCAAAGGTTATTGAGTGAAGATTTTAATAATCAAGCAGTTTACTTTTTACCAAGTTATTGACACATTTTGGACATGGAGGAAATTCAAGTCCAGATCCTCATTACTAACTTTTTACTAACTCATTACTAACTTATGATTTGGAATGGATGGATGGTAGCCTGTTTTAATGATCATCTTTTAAGTTAAGTGAACCTAAGAAGAACCTGTTTCCTTCTTGTTTTCTGCATAATTTCTAATTTTGAATGAAAAGAACAACACAGCTGTACACACTCCCCCTCTGAGCGCCAGAACATAGGCTGGTCCTTTACTTTTGTAGTTCCACCTGGGATGTTTTAACACCCAGGCAAGTTCCTGCTGTGGAAGGTATGTAACACACACGAGCTCACCTCCTCCACCCAGAGCATCTGGGAAGAAATTCATTCTCCTGTTCAGGCAGCAAAGGTGTCAAGGAGGTGACAATTCGCAGAGTTATCACTGAGCACCAATGAATCTTTTCTTTGAACTTTGATCAGGACTAGGAGGGTGAATAAGTGTATCCTACAACCCAAATTTTCACTGGATAAAGTACCACTGCTCCCCAATTACAAGATGGACTTCCCATTGAGAAACACAACCTTGCAGCTTCCACCCTGCCAAGTATTTTATATGTTTAATTGAGATGGGTTCTTATACTTCTAAACTCGATACATAACATAGGACCATTCTACTCAATCTCTCCTTATGGAGAAACCGCTTCCTCCTAGGAATCAATCAAGTGAACATCAGTTACATCTCCAATGCAACTCTATCCTCATTTCAGTAAGGGACCCTAAACTGTACACAGTCCTTCTGGTATGGTCAGGTCTGGTATGGAGAATTGCAGCAAAACGTCTTTACTTGGACATTCCAACTCTGCCAAGCATACCCTTTGTGCTCCTCTTTATGTAGAAGGATACACAAATGTCTATTGGTTTTCTACCTCTCTGTTTCTTCTTTTCCTACCAAAGTGAATAATTCCACATTATATTTCCACTTGTCACCTTGTTCACTCACTTAACTTATCCAATATCTCTTGCAATCATTTTGTATCCACCTCACAGTTACGCTTGCATCATCAGCAAACTTGTAAATCTTAATTGGTTACTTCATCCAAGTCATTGGTGTTATGTCATGGGGTAAACCCTCCTGCTTAATTTAAACCAGCAGCACAGAAAAGATTTATCCTGTGCAGTATTCTGTGAAACTTGGAGAGGCCAAGAACTATTTAAAGTAAAAATTAACAACTTTAGTTCTTAAAGTTTAACAGAGAATAATTAACTAACAATTATTTACAGAGAATAATGAACTAACAACGCCTTCCTCTAACCTATCTTTTACCTTCCCTTCTATAATACTAGTCCGATAAAACCTCTGATTAAGATTTACCAAAACTTCAAATTTTCAAAACCAGCCAGACACCGAATCTTCTTCTGTACCTTCCAAAGTCTTTTTTCTTCTTCCTAGGGATTTCTGTTTCACAGGTTACTGATCGATAAAGCTACCTTTAAGAGAGCTATTTTTTCCAGGCAGTCTGCAGATGCTGGTGGCTTGGCAGTTCTCCTCTTAACTGGTCAATTTTCCCTGGTCTTAACACCACCCCCCCCCCCCAAACATCAGATTGTGTCATTGGCTTTTAAGATTGTCAATATACTAAATTCAAACTTGATTGGAGTTTGGTATTTTTCGGGGTATAATTTAAACTGATTAGCCTGATTCAAATTTGTTTTGTCATCTCCAGGCAACCAGCTAATTGAGTTGTTCAACCAAATGTTACATTATATCTTGTTCAGAATACTAGGTGCTATGTCAGGTAGTTCTTCTAGCTTTTAACTCTCTTAAAAGTACAGTGCACCCACATCTTCATAACAGTTGTGATAAGCTGTAATAGATACCTCAGCATTGATCCTTGCAGCACCGAATTAGCTATAACTTGCCAATCCAAAAATGACCATTTATTTTTACTGTTTTCTGTATATTAACCAATCCTCAACCAATGACCTCCAATCCCATGCACCCTTATCTTGTGTACCAACATGCAGGTCTCAAGGGAACCTAGGGTTGGATAATAAATCTTGGCCCAACCAGTAATGGCCACATAACACGAAGAAAGAAAACTGTGCACCACCTCACCAAATGAGTTTTGAAGTTCAAAATGTACTGCATCCTCTGCTTACCTGTCTGTGTAGTTACACACTAAACATTAAGAAATTGGTCAAACGCAATTTCTCCTTCATAAAATCAAATTGATACTAAGTGCCCAGTTAGCTCAGCCTGCATAATTGTGATGATACAGTGGCTTTAAGAGATGTATTTTGTCCTGTTTATTTATGAAGAAAAGTTGAGACCGAGGTGCAGAGCAGAATGCTCAAAGCCAAAGGAGGCCTTCAGTTGATTTTTGGAACAATAGAAGCAGCTTGAAAGGATGGGGTCAAGCTCCCACAGAACCAGGATTTTTAGTTTAGTTTTCAGTAGCAGTTGCTGGGTTTGGAAGCTCTTTTTCCTCTCTCTGTTACAGCTAAAAGCTGAGATTCTCTTCCTGCTGCTAGAATTGCATGTGAGACAATCTGTTTGACTGCCTTTACCTTTGCCAAGGGTGTGCTTGTGGGATGTTACTATATTGAAACAGTTAGTGCGTGGTTTATTGTTTTGATAAAGTTACAGTTAAGCCAATTCTTTTATTTTTATTTTGTCTGTATTTTAACCAAAATGTATGAATAAATGTGTTTTGCTCCAAGCCTTGTCATTTGATCGATTGAATTGCATCCAGCATGCAATGCAATGCCTGGCACGTGCCTTTAAAATAATAAAAAGTTAGGGTCTAGGTTATCTTCTTGGCATGTTTTGCGGTAGGATGGGGGATTGGTCTGGTCCATGACATAATTGTTCTTTATGAAGGTTCATCACAACTCTTGGAGTTTTCTTTTTAACAAAGGCTACCTGAACTGCTGAGTATTTGCAACATTTTCTGTCGTTATGTTCCCCTTTTGTCAGTAACTGTCTGCGGTGCAAACATTGAAGCAGCAGAACTTCATGTCAGACTTGAACAGGAGCTTTGGGTATCCTGCTTGTGGTTTGGTTTTGGTCACCTCGCCTACAGAAAATCCTGCCAATTGGCCAAACCAGTGAAGTCCCCTCTGCCTGATGAGTCGGGAGATTACTTGGGAGATTTGCCTTTGGGAGGAGAGCTGCACTCTTGATTATATCATTTCCTGAGAGGCCCAGGTATTGCTACAAACAGCAAAGATGAAGATAAGAGCCTAAACTGAGTTATCTTTCTTGATAATGATCAGTCATTATGTTTTGCAGCTGTCCAGCAAGAGAATAGCGCTCTTGTGGCACAGTAGTTCTGTCCCTGCCTCTGAGCCAGAAGGCTTGAATTATTACACACCTGCTCCAGAGGTGTGTAATAACCTGCCTGAAAGTTTGGTTAAGAATATCTACAACAAGAGAACAAACATTCATCATGAACCAGCATCTTGTCCCAATGAGTCAGACTGATGATGTTTCATGAGATGCCAGAATTAGTAGCTGTTTTCTCCATTGATGCATTGAGTTCTGCATCTAGAGACAAATCTTCTCCAAATACAATTAGGATTTATTTTAATGTTTCAATAATTATAGATTCATAAATTTCTACAGCACAAAACAAGATCCTCCAGCTCATTGAGTCTGTGCTGGTCAAAAACAAGCACTATTCTGTCCACATACAGAAATCAATAAATAATTGGGTTAAATAGATCTATTTACCTGATACCAGCCTTGCATGTGATTTTAGGAGAGGTGACTAAACATTTATGTTAAGATAGGCTTTGATGAGGTTTATGAAATGGGGAGATCTTTGGACGGGGAGGGGGGGGGTGAATTATACAGGTGAGGTGACTGAAGATTTATCCACTGATTGATGAACTATGAGTGCTAGACAAAAGGCCAGTGTTGGTGGACTGAGAGATATTCAGAGGGATATGTAGAAGGAGGAGCTTATAAGGGCTTTGCAGAATATGACCTTAAATTTGACAAATTGGGAAATGGAGTCAGTGAGGGCCACCGTATTGGGTTTTGGATTGTGGTACTTGAATCAGAAAAAGAGAATATTACAAACCAGGATAGGAGATATCAAGGGGAGCGTGTGCTTTGTTCAGTCACAATATGTTCCAATTTTTTTAATCATCTCTCCAATCTTTTATGCAAAACCTGACTCCAGTTCACAAAGAGTTAGTGAATATCCAACTGTGACATATCACAGTTGACATCAGTTAACTAAACAAACAGTCGTGCCCTTGAAGCTGGACATGTTTAAGTAATCTATCCTGGGTGATTTTTCTGAGGAAAAAAACATGAAAAAAATAAGTAGGAAGTAGTGCATGGTCTCCGTTACAGAAGAAACAAAGAATTACTATGCCCCGGCTTGTAAAAAATACCTCAGTTATATTGAGTTAGTTTTGATAAAGCTGGAATGGGACAACACCCATTTAAACTATTCTAATGAGGAAGGGCAGCTACAGGTAAAATGCTGTTTGACAAGTTGGGTGAGGACGTCGTCCCAGATGTGTCATAATAGATGTGTTGCTAAGTAACAAAAGAATTCACCATCTTTCCTGAGCCGGCTGAAAGCAGGTGGATGTTTGAGAACACACTTGTTTATCCTGCGGTGGCGAGGCTTGATGACAGTGCTCCTGTGGAACTCGATCAGTTTTATGACGAGCTTTCACCATCGTCAAAACTCCTTTCAAAGGTCACGCAGGTAGAGCTGCAAAACTAAACCGAGACTGGGATTGTTGCAGGGAGAGAAACTGAACTATAGCTACATCTTCCAAGGAGAGTTTCTGATACTTTTATTTTGGGGAGTCGCTGGTAAAGTCCAAGTCCTGGGTGTCACTCACAGGAATAATGTTACATTTCAGAACAGCAGCAACGTGCACCATCGCTGAATCACCGGAGCCTGTTCGAAGGGTAAGTCATTATCTTATTATTGCTCCGTGTTTGTGAGCGTGTCTAATATTCCAGTTTGAGCGGAGGGCTGTGTGTTTGCTGGCAAATGATCTTTCGTCTTGCTCGAGCTTCAGTAATGCAAGAGGACTAACAGCTGGTTGTTCTGTTGTTTAGAGTAACATCCGAAGGGTCCGGCTGACACTGCACAGTGATGGCAACTCGGCCTCGACAAGAGATGAAACCAAAAGGAGGGGGAAAGCAGAAACGGTCAGTACCGCACGTAGAGTCATCGTCTCTGGAGCCTAGAATGTCCAATCCCACCGATTGTCCAATCCCACCGATTGTCCTGAGGCAATTATAGATTAATCTTTTCCTGCAGCCCCTGATAGTAAGGGTTATTCTGGCACACTGGTAATATCCCTGCCTCAGACCCAGAGGACCTGGGTACAAGTCCCACCTACTCCAGAGGCTTTGATTAAAATATGTAAAATCACTGATGGGATTGTGTTTTACATTCAAATGAATACTTTATTTTAGTTATGAAAATGTCAGAGAAAGGTTTGATGAAAGAAAACTCATTAGATGCATCCTGATCACCAGTCAACTGGGAAATAAAATGCGTGTCTCCTTACAGAGTGGCAATGGTTCAGTGAGGGTGGAGTCAGGATAAACAGTTGCTCTTGGCCTGAAGCTTGTGGTATCTCGCAGCCCTAAATACTAATAATTATTGTATCGTCAATGCTAAGCTATAAACTAAAAAGTTTCCATTTCTAATTCTCATATAGCTAATGCATCAATATCAATGGTTTCACCAAATGTTATTTTTGTATTTAATCGCCATTAACTCATAATCTATTCCTAAGTCTTCCTTGTAAATGCGTAAGACATTCTGTTTAAAATGCAAAGCTGATTTTTAAGTATGGGATGTCTGGTCGGCATGGATGAATTGGTTCAAAGGGGCTGTTTCCTTGCTGTATGACTTGATCTGCAATTTGTTGCTGATTCATTATCTCAGAGTTAACAACAAATTTCCTTGAATAAGAATATACCTGCAAATAGTTGGATTTCTATTTCAAGGCACTGCTTTACCCATGATCTCCACCCCCACATACACCCCCCATGATGATGTGGGTAAAAGCCTCACTTTGTTGGACCAGCATGCCTTATATTACCCATCAGAAGGATGCAATTTTACAGCAGAAGTTTTATGCAGTTAGTTTGCTGAGGGACTTTCAGTGTGTGCTGATGGACAGAAACTCTCTACGACAAAAAAAATGATACAAATACGCACTGCTATCTCCCCCGATGCAAACAATTAAATCATTTACAAATGCGTAACGTGTGGACCACCCATTAGCTTTTGGAGTAGGTTATTGGAAGCTCTGTGCATTTCTGGGGAAGCATACCTGGCATGACAGAGAGATAGTGTACCTGAAAGTCTGACATTGGCACATGTATCAAACTGATCAGATACACACTTATGGTTATTATGCAAAATAAAAAGTACCTTCACTGTTTGATAAAATACTGGCTGTAGCTCCCAACAAATCAGTGAATGCATTAATGGAAGTTTTAGAAGTGTTATTACAGTGTTGCTTCATTGGTTTGTATTAAAGCTTGGTGAGAAATCCTTCTGATAGCAGTGTACAATAGGTTCCTCTCATCTCCAGTTTGGTTTGAGCTGTGAGTATATATTTTGATTAGGAATTCAGTGTTGTGATGGTAAAATGTTTACTATAAATAGTTTCTAATTACAGGTTAGTGGCCTGCAGCAATGTTTACTTCATTACCCTAACCTAAGGCATGCTCGCTCTGGGGGAGAGGTGGCTGAGCTGCACAATGTTGGAGTTGAGCTCTGTAATAGTTTTGCATTCACTCGGTCACTGATTATATCTACCCAAGGAGTAACTAAGGAGAAAAAGTCTAGAGACTGTGGGAGTTCCTCAGGGATTTTGTTTGTAACCTTTGTTGGCTAAACAGTTCTGACAATAATAATTAAATTACTCAAACCTTGCTTTAGTGTTGGATAAATCCATGTTTAGAATATGACCTGAACTTTGGACACTTCATTCCTGACTAGGCATGAATGCACTAGCAAATGTTTAAAGAAAAGTTAAGTAAAGGTCCAGATTTTAGAAATTCAAGTTGTGAAATACCTCCGAGAACTGGATTTGTTTTCCTTTTTAAAAAAAGGCTCAGAGGAGACGTGAACCAGATCATTTAAAATTCTAAATGTAATAGATCCAAGACAGACAGACACATTGCCCAGGAGCAGGTGTGGGCCACTCAGTGGCTTTGATCCTGTGCTGCCACTGAACAAGATCATGGCTGATCTGATTTTAGCCTCAGTTCCACTTTCCCATCTACTCCTAATACTCTTTGACTCTCTCGCTTATTGAGGAATCTTTCTCCCTCTGCCTTAAAATGATTCAGTGACATTGTCTCTCCTGCTGTCTGACGCAGAAACTTTCAAACTCTTTTGGACCCTTTGAGAGAGGAAGAAGGATTCTCCCCCTCTCTGTCTTAATTAGACAGCCCTTTATTTTCCAATATTGTTTAATCAGCCTGTTCAGAAATGTTATTTACACACCTCTGGAGCAGGTGGCACTTGAACCCTGGCCTCTTGGTCCAGTGGTAGGGACATTACCACTGCATTCTAGCCCTCGTATTAGACAGTGGATGATCAATGTGCAATGAGGTATCCAGACTGTGGCTTCAGGTACTGGCATTTTTATTCATCCATGTCATAAGGGCATTGCTGGCTATGCCATCTTTAGTCTGCCATCTCTAATTGTCTTTGAGATAGTGGTGAGCTGCTCCCTGCTAACTCAACCATGGAGCGATAAGGTTAACGACAGACCAGCTATTGTCGAATGAGCAGGATTTTGAGCTGCTTTCTAATATTTACATACAAATAGAGAATTCTTCTTGAACATGTTTGTAACTGAATAGGAACTTCATTGAATTACCAGAGGGATTTGTCAATTGTTTGCCTTTTGCATTTTCCTCTAGTCCTGTCTAGCAGGTGCAGTGAGATGGACTTTAATAAAGATGATAATATAAATTTGAATGTCATCCAGAAAACCTGCAGTTCTGAATACCATCTCATACCATCTGAATACCATCTTGCGTAATCAGTGGATTATATATCTTTTCCTTTTCTCTTGAATTTTTTGAAGACATCCGTGGATTATATACAGCTAATGTACACCTGCTAGACCAGCTTCCTCCTTGGGCGTAAAAGGCACACTAGGAATTAGATACATTAGATTTGAGTAGTGCTTTATTCTCTCAGATTTTGCTCACTCATTTACATATTGTCCAAGGCAGACTTGCCAGAAGCAAGCATAATCAAGCAATGTTTGAGAGTGTTCTTTTTAAAAACTGTTTGCTTTAAAGATATGTCTCATTTATGAGCAGCAAGTTGCTGCTGTTTGAGTAATACAATTGAGAATGTGTTTATCACAGAATATAAGCACTGTTAATTCATGCCTATCACCTGTGACTGAACCAATTTAAATAAATTCAAATGACTTGAATAAAAATTGTTTGCTAGTTATATTAATGTACTGAGGTTAGTTTTAAAAAATAAATTCAGAAGTTTGCATTCAGTCAAGTTTTAAATCTGTTTTTGTACTTGAAGATTCCAGCTTAATTTTTGTAGCTGCTTTAGAAGTCTAAGCTATGAGCAGAATCTTGTCACGTTGGGTAGGGCCTGTTGATAATGTAACCTTTAAAACAAAAAGCCAGGGTAAAAGATTGCAGAAACTCGGGTTGAGCTTAAAATTCTCTGATATTCTGAGCTTCTTTCACCAATTTCAGATGAAATTAACTGGGATGGTGGGGAACTGAAAACACATGAACAGAAACGCCAGACCATTACCTTCAGGAGAGGAAGTCCTTAAACATACTTGTGAAAATATTTCTGCCCTGTAGTAAATTTTGCTGTTTTTGACAGTATCACTCTCTCTGACTATTTAAGCATCAGTGAGGAGTGATTACTTTACAAAATAGTTACATTCACTTTATGGACAAGCAACCATTCTGAGATCAGAAATATCTCATTGTTGGACTGATCAGGAGGGCGGGTGAATAGTTTATCTCCCCTAATGTGCCTGTTAGTCTAAGACCTACCCAGTCCTGCTTTAGAGAATTCTGAGTGTGAATGATTTAAGAGTGTGTTCTGGGAATTCAGCCTCACTTTACGGGAAGCTGAATTAGGGAATCTTGCTGGCACCAATTTTCTGAGATTGGATTATCAAAGATTTTGCTCAAAGATTTTTTTCACCTGAACTCCTATTGAGTGAGGAAAAAAAATGAGAGACACGACCATGGAGAATTAATTGACAGGAGTTTTGTCTAACTTCTGTGCATTGGCCAATAAATCTGATAATCTACACAAGGTGCATGAACTACAGACAGTAGTCAATGCATTAGAATCAAATCCATCACAATGATCCTTTGTATCCACATATCCCTCCTTTCTCCATATGCCTTTTCTGCAAACTCAAAGGAATTGCAGCTACTTTATTTCCTTGATACTGACTGGAGTAATACAATTTACTTTCCTTTCCTAAGAGCCTTGGTGATCGTAGATGTTATATTTGATGCTTCCTCCTCTGGCGTTCTCTCAGTTTACCTTCTAAATGGGAGAAGTAATTGAATGTCAGCCTGCTGCTCTTCACTCTGGCTGCTTTGGAATTGTTGTGAGCGCATTCCCCCTTTATTTTTGTAGGGCCGTGAGATGAGCCAGCCATTAGTGCCAGCAATCCTGAACCTTGGGCTGATTGGTTGAGGATTGCCAGCTGGCAGGCTGACTGAGGTGGGCATATCTCTCTCTGGGAGGGAGCAGACAGTGCAAGTTTAACTCTAAGCCCTGCAGTGTTCCTGTGGTAAAGGAGGGTTGCTCTTGGTGGCATGTTGCCTTCATTAGTTTAGATGTTCTCCTGCAAACTTCATCAAAGGGACAGTTTATGCCCATTTTCACTTGCTGATATTTGGCTGATGAAACAGTGCAGCATTAAATAAGAGCTGGAGTCATTTTAGAGCTGCTGCTCTTTGCACTCTCCCACCCTCTGTCTCTCATTGTATTTCACCCACTCCAGAGAAGTGACCAGAAGATGAGCTTCAGATTTGTTCTTATTGAGGTCAGTTGCCCTTTTAAGAAATATTGAGCATTGAATGAGCTTATAGATACACAATTTTAGCCTGAACAGCACCATTGCACCTTGTTATGGATTCCCAGCTCCATTATAACAGAGAATCTCTCCCAACCTTCTTGTAAATGTTGAAAAAAAATCCTCCAAGCCAGTTTGAAAGAGAAACCTCATGTTTATTGTTATCTGCTTACCAGCTGCTGTTACTGTTGGGGAAAACAATACTTTAGGACAATATCATCCAATAAGAATTGCTAACCAGCCACTGGCTGTGCAGTGGCAACACTGTTGTAAGCACAGGCTGGATTTCTGTGTGTGGATGTTTAATTAATAGACATGCATCGCCCCTCGCTGCAACACTGTCTTCCTCTTTATCTGAGTTTGGAAGCATGGCAAGAATTTCCCAGATGCAGCACCTCTTCGTGTTTGTTTCCACCTGTTTGTCCAATGGTTGGCGATAGTACTTTGAGAGATTGCTGAGGAAGCTGACTTACCATGTAATATTTTATAAATTTCTACTTTGAAAATAGAACTAGTCAGGCTCAAGATTGGGATACAGATAGACTCTAACCTCACACCTTTTTAATGCATTGTCTGAGCTGAAATGTCAGACAATTTTTTCATAAAACCTTAAGTTATCTCGAGAATGTGACTTGAGAGAAGTTTTGGGATTTACATGTTACTGAACCGAAACCTGCAACCCGTTCTAAAAGATGAAAGACTTAACAGCAATCAATATATTGTTTCAGTGCATGACACTGTCTGATTCTTATGGTCCTGCTCCACAGCTATCTGATGAAGGAGCAGCACTCCAAAAGCTAGTGCTTCCAAATAAACCAGTTAGACTATAACCTGGTGTTGTGTGATTTTCAACTTTGTCCACCCCAGTCCAATACCGGTTCCTTCACATCATGGTTACCCTAGGCTATGGTGTCTGCCTGGGGTAGTTACTCCTCATTGGCTTTCCTCTGCTGGCCTGGAATGGTCACCCTGATTGCCTGGCTGGATCAGAATGCCAGCTTCCTTCTCCGTGTTTCCATGATGCTGTATCTGGACTGTTATCCACCTTTTTTCCAAATTCAAATCCCCTCTTCCCATCCTGTCCCATTGCCCATGTCCCCCTTTTTGCTTCCCCCTCACATTTCTTCATGAATAGGTCAATTCCATTGTTAAGTTTACCATCAATGGAAGCATGTGATTGAGGAGCCACTCTTACAATACTGACAGTCACTGATTCTGCAGTTGTTTAAGCACCAAACCTTTTTGTCTGGTAAACTGAATATGTCACTTGCACTGTGCACCCCAGATAGTTTCACTTTGTAGAAAATAATCTCTTTTCTTCTGATAGGGTTAAAGTCAGTCACAGATTAACAGCAGTGGTGTAATCCCCACCACTGTATCGCTGAGGCCACAGAGCAGGCTTGTAGGTTTGTGTTCCAAAATGCAGGAAGACCTCGTAGATATCAGCTCAAGTCACTTGGTTAATCCAATCTCAGACCTAACCTGCTGTGTTATGAGAGGCGCTACCCTTCAGATGACACATTATTTCAATACAATGTCTGCCCAGCCGAATCAATGTTAAATATCCCACTGGATTATTTGAAAAGCAGTGGCTCTCTGAATATTGTGACCAATATTTCACATCACCAAGAACCAGTTACCTGGGCATTCACTTCATTGCTGTTTGCAGAATCCAGCATTCAGGTCACTGTATTTACCCATGCAACAGCTTTAAGAATGAATTTCTGAACTCCACATGTTTCATTACATTACCCTACATTCTGTATTTCTTCCAGGCTTTATTGTATGTTTTATCAATTTTTTTTCCATCCCAAGTGTGCTGTGCTTTCCCTGCCTCTCTTCCTTGATCTCTCCAACAATTTGACCGGTATAGGCACCAGGAAACACCTCAGGGCACTGAAACTGACCAAGTGCGGCTGAGATTCGAGTTGGAGTCTCCCAGTGAATAGGCGAAAGTGAGGACTGCAGATGCTGGAGATTAGAGTCAAGAGTGGGGTGCTGGAAAAGCACAGCAGGTCAGGCAGCATCTGAGGAGCAAGAAAATCGACATTTCGGGCAAAAGCCCTTCATCAAGAATCTGATGAAGGGCTTTTGCCCGAAACGTCAATTCTTCTGCTCCTCGGATGCGGCCTGATCTGCTGTGCTTTTCCAGCACCCCACTCTTGACTCTCCGAGTGAATAGTTGGCCTACTTGAATGAACATTCGGAGAGGCTGTTTAGGTTCACACTTGGTTGATCTCCGTGACTTGCCCATTGCCTGTGGCCTGATATCTCCACCAGGGTACTTCCTGAAACAGAAGGGAAAAAAAAGGAAATAATTGGCCATGACAATTGAAGAACAACAGTCATCATCCTTTGCTGTGTGAACAGATAGGCCCATGTACATAGCTGTGGCAATAAAGGGCAAAAGTACAGAGTAATCCTTCATGTCTTATTCCTGGCATTGTTTAACTGCAAGGCTATTGTCAGCATGGCACATACTATACATAACTATATAGAAACAATACATTTTTGTACTTAGTCTAAAGAAGTAATATTTTTCTTTTGTAAATTACTGGTTGAATACTCTCTTTTCTATTCAATTAACGTTAAAAATGTAAAAACAAAAGAACTTTTGAACTGTCCCGTGAAAAGCACCTTCTCTGGAAGCTGCAAAGCAAATTTTCAGCAATGTCTTGCAAAGCCAGGAGAATCCTAATGAAGAGCCAACAGACCCCAAATTGAATGAACAGAAAACTCTTTGTCTTGAATCCGAGCTTATGGTGAAGCTTGGAACCTTGCCATAGTTTCTTGTAAAACAGAGCAATGGCACCTATTTTGTAGGGGGAGATAGATTTCCGATACATGAGGGAGATTATTGGTGAATGACATTGAGCTGGCTGAGAACTTAGACTCCCAGACGGTGGGCCAACATTGCCTTCTCCATTGAAGAGGTTGTGGTGTCGTAGTCTATAAGAGCACATGCGAGACAAACAATAAATTATGTTACATAATTAGAATATTTATCAGTTACCAGACTAAGAGGATCATCCAATGCATGGGTGCACTGTGCATGGTAGGTAAGTATGTTAAAGAGCTGAGAGACACTGGCAAAATCCAGTTCCATTCAATGTCAAATCCTCTTGCTGTCTTAGAGTCATAGAGATGTACAGCATGGAAACAGACTTCGGTCCAACCCGTCCATGCCGACCAGATATCCTAACCTAATCGAGTCCCATTTGCCAGCACCCAGCCCATATCCCTCTAAACCTTTCCTATTCATATACCCATCCAGATGCCTTTAAAATGCTGTAATTGTACCAGCGTCCACCACTTCCTCTGGCAGCTCATTTCATACATGCACCACCCTCTGTGTGAACAAAGATCTATAGACTAAAGAGACCACCATAATAATATAGCATGTTGGGCCATTCATAGAATCTGTACAGTGTGGAAGCAGGCTATTCAGCCAACTGAGTCCACACCAACCCTTCAGACAGCATCCCACCCAGACCCACCCTATCCCTGCATTTCCCATAGCCACCTGCATCCACCTAGCCTGCACATCCTTTGAAACTATGGGGCAATTTCCCATGGCCAGTTCACCTCACTTGCACACCTTTGCACTGTGAGAGGAAACCAGAGCACCCGGAGGAAATCCACACAGACACAGGCAGAATACACAAACTCCATGCAGATAGTTGCCCAAGGCTGGAAGCAAACCATGGTCCTTGGTGCTGTAAGGCAGCAGTGCTAACCATTGAGCCACCGTGTTGCTATTTGGACTGAACTGTTGATTTTAAATTAAGACACAGAAAATAGTAAAATGCAACAATTAAACTGATAGACTGTAGATTGTAAATGGAATTCTTTTTGTTTGGTGTTAGGCAAGGGCATTAGGACTCTAGAACAGCCTTGCAATGGTGTGATGGAGCTGCACATCACTGGGCCCAAATGAGACAGAGAGAGTGAGTTAGTGTTCTCTGGAAGTTCTCTCCCAGTTCTCTGCAATACACGCTGAGAGCATATGGATAGGAACACACAGAGGATAGTCTTTACCTACTGTAACTACAAATCAGAGCCTGGTATATCATGTACCATGTACCACAGTCTCTATTATTAATTTGTAATAAATACTGCTACTTTAAAGTCAAAGTCTGAAGGCAGCCCTTGACCAGTCTGTAAAGAACCAAACTCAGTGTGCACTCAAAACTTATGATAAATGAGTTTTTAAAATATGTATATTTAGAGAATTACAGTTTAATCAGAAATGAATGTTGATTTGTACAATGTGCCTGATGGAAACTAAAGCTTCACAAAATATTGATCTCTAAGTGAAAAATATGGGAATATTGATAAAACCACACTTTACTTAAAAGGTTTAAAAACAGCACATGACTGAAGTACAAGATTTCAATTGTCAAAGAGGCATTTAACAATATCATGAGGTTTCTTTATGACCCAATCAAACAAGCAGTGGAGAAGAGGAGTTGAAAAGTAAATATAATTTTAAAACGATGGCTGTTTCCACAGGATGAATGGAAAAGATTATTCTATTTGGGTGAGGGGGGGGTCAATGATCAGGGATAATCAACTGAAAACCGTATCTAAATGGGGGAGGACAGAGGTTAGAGAAAGTTCCTTCACACGCAGGCTGTTGGAACTGGCTGTTTACATGGGGCAGCACAGCCAGTCAGGCAGCAGGAGAGTCGACGTTTCGAGCATAAGCTCTTCATCAGGAAACTGCTCTTCATCCTGACAGGTTTTGACTCTGGTGTCAGCATCTGGTGATAGCTCACAGGGGAGGGTGGAGTAGATAGATGGGAAGGAAGATGGACAGGTGGGACAGTTCAAGAGGGCAGTGTCGAGTTGGAATGTTGGATCTGGGATAAGATGGGGGAGGGGAAATGAGGAAACTGGTGAAATCGACATTGATTCTTGAACTGTCCTACCTGTTCATCCTCCTTCCCATCTATCCACTCCATCCTCTCCATCCTCCACCCTCTGTGTGAACAAAGATCTATAGACTAAAGAGACCACCATAATAATATAGCATGTTCTGCCATTTATCTCTCAACCCCCTTGGGTGTCCCCCACATTCCTGATGAAGAGCTTCTGACTCTCCTGCTCCTTGGATGCTGCCTGACTGGCTGCGCTTTTCCAGCACCACACTTTTTAACTCTGATCTCCAGCATCTGCAGTCCTCACGTTCTCCTCCCTGTCACATGGTGTAGCCACAGTAGAGATTAATGCATCTTTATATATGAAGTGATTAATTATTTTAAAGCAGAGGACGATCCACTCTAGTGGAGGGAACAGGAGAGTGTGATTAATTTCAGATTATTCCACCATTGAATGAACACCAATGTGATAGGCTGAATGGGGTTCAGGAATTGTAATGATACTTGACTGATAGTGAGATCAAAGTGCAAAATATAAGAAATATGGTTAATAAAAGATTGCACCTTCGAAGACAGTAGGTGTTTGAGTTTATAGTGCTATAGGCGTCAGTTGTGATTCTGACCTGTGAAATACTTGTTAGCAAGTCATATACAGAAAGTGATTGTTCCATTTCTGCCAATGCCTTTTCCTCTTTGTGAGAGGGGAAAAATTTAAAAGGGACCTAAGGGGCAACTTTTTCACACAGAGGGTGGTGCGTGGAATGAGCTGCCAGAGGAAGTGGTGGAGGCTGGGACAAGTACAACATTTAAAAGGCATCTGGATGGATACATGAATAGGAAGGGTTTAGAGGGATATGGGCCAAGTGCTAGCAAATGGAACTAGATTAGTTTAGGATATCTGGTTGGCATGGGTGAGTTGGATCTAAGAGTCTGCTCCAGTCCTGTACATCTCTATGACTGAAAGTTACAGCATTGCAGCCGAACATCCTGGAGTGTTGGCACTGAGCCCGAACCTGGAGGAAAGGCAATGCTGGTGGATGCCTGTTAGTGAAACCAGAGACTCCTTAATCCTCCTGGGTCCTTCCCACTTGTGATGAACAGTGGGAATGCCAACAGAGGAGCACCTTAAGACAATCCTCTGAAGACCAAAGAGCCTGCAAGCTACCCAGAAGAAAAGCTGGACCACAGGACTCAGAATGTCTTTTACAGAAATCCTTCAGAATTATCTTTAGGCTCCAAGTGATGCTTTCCGACTTTTATGCCAAGCCTATTGTTTCTGTTCCCGATCCCAGCCCATAATTGAGCAAATACCTTCCATCACACCCTGGGGTGTTTCAGATGACTCAGAACCAGTCCAAAGTGCAATGACTGTCATTATGTAGGCAAACATGACAAACTTACTTTCTTTCAGACTCGATCCCAGAAACAGCACTGCCCAGTTGTTAATTGATGATTTGTATCTTGTTCAGAACATCAGCAGTTTTCTGTCTCATCAAACAACACCGTAGGATCTCGTCACTGCATTTCAAAAGTAAATCCCTTTGGGTTGTGAATCAACTTGGGATGTGCAGGGGAATGTTCAGGTGCTGAAGCAGTTCAAGTTCTTCCTGTACCCTCTCATGATAGTCACGATTACAGTTCAAATCTCAGTCACGCAGAGAAATGGCCTCTATGATGAATGAAATCATCATTAGAGAGTGCCCTATGAATAAATTCATCTCTTGTACATGCAGTTTTTCTAAAAGGAGCAAGCACATGAGTAAGTTTAAACAGAACAACAGTGATTCTTGTAAAGTGCAGGAGTGAATTAAAACTGCAGACTGAAACCCTTCCAGAGCATAAAAGATGTGGATTAGATGCTGGAAGAAACCAGCTGAGCATGCCTTCTTCCATACAGGAAACCAAGATGGAAATTTAAAGGCATTTACATTGCCACCATTTGACTTTTTTATCGGAGCAGAACTAAAATGAGGCATAAGAGGGACAAAAAAATCTTGCAGGACCAGATAGTTTACCTTGTAAAACTGGATCCTACGTTTCTGGAATGCTTTTGTTACCTATTGACTGACTCCACCTCATTGTGGATTCTGCGACCTCAAACACATAAATGATTAAAAACCCAGTTGCCTTTACACAGATATGACATGAAACCTCTCCTTATGAGGGGCATGTACAGGGAAATCGAGTGAGAAGAATCTACTAACTTTGCATAACTTCAGTGTCAAGAGTAGAATTACTGCCAGACAGTTACATACAAACAAGGAACGAAAGTATGCCACGCAGCCCCGTAAAGCCTGCTCCTCCATTCAATAAAATCAAGGGTAATCTCAACTCCACATTCTTGCATATCCCCAATTATCTTTCACCCCCTTGGCCATCAAGAATCTACCTTCCTCTGCCTTAAAATTACTTCAAGATTCTGCACCCACTGCCTTTTGAGGAAGAGAATTCCAAAGATTCCCAACCCTCCGAGAGAAAACTGTTACCTTGTCTCAGTTTTAACGATCAGTCTGTCTGAGCTGTAAACTGGTAAAAATCTTCGAAGAGAAATTGTGCATTTGGGAATGCAGTAAGTTTCCCCTGTGTGTGGAAATTCTGTTGTGAAGCAGGCAGCTGCTTCCTGAAGAAGGGCTTGTGCCTGAAACGTTGACTCTCCAGTTCCTTGGATGCTGCCTGACCTGCTGTGTTTTTCCAGCACTACACCTTTTCCAGCTGGTCTCAGGTTACCTAGTTTCCTTGAAAGCTGTGCTACTACAATATTATGGCATCCTAGCACATGAAGTTTCTTTCCATTTTTCGATTTAACTTCCAATCTCACCCTCCATGTACTTGCTGTTGCTGCAGTTGGTTCATTTTCAAATATGAGTGGGACTCAGTTCTAGTTTAACTTCATTGGCAACATTTTCTTTACAGTGTAGGTTGCAGTCATGAATTTCACTCACATTATGCTTTCGCATGTTAAATAATGGAGTTGCATTTGATCAGTAAAAAATGAGTTACTGAGCATGAAAATATCATGGAATCCTGACAGTAGGGAGAGACCATTCAGCCCACCGACTCTAGGCCTGTAACCCCACATTTACCATGGCTAACCAGCCAAGCCTGCACACTGCAGACAGTCAACATGACCTGCACATCTTTGGACTGTGACAAACCCAAGCAGAATGTGAAAATTGCACTCAGACAGTCACCCGAGGGTGGAATTGAACCCAGGTGCCTGGTGCTGTGAGGCAGCAGTGCTAACCACTGAGCCACCCAGCAACTTGGCTTTACAATTCTCAGACCGTTTTCACAAATCCCTCATGTTTGCTCTGGTTAACACGGAGAGAGGAAGGTCGAGGTCGGGTTTTGCAATTTTCCCCATTTGACCTCTCGAGACCTCCTCCCACCTGCCCTGATTGAGGGGAGGCCGGAGGAGTTTAAAATCCCTTCCCTGACTTTCCTGTTGCTGAATTCTCTGACCCCAGGATAATGCTCCATAATCTCAAGGAGATGCATGTTCCCATTCCTGTACCTACATCATCACCAACACATTGAGGGAAATACACTTTGCCTTGACATTCACAAGATCATCAGGTGTAGGAGCAGACGTTGGCCATTCAGCCCATCAGGTCTGTTCTGTCATTCAAGGAGATTGTGGCTGATCTGATAATTCTCAGCTCCTTTTCCTTGTCTTTTCCCTGTTGCTTTTGATTAATCAGAAATATGTCTGTCTCAGCCATGAGTCTATCTACTGACCCAATCTCTATAGCCCTGTGCAATACAAAATTTACTATCCTCTGAGGGAAGAAATTCTACCTCATTGCTGTCTTAAATGGGTGACTCCTTAAGTCTGAGATGATGCCTCTAGTCTTAGTTTCTCCCACAATGGGAAAGAATTTTTCCACATCTATTCTGTGAGGCATCGTAATAATCTGACATGTTTCAATAAGATTGCCCCTTCTGCGAAACCCCAATGAATACAGGACAATTTACACCACCTCTTATGAGGAAATCACTCCAGTGAACATTCTTTGGACTGCCTCCAATACCTGTATACCTTTTCTTAGATAAGGGCACAAAAACTATTCACAGTATTCAAGGTGTATGAATCTTAAGTAGTATTAGTAAGACTTCCCTTTCTTTAATACTCCATTCTCCTTGAAATAAACACCAAGATTCCATTTGCTTTCCCGAATACCGTATGAACTTCAATGTTAGCTTTTAATGATTCATGCACAGGAGCTCCCAAATCCCTGCCTGAAGTGTCTCTCCATTTAAATAATTTTCAGCTGCTCTGTTCTTCCTGCCAAGTCACATTTTCCCACAGTGTCTCATCTGCTAGTTTTTTTGTCCACTCACCTAACCTGTCTTTATCTGTCTGCAGACTCTCTGTGTTATCCTCACTAATTGCCTTACCACCTAAGTTTGCATCCTCCACAAATTTGGCTCTGCTACATTCAATTTTCTCACCCAAGTCATTAAAATATGTTTTTCAATGAGAAAAGCCATGAGAGATCCATTTGCATTGTGTGATGTTCATAAATTATTTTTATCCTTTTCACTCACCCTAGTATTAAGAATTAGCAATGCCTTTGCCTAACAACTTTTGTCATTGCTGTGGCTAGACTCCCATCACCTCCTGTGACTTAACATTTTTGTTTCCTCTCTGTTCCGTCTGTGAACAAAAACCTGAATTATTTGTGTCAAGTTCACCATCTTCACCGAGACTTTTAATACTGTGTTAAGGTAACAAGTGGAGGAAAGAATTAGCTGTGTTAAAGTAGCAGGTGGAGAAAGGCCCCATATACGTTTGAAAGAGTTTCCACAACCATACAGCAGCTTAGCTTTAAGGTCATTGTGTGTTTAGACTGGAAATATTTCCACTTGTAACGTGGGCAAGCTAAAACCCAGCACCACTTCCCCTGCTGTGGGATTACCTTTGAAGGGAGAGCAATTTATGGAAATAGGAAATACATTTTTCAATGTACAGAGAAATATATTTGAGGTGAAGTTGAGGAAACTGTTGAGATAAGGGTTTAGCTTAATTACAATATGTGGTTTGACTCTTTAAAAAACAAATTTGGTGACAATTATGTTAAAAAAAATCTTTATTGATTATGATAGTTAATTCATGATTTCAATATTTAAGCTCTGTTTGAACTGAATTGGCTGCACAGGGTGAGTGATGGATTCATTTATGGCAGTCGTGGCCAACCTTTCACCAGGGAGCACTGGATAAGAATCCTACTGCACTCGAAATGCTAACTCTGTTTCTCTCTCCATAGATGCTGCCACACCTACTGAGTTTCTTTAGCATTTTCTGTGCTTGTTTCCAATTTCCAGCATCCGTAGTGTTTTGATTTTATTTAAGTGAAATGAGGAAATGCTGCTTAAAAGAAGAATTCAATGAAAGTTAGAACAGTTATTAAAAAAGAATTTTACTTTCCCATTCTCCTCGAGGTATTGACTCGTATTGGGGTCAGACAAATAATTGCTTGCACCCAAATTTTTAAAGAAGTTATTAATCAGGGATGTAGCACAACTGGCTAGACCAACAATTATATCCCACCCCTCGATGTCCAGAGGGCAGTTAATAGTCAACCACGTTGGTGTGGGTCCGGAGGAGGTCAGAGTGTGTCAGGATGGCAGATTTATTTCTCGAAGCCAAGATGTGGAGGAGCCGGTGTTGGACTGGGGTGGACAAAGTTAAAAATCACACAGCACCAGGGTTATTTTGAAGTACTAGCTTTCGGAGCGCTGCTCCTTCATCAGGTAACTAGTCCAAATAAGCCTGTTAGAATATACCCTGGTGTTTTGTGATTTTTAACTTCCATCCCACCGAGTGTTACTGGATAGCTTTGAGGATTGCTGAGCCTGATGTTAAATAGTTTTGGTGCAGTGGTCAGCCCTAATCTCTGAGTCCTCTCTGATTCAAGACTATGTCTCACTTTGGATCAAAGTTCCTGCAACATTAGCAACTCACCAAGTGGCAGTACCTGACCTCAGTAGTTACGTGGGAAGACCACTACCTGCTGGATCCCCTCCAAGCCACACACCGCCTTGACTTGGAAATTCATCACCAGTCCCTGGATCAAACCGCACAATGGCGGACCTGTCCACACCGACTGCAGTAGTTCAAGGAAGTGACTCAGCTTCTCGAGGACAGCTAGAGTAAATAAATAAATGTTGGCCCAACCAGTGGCACTCGGGTCCCGTGAATGATTTTAAAAATAGTTGAAAAATCCGAAGTGGAAGCTTTCACCAGGGTGGGGAAGTATTGGGGTAGGAGAATCAAGTGGTGAAGATGAGGGACTCATCATTACCCCATAACTGAGCAGGGTGTACCCGGCCTGTTAGTATGTACCTGAGTTACACTGGTACCCAGAGAAACAGAGGGAGAGACTAAGACTGTTTCCCTCCACTGTACCTTTTGTAATTTTTGTAATAACACATGGACATCCAGGGCAGCAATCAATGCAGCCACCTGAAATTTGAATTTGGTGGCTGGAAGAGTACAATACAAATCAGAGAAAACTGTGATCAAACTGTGTCCAATGGTCTGGTCAGAATTCACCTCAGACAGTTCTAATTCCTGGAAGTTCTAGTGCTGAGAAGACACACAAGTTCATCTCTAGTCTTTGAGACCCCAAATGTGAATGGAGATTAGGAAAATGTTTTTTTGTTAAATTGAAAGGATAACTCTAAAAGAGTAAATATGGTTGTAAATGATATACAGAAGATAATTCTGTAAACCTACACTGAAGTTAGGACCAGGAGTCACAAGTACAGACCACTTAAAGACAGAATAATGGAAGCAAGATCTCTGGAATGGTGGAGGAGCTGATTGCTGGGTCATTCCAATTGGGTGATGAGCAGAGAGAGAGAGAGAGAGAGATTGATTGGCCTCCCGCATCTTGTGAGAATGAGTAAAAAAAAAATCCAAATTACTTCTAGTCATAGAGTCATAGAGATGTACAGCACAGAAACAGACCCTTCGGTCCAACCTGTCCATGCAGATCAGATATCCTAACCTAATCTAGTCCCATTTGCCAGCACTTGGCCCATATCTCAACAAACCCTTCCTATTCATGTATCCATCCAGATGCCTTTTAAATGATATAATTGTACCAGCCTCCAACACTTCCCCTGGTAGCTCAATCCATACACGCACCACCCTCTGCGTGAAAACGTTGCCCCTTAGGTCTTTTTTATATCTTTCCCCTCTCACCATAAACCTATGCCCTCTAGTTGTGGACTCCCCGACCCCAGGGAAAAGACTTTGTCTATTTACCCTATCCATGCCCCTCATAATTTTGTAAACCTCTATAAGGTCACCCCTCAGCTTCCGACGCTCCAGGGAAAGCAGCCCCAGCCTGTTCAGCCTCTCCCTATAGCTCAAACCCTCCAACCCTGGCAACATCCTTGTAAATCTTTTCTGAACCCTTTCAAGTTTTACAACATCCTCCTGATAGAAAGGAGACCAGAGTTGCACACAGTATTCCAAAAATGGCCTAACCAATGTCCTGTAACATGACCTCCCAACTCCTGTACTCAATACTCTGATTAATAAAGGAAAGCACTTTCTTCACGATCCTATCTATCTGCAACTCCACTTTCAAGGAACTGTGAACCTGCACTCCAAGGTCTCTTGGTTCAGCAACATTCCCCAGGACCTTACCGTTAAGTGTCTAAGTTATGTTCTGATTTGCCATTCCAAAATGGAGCACCTTACATTTATCTGAATTAAACTCCATCTGTCACTCCTCAGCCCATTGGTCCGTCTGATCAAGATCCCATTGTAATCTGAGGTAACCTTCTTCACTGTCCGCTAAACCTCCAATTTTGGTGTCGCCTGCAAACGTACTAACAAATCTCTATGTTCACATCCAAATCATTTATATAAATGATGAAAAGTCCCAACGCTGAATTTCTCAAATGTTTGGGGATGAGATTTTGAATTAGTTTTGCCGCCTTTGTTTAGTTTTGTGGCTTGTATTTATTTTCTTTGGAATTATATTTTTGCATTTTGCTTTCTCCTCCCTTGTTTTAATCAATCACCATTCAAAGGAATTTCAGTGTCTTCACCGACAGAATGGACATTCCTCTGGGAATACCGTTTATCCTCTGGAAGGGAGTGTTCCACAGGAGTGAGCAGACACAGATTGGAGACTGTCTGAGCTGGCTTGTACCCACAGAAGGTACGCCCACACTCAATGCCAGGATAATGTGGGCACTTCCCAGGGCATTGTCCATCAGTGAAGTGATCACAGACTTTTCCACCTCATGTAGGGTGGTATGCAAACTTCCCCTATGACTGGATTAACATGGCAGTGAGAGTTAGTCCCACACCAATGCAAACTGGTCCATCCAATCTCCAGTGAACTCCTGTGTATGTGAGCTCACTACCTTTTCTACTGGGGGCATTGACTTCCATCTCCAAATGGAAGTCCATTGGCAGCAAGGAGGGCCGTGCTGCTTTTCTTCTCTCTCATGGTGGCTAAGTTTCTAGGTAGCTAAAGGGCTTTTTCTAAAGTGTTTCCTGTCAACTTCACAAATTCCCATTTATTTCATTTGCCACATTTTTGCCTACTCATTTCCCCTATCTACGTCAGTCTGCAAACTCCTTATGTCGGCTTTACAATGTACTTCCTTGAATTAGCTTTACTGTCACATGTACTCACATGAGGGCGGTGAAAAGTTTATAAGTCACCACTTACAGCTTATATGCTTCAAGGTTTATGGCCATTTTGTGCCAAACAATAGACTGGCCATCGAACAATGCTAAAAGGTGTGCACTAATATTAATGCTACATCAGATGTACAAAGTTGTCTTACTTACAGTATTGCACATTCTACGTTCCAATCAGACTTGGCCATGGTTAGTTCAAGTAGCCATTTAATTAATCATAGCAATCTGTTGAAATATAAAAGATAACATACAAACTTGCAAACAATCAAATTGTTATTTTTCTCCCCTGAAATTTACAGTCAGGAACCTGTAATTATTTTAAAATACACTAATTAAAAGTAACTTCCTAACAAGCCCATAAATCCCATCTTAATCTTCAAATAGCTATCACACTATGTGTAGTATTCTGAGGGAGTCCAAAAAGGAATGCAGTTGGTTTACAATATGTTGAAAAGGTCCTGCCAATTTACCTTTAACCAAAATTTGAGGGCATTGTGAACTTGTAAAGCGAGAGGTATCTTACGTGGAGTTGGTGTTTGGGGAGTGGTGGGGACAGGTGGGTTAGTGAAGATCAAACTAAGGGGGTTTGTTAGTTTAATTATTGAGGTACAGCTCACTTTACTCCACCTTCAGGACAACCTGACAACCAACAGACTTCCTTAAGGCATGCATCACTCAAACATGAATGTGTCTCAGGCTTTCAAGTTTTATAGTTGAAGGTGTATTGCTGGGAAAGCACAGCAGGTCAGTTTATCATAAATGAGCTGAATGTTTGTAAGTGCATGATGTTAACCCTTCCAACAGGAGTATTTTGTGGTCATTACCCACAATAAAGTAAACGCAAGGGTCGTAGACATTTGATCAAATGTTTAATTTTATTTAATAATGTTTAATATTATTAATTTAATAAATAAAAATAATTTAAGTATTTGACTACATAATGACAAGGTATGTGAATTTAGAGCATATTCTCTGTACACTGATAAGCAACAATAAATGTGCAATTTTTTTCACTTTGGAAATAAAGATCAGCATTATTTTCGAGCATGTAGTTTATAATCATTTGGCAGGACAGAACTTGAGTATTTGCTGAAAAAGATAGACTTTGTCAAAACTGTTCTTCTTGCACTCAACAGGACAATTCACAAGAATTACCAAAGCACTGATTGATTGGCAAGTGGGCTCTGGTCAAGATGTTGCACCAGATGATTGACAGTTAATTGACAAGTTTTTTAAACAATCGGTTCCCCTTCTCCATCCACCAAATTTGGTACGGTTTTCCTGACACTTTCAGTTGATGAAGATATTCCCCTCCAATTCTTCTTGCTCCATAGCACTCACAACCCATATATCGGGAATGAGCTACAGGGCTCCATTAAACTCCAGCCAATGTTTAACAGGAGAAGGTAGCACAGCAAGAATGTCAATGGGCCCATTATCCAAAGGCCAAAGCTAATGGTCTGGGGACATAGGTTCAAATCTTACCACAGCAGTAACTGAAAAACTAATTAATCTTGAATTGATAACAAAACTACTCAAGACTATGAAGCTATAATCACTAGAATCCCTTAAGTACGTAAGAAGGCCATTTGACCCATCCAGTCAACACTAAACCTCCAAAAAGCATTCCATCTAAACCCACCCTTGCATTTAGCTTGGCCAATCCATCTAACCTGCATATCTTTGGACTGTGGGGGAAGACCAGAGCACCCCACCCCAATAAACCCAGGGAGAATGTGCAACCTCTTTGCAGATAATCACCCAAGGATGGGATCAGACCAGGGTCCCTGGCACTGTAGGGTAGCAGTACTAGCCACTGAGCCATCTTAAAGTTGAGATAAAGCTTTCTGACCCTGATGTGGTTTGAACATGCAACCTTCTGCTTTATAGTCAGACACACTACCATTGCACTACTAACCCAGCTTGTTGTGAATAGCCTATCTGCATCACTAATGTCCTTGTGTAGACTCCAGGCCCAGAGCAATGTGGTTGATTCTTTCTTGCCCTCTGAAAGGGTCTAACCAGCTACTCATTTAAAGACAATTGAGAATGGACTCCAAATTTTGGCCCGAAAGTGTGGTGCTGGAAAAGCACAGCAGGTCAGGCAGCATCCGAGGAGCAGGAGAATTGCCGTTTCAGGCAAGAGCCCTTCTCCAAATTCTGGCCTTGACAGAGAATGTCTATGTCTGATGAAAGATTAAATAACAGCTCTGCGTCTTTCTCTAGAACAGAGACTGCAGTATTCTGTGTATTTTATAACTCTGCTCCTCTGATCGTTTTATACTGGGCATTTTTCTTCTGTCTCATCTCCATTTTGGAAAGGGGCAAGTGATGGTGAAAGTTAACCTTTGTGTTTTCTGATTCTGTAACACCGTGATTAAACTACTTTTTGTTCTAGGAGGACAAAACGAGTGCAGGAAACCGCCAGAAAAACAATGCATTATTCCAAACTGAAAATGACAGCGCACAATCGTTAAAACTGGTTAGTAACCATTCGCTTGGAATTGAAGGATGTGTATATTTTATTTAAAGTATTAGCATGTCTTCCAGTCTGCCTTACCTCTAGTCTGCACTGTGGAAATATTCTAGAACTCTCTTATTTCTCACCTTTGCCTGATGGTCATTAGGATTCTCTTCCTGTCACTCATTGATCATTGCTGATCCTCCACAAACTGAAATGTCCACTCATCACCAAGCGTGGAATGGCTCTTTGTTGCATCCGCTCTGTCCTGATCCTCAGCTTTACGACATTTGAGGCTACTAGAGTAATTTATCGTGAAAGCTGATTAGAGAGGTGTCATTGAGTACCAACTGCTACTCCCTTGTTCTCAGAATCCTCTCAATCTCATCTGCCCATTCAAGTCATCAATCAGTCACAACACGTGGAGAGATTTTCTCTGGGTCGGGAAAATGTTTTGAAAGAACATGTTTAGAATGTTATTGCACACAGAATAAATCTGTCCCGCCATGAAGTCACACATGAAAATGGGATTTTTAAAAAATCTTTTCCCTCTGTTCCCTTTTGCAGCATCTTTCCAATGGCTTGGGTTCAGAGACATCTCCTCACAGGCGGATGTACGGAGTGGTAAAGAGAGCAGATGCAAATAAGGCCGAGGTGGTTGTGTATGAATGGTCAGTTAACCAGCTTAAAGAGGAAATGAGCTACATTAAGGAGGTGAGACGGGAAGTATTTGCCGTTCCTGTTCAGTTTGCTTGACTGGGCACATTCTCGCTCAGTTTGTTCAACCTGAGAAAGTCTCAAATGGGACCTGAGTGTGATCACACTTTGCAGCCTCACCCCGAGTTGGGGATTTTGTTAATTCTGTTTAGCTGCTCCAACCATGAGGTCAGTTCCACCAGCTTATCACCGACCACAACAGTGACTACACTTCAAAAACACTTCATTGCTCGTAAAGCCCTTTAGAAAGGCCTGTATTCCGGTGAAGAGCTAAATAAATACAAGATCTTTTCTTCAATGACATTCTAGTTTATAGGGAAGAAATGAGTTAAACTCAGATGTTATACACAATAATCTTTGCAAAAGAAAGAGCTTGCATTTATGTAACATCTGATCAGTTCTCTCCAAAACTTTCACATTTAATGAATGACTTTAAATTGCAATCATTTTGTTGATGAGCAACGACCACACAGCAGTGAGGAAAATGGTCAGTTTGTTTGTTCTCGGTGATGCTGATGTGGGATATTGAGTAGGTTACTGACCCCTTCCGATTGGGTTTCCTGAACTGGACTCAGTCAGCCTCTCAGAAGGAAACTGTCTGTGTACTTGGAAATGTGGAGTGTAGGACCAGTGCAACCTGCCAGTGAATTGGTGGGAAAACAACCAAATTTTGGGAATATATAGGGCTGGTGCCACTATCCGTGAGGGAGGTATACTGATTCTCTGACCCAGGTACTGCCTGAGCACAGAGCTATTCCTTGGATTTATTAGAGAAAATTGGAGAGAAGATCATAGCTACAAAGCTGATTACTGGGAGAACTGGATGATTGGCTCTGAGCTTAAGTGGTACCCTTCTATATTTTGATTGTTTGTTTGTGCAGGTGAGGCATTCGTTGGAGAAAGTCAGACAACAAATGTTTGGTGAGTTTAATGGAATGAAGAAGAAATTACAAGAACTCTCAAATGAAGTAAAGGTAGGTCAGATCGCCCATCAGCTGCTCAGTTTTTTCACCATCTACATATATACGTTTGTATGTTGTATGGACCATTAAACAGTATAATCGCCTAAGGAAAGACACCAGATTGATTACTGACTGTGCAATCATGTGGAATGAGCAAATCAACAGCTCATTTGATTTCAATGGAAATATGAACAAAGACGTATCAATTTTTAAAATTCATTTAAGGCCCATCCCTAATTGCCCACAGAGTAGTAACAAGTCAACCACATTGCTATGGGTCTGGTGTCACATGTAGTCTAGACCAAGTAAGGATGGCAGTTCCCTTCCCTAAAGGGCATTAGTGAACTAGATGGGTTTTTCCCTGACAATGAATTCATGGTCATTATTAGAATTCCACCATCTGCCAGGAGTGGGGTTTAAACCCAGGTCCCCAGAACATTATCTGGATCAACAGCCCAGCAACAATAGTGCTAGGCCATCACCTCCCCAGTTACACAACATCAGAATTTATAAATTCAATTACAAATCCAGAAAATCCAATGTGAGTTTTTATGGTGATTGTATTATTTTTTCCATATATTTAAATACATTTCCTAGTTAAGGAGAAGTGGATTTATTTTAAAAAGATGTCAGGTAATTACATCAACAATTTTGCAATAATGAAATGATCTTCATTTAAAGCCTTGCAATTGTGCACTCTGGACTGTTCATTGTTATAATGGCCTTTGATAAGATTCTGTTAATATTTTGAATATAAAATTGTCCACTCATACAGATATTGCCCTGAAGAGACTGTAGTTTTATTTGATGAATACAAAAAAGGAATATTGAACTACCTTTGTCAAATTGAGGCAAGTGTAAAAGGTTTGCAGTTTATCTTCATCCACTTGGAATTTTGTGCTTCCAAGTTTGGCTCTTCCATTGTTGCAAAGTTAAATGTACAGCTGAGTTTGGGTATATATGGGAGAGCTTTTAATTGAAGGTTTATAGTATTTATCTTTTTTATTTTTTTAAATCATTGTATTTGAAGCTGACTCCTGTACACGAGGTTCCTCAGCTAGTTTCCAATTACAATGTAAATAAATTGTACATTATCTAAGTCTGTCCTGGGTTAATAGAGAGGAACCAGTCTGATGAGTGTAGTAACTGATGAGCCAGCCTCAAAGTTCTGGAGACAGATTGGTTATAATGTTAATGTTTATTTGGATTTTTGCCAGTAGCCAAAATTAAAGCGTATAAGGGAACTGATGTAGAGACCTCATCAATACAATTGCTAATTATTGTGGTGAATCATATGAGTGCTCCTCAATGCAATGATATTCAGCTTTATGGGTTCTGAGCGCCACCTGCTGACTTTGACTGGTGTTTCTGTTCCTAAAGCTTTTCAGACACTTATTAGGATGCTTGCCTGGAAGCAGGCCATTCAGCCCATCAAGTCCTCATTGATCCTTGAAGAACATCCAAACCAGACCCACCACCCCACACCTGTATTTCCCATGGCTAATCCATCTATCCTGCACATCCTTGGACACTATGGGCAATTTAGCATAGTCAAACCACCTAACCTGCACATCTTTGGACTGTGAGAGGAAACCCAGAGCACCTGGAGGAAATCCACACAGAGACAGGGAGAATGTGCAAACTCCACACAGGCAGTCATCCAAGGGTGGAATTGAACCCATGTCCCTGGTGCTATGAAGCAGCAGTGCTAACCACTGAGTCACCGTGCTGCCCTGTTTGGAAAATGAATGGTGACTGATTTTCTCCTGATGTTTTAGTGTAGGTTTACATAACAGGGTGATTTTTAATTCCCAGCCTAGAGACTCCTTTGCTGAAGTGATTAATCAACAGTAATATGAAGGAGAATCTCAGTCCACACTCCTGAAGGAGAGTTTCATAGTCTTAAAATCAACCTCTTCAGGCTGGGACAGGTAGGATTTGGACCCAGACTTTCTCGGTCTGATGGGTAAGGACACTACATTGCAATGTTGTGTCATCTGTTATATGTATGATATGGTACACCTCTGAAGGTAGGTGGGGTTTGAACTGGATTTCCTCGTCCAGTGATAGGGACGTTGCCACAGTGCCACTAGAGCCCTAATAGAAGTCCATAGGACTTAAGACATTAACCTCATAATCCTGAAACTCTGGGACTAATTGAGCAGCAAATTGAAATGAAAGGCAACCCACTGCAATCGTGCTGAATCAGAAGTGATTCATTGAGGAAATTTAATCTTAGCATTCGATCTAGATCATTTGAGGGAAATCAGCCAGCGTTTTCTCTGATGATTCTATATCTGTACAATCCCAAACTTGCAGTTTCTGTCATTTCCATGGACAGAGACGGCAGGGACATGGGAAAATCATCGATTCTGTCTTGAAACTATATTACCGTGTCATTGCTGGGTCAAAATCCTGAATCTCTGTACTTAACAGCATCAACTACATCACATGGATATTACACTTCACCCCTGCTTTCTCAAGAGCAATTAAAGATGGGCAATAAATGCTGGTCCAGAATCCCCAGAATTGTTACGGTACTGAAAGAGATCATTCCACCCACTGTGTCTGCATTAGCTCTCTGAGTTGTTTAACCTAATGTCAATCTCCTGCATTTTCCCCATAAACCTGCATGTTGTTTCTATTTAAATAATCATCCAATGTTCTTTTTGTGTGTCTCAGTTGAAGCTGCCTCCACCACATTTCCAGGTAGTGTATTCTTAATGCAAACTACACACTGTGTAAAACAGCTTTTTTTTCCTTATCTCACTTTGAATTCTTCAGCCAAAGATTTTAAAGCACTTTAACCCTGGTTCTTGATCCATTTATGAATGGGACTGGTTTCTCCCAATCCCTTCTGTAAAGACCCCTCATAATTTTGGAAACTTCTTTCTAATCTCTCCTTAGCCTTCTCCTCTGCAAGGAAAATAGACCCAGTTTGTTCACTCCATCCTCGCAAGTTGAAATGTCTCATCCCTGGAACCATTCTTGTAAACTCTGCCTCACTTTCACAAAGCATTCAGAGCCTTTGTGCAGTGTGGCACCCAAAACTCCAGCTCTGGCCCAACCAGTATCTTATATCAGTTCATTATAACCTCCCTTGTCCTGTATTCCATGCCCCTATTTATGAAGTCTAGAATACAGTGTACTTTATTAACAGTGCCCTCTCCCTACCCTTAATGACTTACTTACAGCCATGTCTCTCTGTTCCTGCATACCCTTTAGAATAGCACCCTTTAAAATACAATAGAATAGTGTAGTATTTACACTGTCTCTCCATGTTCTTTCTAACAAAGTGAATCACCACACACTTCTTCACATTGAACTTTATCTGACATCTGTCTGCCAACTCCACCAATGTGCCAGTGTCCATTTTCAATCTGGTTTTGGTAGCATTGCACAAATCCCATGAGTTAGCAATAAAATACTCAAAGGGCAGTGAAAAGAAGTTCTCTTTCCTAAGAGTATTGTGAATAAAAGATAAGGATATCCAAGGAATCAATGACATTGAGGTATAGATCAGGCATGATCTAACCAAGTAGTGAGACAGGTTCAAAGATCTGTATGTCCACCCGGTCCCATCTAAGACTTGTTGCCCCATCTCATGGTATATCTTTACAGTTTCCACATCTTCTTAAACCCAATGCAATTTCCATTGTTTTGTTGGAGTCCCTAAACAGCAGGATTTGAAATGTTGCTTTAGATTTTCAGGTGGGATCTGCAGAAGGTGAGCAGCTGCAACACATCTTGTCCAATCTGAAAGTAAGTGTCATCTATTCTGTTTTAGGCATCGGAGGCACGGCAGGAATCACTACAGAAGGAGGTGAGGAGCAATACTGCAGCCCTCGAGCAGTGCAGCCAGACGAATAACTCACTGACAGCTCTGAAGGTTGACATGCAGGTAGCAATGAATTGCTCAGTTGATTGCTGCAGCAAAGTGCCACATCACAGTGTCGAGGATGTAGACGCGGTGTAACAGATATCCGGGGATGTAGTTGCTTGTGACATGTCGAAGGGATTCACAAAACATGAAGTTGATGCTATTTGATTTCATCAGTGCCGTTAGTATCTTGAAAGGCTGCCCTATGCTTTAAATGTAAAGTTGAAAGCATGTTCTTATGAATAAATTTGAGAACACAGGAGGCAACAGGGGTTAGAAATGCAGTGGGTACATTCTAACTTGTGCAATTATGTAAATGGACAGAAGTGGGTACTGCAGATGCTGGAGATTAGAGTCAAGATTAGAGTGGTGCTGGAAAAGCACAGCAGGTCAGGCAGCATCCAAGAAGCAGGAAAATCGATGTTTCGGGCAAAGCCCTTCATCCAATTATGTAAATAGATCACTTGTATCTCACCCAGTTTTCCAGTGAGAATAAATGTTGGGAGAGATACAAAATAAGTTACTCCAATCCCAAATCCCAAGTTGAATTATGATACTAAACATTAACATTTTTCTTAGTAATAACGTATTCATAGAATACAGCAATATTTATCTCTGCTTCCTACCTACTAATCCAGTGATATAGCAGTTTCTCTTTATAAGTGTATTAAATAGTTACTTAAACAATATTGTGTATCTTAACATAGGTAACGTCCTATTGACACGACAAACCAAATAGTTTTCATTTTTACAGAAGGTCACAAGAAACAGAGAGGCTAAAGTTAGAAGGTCTTGTGGTAGGGTTGTGGTATACCTACTTCTAGGCCGGAGCTAAGGTTCAAATCCTACCTCAGGAGGTGATGTCCAGAAAGGTGCATCATATCATGTCCAAATGGGTTGTTCAGTTTTGTTTTACACAGGCTCCAATTAAAATTCCATTTCCCCACCTCAGAATGAGAGCAATGTTTGGTTTTAAAAGTTTAGACTTTTAATGAGATTTAATTTACTTTCAGCAATTAGAGTGGATGATTGGGGGAATGTGTGGATTCTACAGTTCTGAGGTCCCGGAAGAGCAGAATCAAATGTTTACCAGACGTTCTTACACCATTATCACCGCGTTAGTCAAAATCTGTGGTTTTAGCCTTAATTAGAATTTCGATAAGTCATCAAACTTTCACATTTTGGCCCAGTCAGATGCAGATTTTTTAATAAAATGAGATGTGGGTGTTGCTGGCTAGGCCAGCATTTATAGCCCTGGAAAAGGTGCTAGAAAGCTACCTCCTTAAACCATTGCAGTCCATGTGCGCAGGTACACACACAAAAACAGGGAGGGAGTTCCAGGACATTGACCCAGCTGCACAGATATAATTATCACAGTGCATTGTCTTGAGAAGTACAATCAGCCAGTAATCTGAGTGTTGATATAGATTCCTGCATTTGTCATTCATGCTCATAAATATGTATATTAGTACTGAAAAAACAAATGTTCCCACAAAGTGTCTTTGAATCACTGTCAAAATGATTGCTAGAGAACGCCTGGGTAACAGGTGTTTTAGGACTGAGGGTATGACCCATGTGCTTTGTTTTTGTCAGAGATCTTTCCTCGATTCGACAGTGACTGCCAACAAGAGGAGGGAGGAAATGGAAGCACTCCGCAGGAACTATCTCAAATCACTGGAGGAAATGAAAGAGAAGGATCAGCAGATTGAGAATGCACAAGCTGAAAATCAGATTCTCAAACTCAAGGTAAACAATGCACTGAGGCATTACTACACATTAAACATAAGCATATAGTCTATCAATAGACTGGATGCAGCGCCTACCTTTTTTATTGATTAATGAATGTTGGACTAGATATTCCATTGAATTGATATTGAATGCTGAAGAACTGTACACAATATTCAGTAATTAGTATAACATGTTGGAGAAGTATCATTACAGTTTGACATTAATGGATTGAAACTTTTGGAAATGTGCCTGTTTGCTGTTCCCTAGTTGGTGAGGGTTCACACACTATATCCCACATTGGTATAATTTACCCTTTACTCTTACAGATGTTTCTGGTTCACACAAGAAACTGAGTTTGATAACCTTCGAACTCTTGCTTTTTCTGAGCTTCCCATCCCTGAGACTTTTATTTTACATCACTACCAGTCATAGCAACAGATCATCAGTAATGGTGATTATTATTAACACACCATTATGGGTCTATCCCCATAACCCCACGTTTCCCAAGGCTAATCCACCTCGCACACCCCTGAATACTCTGGGCAATTTAGCATGGCCAATCCATCTAATCTGCACATCTCTGGACTGTGGGGGGAAACCACAGAAAGTGCAAACACCACATAGACAGTTTCCCGAAGGTGGAATTGAACCTGGGTCTCTGGCAGTGTGAGGCAGCAGTGCTAGTCTCTAAGCCCCATGCCACAATTAGTCCTATATAAAATATTGTATGTGCATCTGATTTTAATTTCATCAAATATAAAAATAATTATTTAAAAATCATATCCTACTATTTGTTTTTTCGTCAATCCACCCTCCCTTATGGATAGGAGCTGTTGGTTGACAGAAGAGATATCCTTGAGTAGAAACATTCCATAATATTTGACTTAAATTTATCTCAGGGTATTTGAATATGGATCATTTCCCTACATAGGACATAGAACATCACAGTGCAGTACAGGCCCTTCGGCCCTCAGTGTTGCGCCAACCTGTGAAACCAATCTGAAGCTCATCCATCCTACACTATTCCATTTTCATCCATATATTTATCCAATGACCATTTAAATGCCTTAAAGTTGGTGAGTCTACTACAGTTGCAGGCAGTAGGTTCCACACCCCTACTACTCTCTGAATAAAGAACCCACCTCTGACATCTGTCCTATATAGAACATAGAAAGGTACAGCATTCACAACTCTCTGCGAAAAGAACCTATCTCTGACGTCTCCTTTATACCTTCCTCCTCATATCTTCAAACTATGACTTCTCGTACCAGTCAATCCTGCCCTGGGAAAAGTCTCTGGCTATTGACTCTATCTATTCCTCTCATTATCTATCACCCCACAATTTAAAGCTATGCCCCCTCGTGCTAGCCATCACCATCCAAGGAAAAATATTCTCACTATATACCCTATCTAACCCTCTGGTTATCTGATATGTCTCAATTAAGTCACCTCTCAACCTTCTTCCCCCTAATGAAAACAGCCTCAAGTCACTCAGCCTTTCCTCATTAGACCTTCCCTTCATACCAGGTAACATCCCAGTAAATCTCCTCTGAACCCTTTCCAAAGCTTCCACATCCTTCCTATAATCCGGTGACCAGAACTGTACACAATACTCCAAATGCAGCCACATCAGCTGCAGCATGACCTTTTGGCTCAGAAACTCAATCCCTCTCCCAAAAAAAGCAAACATACCATATGCCTTCTTAACAACCCTTTCGACCTGAGTGGGAACTTTCAGGGATCTATGTACATGGACACCGAGATCTCTCTGTTCATCGACACTACCAAATTTTTTACCATTAGCCCAGTACTCTTTATTCTTGTTGCTCTTTCCAAATCACCTCACACTTTTCTGCATTAAACTCCATTTGCCACCTCTCAGCCCAACTCTGCAGCTTATCTATGTCCCTCTGTAACCTGCAACATCCTTCAGCACTATTCACAACTCCACCGACCTTAGTGTCATCCGTAAATTTACTAATCCATCCTTCTACATCTTCATCTACGTCATTTATAAAAATGACAAACAGACCCAAAACAGATCCTTGTGGTACACCATTAGTAACTGAACTCTAGGATGAACATTTCCCATCAACCACCACTCTCTGTCTTCTTTCAGCTAGCCAATTTCTGATTCAAACCGCTAAATCACCCTCAATCCCATGCCTCCGTATTTTGTACAGTAGCCTACCATGGCGAACCTTATCAAATGCCTTACTGAAACCCGTATACACCACATCAACCACTTTACCCTCATCCATATGTTTTGTCACCATCTCAAAGAACTCAATGAGGTTTGTGAGACACGACCTACCCTTCACAAAACCGTGTTGACTATCCCTAATCAACTTATTCATCTCTAGATGATTATAAATCCTAAGTCTTTCCAACACTTTACCCACAACCAAAGTAAGGCTCACTGGTCTATAATTACCAGGGTTGTCTCTACTCCCCTTCTTGAACATGGGGACAACATTTGCTATCCTCCAGTCTTCTGGCACTATCCCTGTAGACAATGACGACATAAAGATTAAAGCCAAAGGCTCTGCAATTTCTTCCCTGGCTTCCCAGATAATCCTTGGATTATCGGCCCAGGAACTTACCTATTTTCACACTTTCCAGAATTGCTAACACCTCCTCCTTGTGAACCTCAATCCCATCTGGTCTAGTAGCCTGTATCTCAGTATTCTCCTCGATAACATTGTATTTCTCCAGTGTGAATACTGACAAAAAATATTCATTTAGTGCTTCCCCTATCTCCTCGGACTACACGCACAACTTCCCACTACTATCCTTGATTGGCCCTAATCTTTCTCTAGTCATTCTTTTATTCCTGATATACCTATAGAAAGCTTTAAAGTTTTCCTTGAGCCTACCTGCCAAAGAATTCTCATGTCCCCTCCTGACTCTTCTTAGCTCTGTCTTTAGGTCTTTCCTGGCTAACTTGTAACTTGCAAATGTCCTAACTGAGCCTTCATGTCTCATCCTAATATAATCCTTCCTTTTTCTCTTGACAAGAGATTCAACTTCTTTAGTAAACCATGGCTCCCTCACTCGACCATTTCCTCCCTGCCTGACAGGTACATACTTATCAAGGATATGCAGTAGCTGTTCCTTGAACAAGCTCTACATTTCAGTTGTGCTCATCCCCTGCAGTTTCCTTCCTTATCCTATGCATCCTAAGTCTTGCCTTATTGCATCATAATTGCCTTTCCCCCAGCAATAACTCCTGCCCTGCATTGTATACTTATCCCTTTCCATCGCCAAAGTAAACATAACTTAATCGTGGTCACTATCACCAAAATGCTCACCTACCTCCAAATCTAACACCTGGCCGGGTTCATTACCCAGTACCAAATCCAATGTGGCCTCGCCCCTTGTTGGCTTGTCTACGTACTGTGTCAGGAAACCCTCCTGCACACATTGGTTAAAAACTGACCCATCTGAAGTACTCAAACTATAGTATTTCCAGTCAATATTTGGAAAGTTAAGGTCCCCCATAACAACTACCTTGTTACTTTTGCTCCTATCCAGAATCATCCTTGCTATCCTTTCCTCTACTTCTCTGGAACTACTTGCAGGCCTATAGAAAATTCCCAACAGGGTGACCTCTCTTTTCCTGTTTCTAACCTCAGCCCATACTACCTCAGTAAACGTATCCTCAAATGTTCTTTCTGCCACCTAATACTGTCCTTGACTAACAATGCCACTCCTCCCCCTCTTTTACCATCTTCTCTGTTCTTACTGAAACATCTAAATCCTGGAACTGGCAATAGCCATTTCTGTCCCTGCTCTATTCATATCTCCAAAATGGCCACAAAATCAAAGTCCCAGGTACCAACCCGTGCCTGCAAGTTCACCCACTTTATTCCGGATGTTCCTGGCACTTCAAAGCACCTGCTTGCTGGAGAACTCTTGCGACCTTGAAACCATACTTCTGACCTCACTACTCTCAACCTCCTGGACAATGGAACTATAATTTAGGTTCCCATCCCCTTGCTGAATTAATTTAAACCCTCCCGTAGAGCATTAGCAAATATCCTCCCCCAGGATATGGGTGCCCCTCTGGTTCAAGTGTAGACCATCCTGTCTGTAGAGGTCCCATCTCCCCCAGAAAGATCCCAATTATCCAGTATCTGAAACCCTCCCGCCTTCACTATCCCTGTAGCCACGTGTTCAACTCCTCTCTCTCTATTCCTCACCTCGCACGTGGCACTGGCAACAAACCAGAGATACCACCTATGTGGATCATGACTTGGGGCTGCTCCCCCTCCCTCTCAAGGATCCCGAAAACACGATCTGAGACATCACGAACCCTGACACCTGGGAGGTAACACACCAACCATGAGTCTCTCTTGTTCCCACAGAACCTCTGCTCTGTCCCCCAAACAATGGTGTCCCCAATGACTAATGCTCTGCTCATCTCCCCCCTTCCTTTCTGAACAACAGGGACAGACTCTGTGCCAGAGACCTATTCCCCATGACTTACCCCTGGTAAATCAGTTTGCCAACAGTATCCAAAATGGTATACTTGTTGTTGAGGGGAACGGCCACAGGGGATCCCTGCACTGCTTGCCAGTTCCCTTTCCGTCCCCTGACAGTAACCCATCTGCCTCTTTCTTGCACCTGAAGTGTGACTACCTCCCTGTAACTCCTCTCAATAACCCCCTTTGTCTCCCGAATGATCTGAAGTTCATCCAGCTCCAGTTCCCTAACGTGGATTTCAAGAAGCTGGAGTTGGGGGCACTTCCTGCAGAGGAAGTCAGCAGGGACACTAATGGTGACCCTTACCTCCCACATTCTACAGGAGGAACATTCAACTGCCCTAACTGCCATTCCCACTGTTTTAAATTCCCAAAGAGACTTCCCGGCAGGCCCTGGTTCTTGCTGTCGCTCCTCCCACTGCTGCTACTACTGGAAAAATGGAGTGACCTTAAAGGGACAGTCCTTACAAAATACACAGTACCTTAATAAGTAGAAATCACAACCACGCTTCAAATTATCTGGAAGGAATGATGATCTGGGCAATCAGCTGATGAATTATAAAAATGGAGGTGAAGCATATTTACATATTATCAATGGCAGGAAGTGATGCAAGTGAACTCTAATGACGCACAGAAAATTAAGTTTACTGAAGTGTTCGTCATCTGGAGCAGACTTTGCAAAATTATTTGTCATATTTACTGACAAAACCTTTTCGTAGCATTGTGGCAATTTGTCAGTTAATGTTGAATTGTCCTTCGTGTGTTTTGCACTGTGATAGATTTAAATAAGTAAACCTGAAAGAAATTTACATTTCCAGCAAAAGCTAAAGCTCAGGTTTTCGGAATTCACAGTAAAAAGTGGTCAGATTGTGATGGAAATGTACTGAAAGTGAACCAGCCTGAAGGATCTTTAAGCAATAACACCGTAAGGTGGAAACTCAAAGCCCAGGTCTTGAGCTCCATCTCCAATTGAAGAAGGTTGATTGAGTTGGATTTCTGAACTCCAGCATCGTGTGTTTTGTATTAGTCTGTGCAGGAGTCAGTCAGTCAGTCTTATCAGGGAATGAAAAAAGGAAATCCCAGTTTAGTAACTTGTTGAAACTTTTATTACTAACAATGCACTTGTAGCTGCAATATTCTGAATAACCATTGCTTAGGCTAATGTTAATACACTTTGTTTCATATAATGTAGCTGTAGAGCACACAAAGCAAACACTTTTCACTGGATCTCACTGTATGGGTCAACAATAAATTAAATCAAATCAAATATAATGTATCGTTTTCTGATTTAATGCAATCTGCAGGGGGTTGACTGAGAATTCAGGGTTCAATGTTTGAATTTTAAGGAGTGTGAGTATCACTTGTTCTGATTTAAATAAAAATGTTCAGCATTTATCAAGTTTCCAGGCAGCACAATAAATGAGGGTGATTTCCCTTGTGAGTCTCTGGTCGGATTATTCACTTCACTCTGAATCTTTGCCACCCACATTCAGGACAAGCCTGAGAGCAATATTACAACAAGAACCTCCTGGCACCTTGTGTCTGAATCTGATCAGAAATTAAACAAAGAGCATTTGACACAATGTATCAGACTTTTTTTTATTATTAAGAGTTTATCTGTCACAACAGCTGTTAAAACAAGTAATATTTGGGAGATTTGATAACTTAAATCAGCATTACCAATAAATAATCTGTCCACTTCATTTCCTTTTGTGATAAGTTAGGAATTGGAAAGAATTAGTTCATGTGGAAATACCCTAAAAGTATCAAACAGAGATCCAAACAGGGTTATCTTCATGGATTCCTTTGCACATAACCAGATGTTGACCAGATTCTGACCTTTTCTGTTGTTTAGGTCACATTATAAAGTCTTTCCTAGTAAAGGATGTTGGCTCCTACATACCTCTTCAAACAGTGATATTTTGTTTCTGATAGGATTTTTCGTGTGAAATTTACATTAGGCCATATGTTGTCTGGATGATAGGTATACCTCAGCATAGTTGCTATTTGAACCATGAACATCAATGCAGCCATCTTCAAAACACAGATGCATAAGGCTATCTTACTTCCCTTTATTAAGATTAAAATTAAACTAAAATAGGACCACTAAAAACTCCAGTAGCTGAAATTAATATTTGCCTTCATAACCAAATTGATAACTCATCCGTGCAATGTTGTGATTTTAAATGAAGTCCATTCTCAAATAATTCTAAACAGAATGGTTGGGATTTGGATTCTATATTAAACTCCAGAGGAAGACTTTTTTTTTGCTGGGGATTAATTGGTAAAGGGGACAATCACTAAATAGAATGCAAACTAACAAGATTTTTTGGATGATGAAAATTAAAATTTAGTATTCCACTATTCGATGCTTGGCAGGATATATATTTTCAACATATGCTGGGAAAGTGCTTGTAGCATCGTGGGAGTGTCCCTTCTTCTGAGTCAGGAGGCCTGGGTTCTAATCCCACCTGTTTCAGAGGTACATAGTGACATCTCTGAGCAGGTTGATTAGGAAAATATCTCAACACCTGTTGGTCTGTGGTTCCTGGGACTTGCTTTCTTGAATCTGGCTTACATCAAGATTTTCACCAGTCAAATTAACTTTAACATACATTAAAATCTCCCTTTCAACTTTAAGATGAACTCTAGTTTCCTTGTCTACTTTATTGTAGGTGACCATTTCACAACCACTTGCTTCCCTCTCATATTCCTATTCCTACTTCACACAATTGATGAGTACTATTTCCTAAAAGAAGTTCCTGCTTACTTTCTCTTAAGATGATTGCATTTAGACCTATTCCTAAATTCTAATACTGGATGACCTCATTTAACGTTGTGGTTGTCTTTCTAAAAATCACAACATTAAATGAAGCGTGGAATCCCGTAGGAATCAATGTTGAAGTCAGAGTTAGATTTCTGGGTATAATTTTCGCCTTTAAATAGCCAATATAAAAGTTGAAATACCTGCTGTGTTTGTGCAGCACTGTCCATTTCTCATTGGAATAATTTGCAAAACATAACAAGGAAATTGTCAGTGAATAAAGCAGGCTTCTTTAGTGCAGAGAAATCTAAATACATTTATAGTACAGAACAAGGTGCAGTACAGGTTCCTCGACCATTGTACCTTTACAGACAAAATACAGTAGAGTACAGTACAGAGAATTATATTTTTTAAAAACTAAATCCATAGCAATTCTTCCAATAGTATAGGTACAAATAGCAAAGAAACGTAAAGGAGAATTATGAAAAAGGAGGTTTACTTCATTACCAGAACAGAGACCTGTTGATAAAATGACGATATTTGACTGCAGGCTGCAGACACATTGGCACCAACTCCAGCAGCACAATCAGTGGGCCTCACTGATGATGTGATGATTGCGAGAGGTGCACTGAGGTGAGAATATATTTGATACAAGACATGACCAGGGATTAAGGGACGTTAACATTGGGAAAGATATTTTTAAATGAGGATAAAGACCATTTAAAAAATATAAATAACTTATAAGTGAAAAGGCTTTCAAAGGGGAGACTTAAAATGAGGACTTCTTATAACTATCTGGATCTCTTGCATGAAACCCCCAAACCAGCAACAATTATTTTTGTCACTTTTAGGTTCTTCTAGCAACCTCCACCCTACCCATCAATGGCGATGTCCCACTTCCTAGCAACTGCCCTACCACTAACTCCTAACGTGCCCAACAAGAGTCTCCTTAGAAAGTATTCTGTGGTAAAATGTTATCTCCTAACTAATACAAAGACTTATGGGCAAGTGCTATATTTTAATAGCTTTTTTGCAGGCAACTTTTGCAACACTCAGCCCATGTCTGAGCATCTGTGTCAACATGTCTAATACCTTCTACCCAAATATTTGCCATTGTTGGCCTTAGGTAATTCTTCTAGCTGATCAGTATCTCAGATTTGGCTTCTGTTTACTTGCTAGACTCAATGGAAATCCAAATGCAAAGTTGTCCCAACTTCAGTTCACTACCACGTTTTGTTTTTCTTCTTCAAGCTGCATTGCATTATTTAATGTCAAAGTTCCAATTTCCAGTCATCCAAACAATCCAATGGTATATTAAAACTAAAGCCTTTCACCACTAAACTGACATACAATTTGATAACTTAAGTTTTTGTCGGACACAAATGTGTCAACGAGGCCAAATCCAACACTGCCAAGCTAATAGAAAGTGCTAAACAAAAAGGTGAAGTCAGAAAATCTCATTTGCTCAATAAAGTCTTACCATATTTCTGTAAAGAGTCACAGCAATTCACAAATATTCTGCAGCACTGGCTTTAGCAATTGAGTGAAGTGAAACTCCAGGTCCGATCTGAATTATTAGCATGGATTAAATATTTTAATATGATTGAAATTAGATTGTGGACCTGATGTAGTGGTCTGATTAGATTAGATTAGATTACTTACAGTGTAGAAACAGGCCCTTCGGCCCAACAAGTCCACACTGACCCGCCGAAGCGTAACCCACCCAGACCCATTCTCCTACATTTACCCCTTCACCTAACACTACGGGCAATTTAGCATGGCCAATTCACCTAACCTGCACATCTTTGGATTGTGGGAGGAAACCGGAGCACCCGGAGGAAACTCACGCAGACACAGGGAGAACGTGCAAACTCTACACAGTCAGTCGCTTGAGGCGGGAATTGAACCCGGGTCTCTGGCGCGTGGACTGTATTGGGAGGAGTTCAGGCATTGTCCTTCCCACATGCATTCTGTGGTGTGTCCATACAGTGTTCCCTTGTGTTCAATTCATGTTTGCTTATGTCAGAGGGACTGAATCTGTTGAACATCAGACAACTGTGTCTTGCCAGTGATACCAACATACATATTAGAATAAATAAAATCTATCAGTAATTTGTACTGAGTTAAATGCTTTATTTCACAATTAATTTCTTGTCTCTGTATTACAGATAGAATCTTCTCAGGAAGCCAATGCCAGTGCAATGCGGGATATGACCAGGAAGCTCTTTGATCAATATGAAGCAAAACTGAAAGAGGCCAAACAACAGCACCAAGCTGAAATGGAGGCTATTCAGGTGTGTAAGGGTGAATGAGTACAATTGTAGTTCTTTTGTTTCCTGTAATGTATGGGAGAAGACCACAGTCTCCTGAAAAGATGTCTTTGTTCAAACCCTAGTTTTCATACTCACCAATTTCCATTTTGCAAATAGGTTATCGATGTTCACCTCATTTCTTCAGATGATGCGTGCTGATCTGTGACTCAGTTTGTCTGACATTTTCATTTCAATGAGACAATGGGTTGCTTAAATTCTGGAGCAACCAATCGCATTGAAGTATTCCCACAATCGGCAAGCCAGGAGCTGAATTCCTTCACTTATAATTTAAAATTTTACAAATAGCGAAATAAATTATTAGGACCTGCCTAAAGTAGGTGGAAGCTAAAATATTACCAACTTTACATTTTATATTTTTTAGAATCATAGTGAAGGATTATGGCTGAGGGAGAGACAGGACTGGCAGCTCAATGTTCCAGGATACAAATGCTGTAGGAAGGATAGAAGGGGAGGCGAGAGAGGACGGGGAGTGATGTTTTTGATTAATTTTAACATTACAGTAGTACTTAGAAAGGGTATTCCTAGGGGATCATCCAGTGAAGCTATATGAGTGAAACTGAGAAATAAGAAGGAGTGATTGCTTTGATGGGATTGTATGACAAGCCCCACAATAGTCAGCAGCAAATTGAGGAGCAAATGTGTGGGAAGATTGCCGATAACTGTAAGCATAACAGGGTTGTAATAATAGGGGATTTTAACTTTCCAAACATGGCCTGGGACTGCCATAGTGTTAAGGGTTTTGATAGGAGCAACTTGTCAAGTGTGTTCAAAAAAACTTTCTCAATCAATATGTTGATGGGCCTAGTAGAGCAGGGGCAAAGTTCGATCTCCTCTTGGGAAATAAGGCAGGGCAAGTGACTGAGGTGTTAGTCAGGGAGCATTTTGGAAACACTGAGCGTAATTCTATTAGTTTTAGAGTAGTTACGGAAAAGAGTAGGCCTGGTCCACAAGTTAAAGTTCTAAATTGTGGCAAGGTCAATTTTGATGGTATTACATAAGAACTTTCAAAAGTGGTTTGGGGAGGCTGTTTGCACATAAAGGGACGTCTGTTAAGTGGGAGGAAATGGTAGAGGCAGGTACAAGTTACAACATTTAAAAGACGTTTGGACAGGTACATGAATAGGAAAGGTTTAGAGAGGTTTGGGTCAAAATCAGGCAAATGGAAATCTGGTCAGCATGCATGAGTTGGGCCAAATGGTCTGTTTCCATAATTGTGATATTTAACAACTCCTTCTGTACCAATGAAGTTATTTAATTATGAATTTCAGTGTTGGAAAACTCAGCTACATCTCACACTATAAGATGTATCTTTTTCATGGGTTTTAACAGTGAGACTGACAGCATAATACTGGAATTTCTCATCTATTCAGCCTTTTATAATCGATTGCTGGGGGCACCTCAACTGTGCAACTTCTGAAATATAGAATGACTGGCAGCTCCGTCTGGATTCCTGCAGTCAGCTGTGTATGTGCTGATTCAGTGTAATCGCTGTCAGTTTCAGAGGAGCATTGACAGTAAACATGGACACTTTAGCCATCATTACTGTTGCAAAATCTGGACCATAATATTGGTTAAAACTTTCTGGTTGGGTGTGTCTACATTTACCTGTGAAACTTAGAAACAACTTGGGGCAGAAATGATTAGACCAGATTCCCTACAGTGTGGAAACAGGCCCATCAGCTCCACACCAACCCTCCGAACAGTAACCCACACAGACCCATCTCCCTCTGACTAATGCACCTAACACTGTGGACAACATAGCATGGCCAATTCACATCTTTGGACTATTGGTTGAAACTGGAGCACCCAGAGGTTACCCACACAGACACAGGGAGAAGATGTGAACTCCCCACAGCCAGTCACCAAGGCTGGAATCGAACCTGGGACCCTGGTGCTGTGAGGCAGCAATGCTAACCATTGAGCCACTGCGCCATGCTTGTCATTTTCTGTTTATGTTTCAGATTTCTAGCAGGCATGTAAGACCATAAGATGTAGGAGCAGAAGTAGGGCGTTCGGCCCACTGTGCCAGTGAGATCATTGATCTGATAATTCTCAACTCTACTTTTCTGCCTTGTCCTTATAACCCTTAATTACCTCACTGATTAAAATCTTCAACGATGCTTAACAAAGATATTACCTGTTGCTTATAAATTACCCCGATGTTATACAAATGTAAAGCTCCTCCAACAAAGCCACTGCAAAGCAAAATACTGTAGCTTCTTAAAAGTACATTCATTCAACAGACTATAGCTCAGAAAATCAGAGCAATAAAAACTAGAAATGCTGAAACCAGAGGGTGATGGAGATTCTCAGCAGGTCTGTCAGCATCTGCAGAGAGAGAAAGAGAGGGAGAGAAGACAAGTCTACGTTCCTACAAAAGGTGTAATGTTCTCCTAGAACTTCCACACTAATAAATCCTGTTGAAAGGTCAATGACCTAAAATGTTTACTCTGTTCCATTGGCTGTGGATGCTGCCAGACCTGCTGAGTATCTCTGTCATTTTCTGTTTATGTTTCAGATTTCTAGCAGGCACGTAAGACCATAAGATGTAGGAGCAGAGTAGGCCATTTGGCCCATTTCACCATTCAGTGAGACCATTGATCTGATAATCCTCAACTCTACTGTTCTGCTTTGTCCCAATATCCCTTAATTCCCTCACTGATTAAAACTCTGTCTAGCTCAGCCTTGAATATACTTAATGACTCAGTGATGAAGAATTCCACAGATTCACTACACTCAGAGAAGAAATGCCTCCTTATCTCTATATTAATTGTATGGCCTTTTGTATGTCAGGAGTGGAATTTGAGAAAAGTGCACTAAAAGTCAATGTGATGACATCACTGACAAAATTACTCCTAAATGTGGAGAACAGAACCTGCAGAAGCTGAGCTGGCTGCTTCAGCTTTGTCTCTCCCTGTGGCTCTGTGCTGGGAATCAGAAATGATGGGAATACCAAGTGATAATGTTCTGGTTGTTTTGTTTTGAATGAAGGCCCGAATAAACCAGGCTGTCCAGGAACTGGAAGAAGCCAATAAGAAGGCTGCAGCAGCGGAACAGCAATTAGCAGAAAGGGACCAGAGGATTCAAGAGCTGGACCAATTCATTTCTCGAATGGAGAAGGTAGTACAAACTACATTAAATTTCTGTAAACCTTTTCTGCTCACTGTGAGGAAAGCTGGTGCTGATAAATGGAATGCCTTTCTAACAGCACCTAATAGCTGCTCAGGCACAGTATGAGCAGATACAAAGTGGACTCCCAGTGCAGTGCCTTAAACCCCAATTTCATTTTCCTTCAGTCTGACATTTTACATTTCTTGTGACAAGCCTTGGTTCTTAGGAATGAAATATTAACCAAAAATATTGTTCAGAGGCCTAGGCAGGATCTGTGGAGAATGAAGCACAGCTAACTTTATAGTTTGGTAATCCCTTCATCAGGACCAACCCGTCTGCTGAGAATTTCCAGCATTTCCTATTTTTATTTCCGATTCCTCGCAGCCTGAGTATTCCGCTTTTGTAATATTTGTGAGATTGCCAAATTAGCGATTGCAAATGGCAATCCTCCTCAGTAGGATGCATGTAGAAAAGGTGAATACTCAGAGATGAATTAGTTTCATTTATGCGGCATAAGGTGAGAGCATGCACAAGTGTTAATGCTGTGCGAGTGACCAGAAGTGCAAAGCCCTAACTGGACTTCTCTTCACAGAACCGTTTGATTGTCTGTGGGCGCAGATCTTCTGCAAATTTAAACAAATTCAAGGAAGATTTGCAAATATTGACGCATTCTTGTTTCTGAGGGGTGCAAATTGCAAAAGGGAAGAACAGAGCATGTAAGAAGCTGCAGCCGGTGGACGTTTCATTAAACAGTAATAGTTGTAGGCCATGCCTGTAAATCAACAAATACAAAATCTGATCGCTGAAGGACTGAACTGGTGATAACCCAGAGGGGGTCCTCTAGAATCTCTCAAGGTTCTCTTCAAGTCTGAAGAGCAGCAGTTTGAAGCTAAATGGGAGAATTTGTTTGACAAAATCCCCTCATAGCAGTTAGTACCAGGAAGTGGATTCCTGGTAACAGTGACAGTGACACAAAATTAATAGGAACCCATTCTTAGTTTGAGACAAAAAACTGCAGATGTACATTTTAGTTCCCTTTCCGTTCCCTTTCCAACATGACCATCTTTGAGTTCCTCCATTGCCACAGTGAATAAGACTGCACATTGGAGGAACAACACCTCACCTCCCACCTGGGCAGCCTACAGCCTGGAGGACTCAACAGTAAGTTCTTCAATTTCAAATAACTCCCCCTTCCCATCCCCTGACTCACTTCCCAGCCCCTCCCCCTCTCTTCCAATCCTCTGATTGACCCTTCCAGCAACCAACCAGATTCATTCTTCCCATTGACCAACCAGGTCATATCTTCTACCTGTGCTCACCTATCCCTACCTCACCACTCCACCCCTCTCTCCATCCAAAACTCTCCCCCACCACTTTATCTGCAGCTCCCCTTCCACACACCTCCAGTCCTGAAGAAGAGCTACTACACCTGAAACTTTGACTTCTCCACCTCCTGGTGCTGCCTGGCTTGCTGTGTTATTCCAGCCTCTTGCTTGTCTACCTTGAACCTATTCCACCATTCAATGAGTTCATGGCCATCACGTGAACTAATTCCATAGACTTGCCTCTGTTCCATATCCCTTAAGGACTTAAGATAATGAAAATCTGTCAACTTTAGGTTGAAAATTTACAATTGATCTTGGATTTGTTTCAGTTCAGTGGATGTTTAGAGCTCTCTCTCAAAATCTGAGCCTGGAATTGTACTCTCTCCCTCTCTCTCTCTCTCACAGAGGATTTGAGGGCAGGAAGGGTATTTTATTAGGTTGTGCCTAAACTGCCATCGTGCTCCCAACAGATTAAATTGTGGCAGAAAGTCCCATGGTTGGACGTGCAGTCCCATCACCAATTGAGACCTACAAATGGTTAATTAATGATCATGCGAGGGTCATACTCTGCTGCCACTGGAATTAACCGAGTGGCAAATGGACCCTTGACATGTTGCATGTACACACCAGGTAAAGCTGTGCGGCTTGTTAGTGATCCCTCAGAGGGAATCCCTCAGACCAAAGCACAAGATTCCTGATCAAGGAATATGACATGAGGAAGGGGTAGGGAGTCGGGCCTGTGCTCCTGTTGCCGGATTCCCCAAGCCTGCAAAAGCCCTCCCACCATGACCTGGCTGTGTCACTACATGATCCTGGACCTCCAGTAGGAGCTATCCCGGCAGCAGCCACTACCTAAGTTAGAGACAAAAAAACTGCAGATGCTGGAATCCAAAGTAGAGCCAGGAGGCTGGAAGAAAGTGAGGACTGCAAATGCTGGAGATCAGCGTCAAGAGTCTGGTGCTGGAAAAACACCGCCAGACAGGCAACATCCGAGGAGCAGGAGAATCAATGTTTTGGGCAAGAGCTCTTCATCAGGAATGAGGCTTGTGAGTCGAAGGGGTGGAGAGATAAATTGGGGCAGGGGGTAGGGTTAGGGGAAAGTAGCTGAGAGTTCAATAGGTGGATGGAAGTGGGGGTAATGGTGATAGCTCGGAGAGGAGGGTGGAGCAGATAGGTGGGAAGGAAGGTAGGACAGGTCATGAGGGCTGTTTCGAGTTGGAAGGTTGGAACTGGGATAAGTTGGGGCGAGGGGAAATGAGGAAACTGGTGAAGCCCATGTTGTTGCCGTGTGGTTGGAGGGTCCCAAGGCGGAAGATGAGACACTCTTCCTCCAGGCATCGGGTGGTTAGGGTTTGGCGATGGAGGAGGCCCAAGACCTGCATGTCCTTGGTGGAATGGGGGGGGGGAGGGAATTGAAGTATTTGGCTATGTGGTGATGGGTTGGTGGTGTGGGTGTCCCAGAGATGTTCTCTGAAGTGGTCTGCAAGTAGGAAGCTGGAAGAACACAGCAAACCAGGCAGCGTCAGGAGGTGGAGAAGTCAACATATCGGGTGTAACCCTTTTCAGAATTGGGTGTGGGTTGATGGGGAATTGCAGATAAAGGGGGTGGCACGGGCAGGGTGGTGAAGTAGAGATAGGTGAAGACAGGTAGAGGGGACCGGATTCATTCCTTCCATTGATCAAATAGGTTGTACCCTCTCCTGTCTTCACCTATCCCTGTCTTCACCTATCCCCACTTCACCACCCTGCCCTCACCACCCCCTTTATCTGCAGCTGCCTCCACACCTGCCCCCAGTCCTGAAGAAAGGTTATACCCGAAACTTCAACTTCTCCACCTCCTGATGCTGCCTGGCTTGTTGTGTTCTTGCAGCCACTACCTTCCCAGTGAGCTGCTGTTCACAAACGCTGCCAGCCTCGAACTAACCAGTAGCTCACACTGGGCATACCGTCTGCCCCTGGAGTCCTTGGTCCAGGACAAGACCCCTTGGTGACCACTTAATCCTGAAAGGCATTTCATACCACAGCCTATCCAGGAGGAGGCAGCAATGCGCTCTCATTGGCTATCCAGTCAGGGCCCAACCCTCTTTACAAGGATGTTGCCAGGGTTGGAGGATTTGAGCTATAGAGAGAGGCTGAACACACTGGGGCTGTTTTCCATGGAGCGTCGGAGGCTGAGGGGTGACTTTATGGAGGTTTCTAAAATCATGAGGGGCATGGACAGGATAAATAGACAAAATCTCTTCCCTGGGGTGGGAGAAGGCCAGAACTAAAGGGCATAGGTTTAGGGTGAGAGGGGAAAGATATAAAAGAGACCTAAGGGGCACCTTTTCACACAGAGAGTGGTACGTGTATGGAATGAGCTGCCAGAGGAAGTGGTGGAGGCTGATACAATTGCAACATTTAAAAGGCATTTGGAGAGGTATATGAATAGGAAGGGTTTGGAGGGATATGGGGAGGTGGGACTAGATTGGGTTGGGACAACTGGTCGGCATGGACTGGTTGGACCGAAGGGTCTTTTTCCGTGCTGTACATCTCTAAGACTCTATGTCTCTATGTGTGTAGAAGAGTTCCCTAATTTTAATTCTGAAAGGCCCAGCTTTTACTTGTGAGACTGTACCCGATAGACCTGGTCAAAATAGTTTATCTTTCATGCCTACAGCTCTTACTAATTCAAATGTCCTTCAAATTATCCCTCAACATTCTAAATCTCAAGGAATACTAACCTTTGTTTGTGAATCCCATTGTAGTTTAGCCCTTGGATTCCAGGGCTTACTAAAAAAGCTTGCATGCATCAAATACTTGAAAGTATAGTTAACAGAAAAATACTTTTCTAAAATGCAATGGTTTAGTGTCCAACAAATATGTTATTGAAGATACAGACTGCTTAGGCATATGTATAAGTGGAAGAAACTAAAATAAGTCTTTTCAGTGCACCTAGTGTCATCGAAGAGTGCTATAAAATATGGGATGAAAAACTAATTAGTTCTTGAGCCCACGTTTTCATATACCATTCAACTGTCCTGTAATAAAGTATGCCAGAAACACATGGTCAGTGTGTCAATCAGTCAGCATGTTCGGATTTTGGAGGGTTGATACTGATCTGCTGTATGGAACATTCTCCTTCTTCTGTTAGATCGAGGGGAAGCTCTTCAAAATTTCTCTCAAAATTTGAGGAGTACGAGATCTAAACTCCCGAATGTCTGTTGGATCTTGTGATATCCACTTTCTTACCATTGTCAGTTTATCATAAAACATTTTTAAGGTGCTAGTACCCTAGAATGACATGCCCTCAGACCCATTCATATCTGCTGCACACTGAGATTTATTCTTCTATAAAGATGTCATAACATTAAATCCTTTAACTGGAAATTTGTTCTACTTTTCCTAATCACTACTCCAGGGAAAACTGTACAGTATGATGATCATTATTATGAAGGAATGATATAACAAACTGCAAAGCTGCTATGTTATAGGAAGGCCCCATCTGTTAACAATCCCATGGCAATGTTTTGATAAATAGCAGGAAGTTCTCTTGGTGATATTTATCCTTTAAGCAAAATACTAAAACAAAATGAACTGCTCATGCATTGCTACTTGTAGGATGTTAATATGCACCAATTGGCTGCCATGTCTCCTGCATTAGTACTGTCTGTACATCATTAGCTTGAAAGAACTTTGGAACACATTGAGGCTGTGGAAGGTTATATATGAATGCAAGTATTTCTTTTGTTCTTTTAAAATGCTAGTAAATGCATTTCCAGATGATTAACGATGTTTACAACTAGATCTGGAGCTTCTTTAAATATAACTTGTTCTATTTAATTTTATATAACAGGAATCATTAGGCATTTGTGTCAATGCAATAGGCATTCAGCAGAAACATGGAAACTAACAAGTCATAGATTATACAACACAGAACAAATTAAGAAAAAACAAATAAAAGTATAAAATCTTTTGCGCCTTTTCCTTTCAATAACAGATAATTTGCTCGGTAAATACAAGCCTTTTTGCTCCATGAGACGTTAGAGGTTCTAAAGTAACCATTATTTAAATCAAAGGGACTGGATTGTTCTTTCAACTTTTTTCCCCTTTTTTTTCAATTGAAGTGCAATTGTTTTATTTGGTAAGCAAGAGGAAAGATAAATTTTAAAATAATGTAAACAACGATCATTTCACCATCAATATTACAAGCAAATTAATTTAAGTGGAGTCATAAGCAGTTGAAGGTAAACAGGATCAGAAATAGGTTATTTAGCTCCTTGAGTATATTGCACAGATCTGGGACCTCGCTCTAAGAGGACCTTCGCCCCACATCCCTTTATTACATTTAGTTAACAAAAATCTATCAATAACAGATTTAAAATTATCAATTGGTACAGCATTAATTACCATTTGTGGAACAGAGTTTCAAATCTGTTTCTTCCTCTAATGACAGTATTTTGATAAGTAAATCATTGTTTTTGTTGAACAAGAAGCTGTTTGAGGGCTTTAGTTAGTAAAGTGTGTTGATCCGTGTGGAATAGAGTCATCCTGATCAGTCATGTTGCTGATCTGATTCCGGCTCTCAGCTGAGGTGGCCTTGCAGCAATGGATATCAGCATCCTGGGTGGAGGGGGAATAGTCAGATATAATTCCCACTCCTGATCCCTAATCTGTGATGCTGTTGAAAAGAATGAAGGCCGTCATAGTACAATGGGAGCAGGGTTTCATGTAATTAATATAGATTCTATACCTCATTCTCACCCATTTCCATCTTAACTGGACACATTTTGTAGGCAGATGAATCATTCACCTAACTTGGTGTGTGAGGTTTTTTTGTTTGCAGGCTCATTGTGATTTAAACTGTAGGATTTGTCTATGTTTTAATCCCAGGTATTTTGGAGTTTAGATTTGTGATAGTGGCATGTGGGCTTTTGTCTGTGTAAGAGAAAGGGTTTAGCAATTAAATTGTAAGAATTCCTATAACCACGATGATTTCTTTTTTAAAAAAGTTAATGACCATTCTTGGAAACCAATGGGAACTTATTTACATTGAGAGAGTTTTTATGTACAAACAGAGCAAATAGTTCATTCAGCCTTCGGTTTAAAAGGTCAGACTTTTGTTTGCTTAGGGGAAACACCTAAACTTGGAAAAAACTTTTGGGATCACTTTGGCAAGTTTGTAGAAGTCTTGGCGGAAGCTGGAAGTGCAAAGCAAGTGGCTGTTAAGGAAGGGAAATAGTTTTGGACTGTTAGGCCATGAGTTATCTCAGTGAAAGGTGTTTAGTTTTATAATTCCAGGCCAGAAGTGTTTGGTTAAAACCTAAAGGGATTATTTGAAGCTGAAAAAGTCCATGCCCAAGGCAAAGGTGATCAGATTCTCAAAACCAGGAATTATCACCATGTGTGTGATAGAGAAGATAATTGGTTCTTGTTTAGGTATTATAAAGAAGTAACTAAAATATGATATATAAAAGCAGATTTCAGTTTAGCATCAGACTTGTCCAGTAATAACATTAGTTTGTTTGGTATGTTGCCTCCCAGGTGCAAGGGTATGTGATGTCTCTGATCGTGTTTTCCGGGTCCTTAAGGGGGAGGGAGAGCAGCCCGAAGTCGTGGTCCACATTGGCACCAATGACATAGGTAGGAGGAGGGCTGAGAATGTTAGGCAGGCTTTCAGGGAGCTAGGTTGGAAGCTCAGAGTGAGAACGAACAGAGTTGTTGTCTCTGGTTTGTTACCCGTGCCACGTGATAGAGAGTCGAGGAATAGGGAGAGAGAACAGTTAAATGCGTGGCTACAGGGATGGTGCAGGAGGGAGGGATTCCGGTATTTGGAAACTGGGGTTCTTTCTGGGGAAGGTGGGACCTCTATAAACAGGATGGTCTACACCTGAACCTGAGGGCCACGAGTATCCTTGGCTGGAGGTTTGCTAGTGCTCTTGGGGGGGGTTTAAACTAACTCTGCAGGGGCATGGGAACCTAGACTGTAGCTTTAGGGTGCAGGACCCGGAGTGTCGGGAGGTTAGGAACATGGCATCAATCTCAAAGGAGGGTGTCTGTAAACAGGAAAGTGGCTTGAAGTGTGTATACTTCAATGCAAGAAGTATACGAAATAAGGTAGGTGAACTTGCAGTGTGGGTTGGTACCTGG
>NC_057745.1:18587192-18810570 GCF_004010195.1 Chiloscyllium plagiosum | reverse complement strand
CCTGCCAGTAGCAGTGGTGGACTCTCCCTCTTTATGGGCATTTAAGCGGGCATTGGATAGGCATATGGAGGATAGTGGGCTAGTGTAGGTTAGGTGGGCTTGGATCGGCGCAACATCGAGGGCCAAAGGGCCTGTACTGCGCTGTATTCTTCTATGTTCAATGTTCTATGTTCTATCTACTATAACACCATAGATGTAGGGAACCAATAATGGCATCAATCTTTAAATATAAATGAGTGAACTATTCAGCAGCTCAGTTACATTCGATTTTATTAAAATATGGCTACATGTGTTGTGGTACTGTTGTTTGCCTTCAGTGTAATTGCCTATAATGGAGTAACTGAACTAAAGTTCTGTTGCAGGAGCGTCACCTCTTACAGCAGAGGCTACAACAACAAGAGAGGCAGCTCTGGCAGCTTCAACAGAGGGATGAAACAGATTCAGGAAACCTCAGAAGGTACCTTTAAATGATATTTAGTACTATATACTGTTCATGGATGTGCAGTATATTCTCACAACATAATTATATCTAGTTTTTATATTAAAAAGAAGACCATTTATTTACACATTTCATTGTCTAAATAAGTTGTGAAATCCTAATCCATTACTATTGATGTACAGCCACTCGAGACACAAGTCCCACTGAAGAGCACCTTTTCATACATTGTGCTTACTCTCTTATTGCTATGTGGGCATCACTGTCAAGGCTGTCACTAAATTGCCCTTGAATTGATTGGTTTTTGGGCCATTTTTTGAGAGCATTGAAGATTCATCCACATTGCTGTAGATCTGGAGTCTTGTGTAGATCTGACCAGGTAAGGATGACAAATTTTCTTTCCAAAACTCAATAACAGTCACCATTGCTAAGTCAAGCCTTATGTTCCAGAATTAATTTAACTTCCACCAAATGTTACGTTGGGATTTGAACCTGTGTTGCACAACATGGGTCTGGGCTTCTAGATTATTAGTCCAATGATTATTGTTCCAACATACTGTTATTCTACACTGATATAATGTTGAAGAATGAAGTAAATATGATATATTGAGTAAGTATAGAACAGAAGGGGTTTGGATTCCGGTGTGGAAGGCATAGGAACATCGAAAACAAGAGCAGGAGTAGGCCATTTGGCCCTTCAAATGTGCTCCGCCATTCAGTGTGATCATGGTTGGTCATCCAACTGCTTTCTCCCCACACCCTTTGATCCCCCTAGACTTAAGAACTATATCTATTTGAGAACCATAACCATTTTCAATAGCAGAGAATTCTACAGGCTTACCACTCTCTGGGTGAAGAAATTTCTCCTCACTTCAGTCCTAAATTTAGTATCTTGTGTCTTTAAACTGTGTTTCCTGCCTGTGATTATTGGATTTGAATTTACCTTACTATCAACAGGAGTTCTAGAAAGAGTGAATTTGTTTTAAAGGAGCATATTGCATCTTTAAGACTTTCCAAAGTGCTTCACAACCTTTTCCAACTTTTGGAAAAGCAGTCACTGTTGTTGTGTTCATAAATGAGGCAGCCAAAATGCCCACAAACATGCTGTGTCATCCACAACCAGTTGTTTGCTTGTGTTGGTGTTTACTAAGAAGAATATTGGATGAGATTCTGATGATTAGTTTCTTTTCTCTGGATAGCACAATCCAAGTATTTACTGCTCGCTTAGCAGGCAGGTTGGGGTGGATTGTGCGGAAGGGAGGAGGCTATTGCCATTGACATGGTATCTCAACCCAGTTCTCAGTAAACACTGGGTTTTGGCTGGTCATAGCTTGGCACTAGTTGGCAGACAAAATGACAGACACCATGAAATGGAAAGATAAATTGACTGGAAATGTTCCCTTCTAATATTGAAGTACTCGTTAATAGAGCAGAGTAACAAAGAACCTAATCTTCTAAGACGGGGTGGTGTTGGCTGATAAAATGGACATATGCAGCATTTTCTGGTACCTGGATGAATACAAAATATTTTAAAAAAGGTATCAGCATGTTGACACTATGTGTTTGGAGTTCCTGGAATGATAAAAAAATTTCTAACTGTGTTAGAGATTTAGATAGTTATGTCACTTCCAGAGATCCTAATAAATTCCAAGGAATAGAAATATTCCCGAGGGAATTAAAACAATTCCAAGGAAAAACTGTTTCTCTTGCAGGAGCACTGTATCCCTCAGTGAAACATAGTCTCTCTCTCTCACTCTCTCTCTCATCAATTTGCTCCCCCTCTCTCGGATAACCACTCGCTCGCTTTCTCAAGAGAACAAAATATCTCTATTGATGGAACGCAGGCCCTCTCTCAGAAAGATAATCTCTCTCTCTCTCATATTCAAACACAATCTCTCTACCCCTTTCTATAAAGCGTGTACAATCTCTCTGTGTCTCTTTTAGAAACACAGTTTGTGTCTTTCTCTTGAGTGATCACAACCTCACTCTCGAGGAAAACAATCTTTCATCTCCTGGGGGAATTGTCTTTCTTTTTCTTGAGGAAGCACAGCCATATTGAGGGAACAAAGGTTTCCCCCCCCCCCCTCTCTCTAGAAGGAACTGTTTCTCTTTCTCTCTAAAGTGCAGTAACTCTCCCTCTCTCTTTCCCTCTATCCGGGGAGGGTTGGCAAGCTCCCTATCACCAATGACACCCCTGACAATACAAAGCCTTCGAATGAATACAGCCCTGTCCTCTGAGAACGCACTCCCTCGAAGGCTCTTGCACCTTGCTCCAATTATTTAATTGGCCTTTTGCCTATTGAGGTTTGCTATTGGCAATCAATCATCTTGCACTCACTCGTGTAACAGCGAGGAATGTGGGGGCAGAGCAGGGCTAGAGCCTCACCAGTGGACAGATTTATGGGCTTTTGGAATCGTTTGCATCGTTTGACATGGCTCTGTTAATCCCTGCCTGGGTCAGGTCCCAGAAACTGGAGGAGGAAGCTGCCAGTCTGAGGGAAAGAATTCAGCACCTGGACAACATGGTACACTGTCAACAGAGAAAAGTCAAGCAAATGATTGAAGAGGTGAGAAAAGGACAACTGTTTATCAGTTTGAATAATTGCTGCATCACTGCTTTCTTTAAACACTCACTTACATTATATATCCATAATATGTATTAACTCAACCTATAAAAATAAACTGTATAAACAATTTAATGATAGAGTGAATTGTTTGTTAATGTTTCCATCATAACATTATTTGCAAAACATTTTACATTTTAACTGTAAAAGTTCTAGGACAATCTGAATTATACAGAATGAAAGCCTCATTATTTTTATCACAAATCATTAAGTAGCTGAGGGGAGAGCTTATATATTAAACAAACTGGAGCCTGTGGTCTCAAATATGTCAAATTAAAAGGATTGACTTCTGTGTTGCTTTTTTCAAAACAAATAATTTATTTCTGAGGAAATCTTGATCACAATGCAATCGCCAAAACAATGAATTATTTGAACTAATTATGAAATTGCAGCTCTACTCAGCAGCATGTTTTGTTTTACAAGTAAATTCGGGAAAAAATGGAATCCTTAGTTAGCCTGAGACTATTGTTTTTGCCAACTAGCTGTAAGGACGAGTCATGTTTCTGTGTCTTTAATGTTCCTGCTTCTTTATTGGGTCGATAAAGCCTGGCTATGCTTATTGCATTTACATCATCCCGTAAGTATTCAGTGGGTTCTGGCACTGCTCCAAGTCAGTTTTGGCATTCGATCTAAGAGCAAGCACAATTATTTTAATGAATAAAGCATTTTTGCACTTGTGCTTATGAATAGCTCTTGAGCATTCCTAGCTGGGATATGATACGAATCAATTGGAATGTTTGGCTTTCTCTGACAGCTCGCAGAGCTGCGCCCTCTACTGATTTAAATGTCTTTTCCTGAGACAGTTAAAAAATAGGCAGAACTCATTAGAATCCCAAATTACGCAAAGGGAATTAATTGGTAATTACATTCTCAGTGATAACACTATGTTAAGGTTCATATTTTTGTTATAAAGTTTTTTTCTTCTTCCTGTATCCTACAGATAGAAATCCTGAAGAGTAAAATTGAACAGAAAGATGTGACAATTGAGGACTTAATGGAAAGGATTTCATTTTTGGAAGCTGAGGTGCGGATTATATTTTTAAACACATTTCAAAGATAAAAAAACTCTTCTCGGCCTTACTAGGGGCTTGCCACCTTGCCATATCATTTGGAAAACAAAATCTCTTCATTAGGGGGTGGCACAGTGGCTCAGTGGTTAGCACTGCTGCCTCACAGCGCTGCCTCTGGAAACTGTCTGTGTGGAATTTACACGTTCTCCCCGTGTCTGCATGGGTTTCCTCCCACAGTCCAAAGATGTGCAGGTTAGGTGAATTGACCATGCTAAATTGTCTGTAGTGCTAGGTGCAGGGAAGTGGGTTGTTCTGTGGAGGGTCGGTGTGGACTTGTTGGGCCGAAGGGCCTGTTTCCTCACTGTAGGGAATCTAAAATCTAATCAACTGATTGGATGATCTTTGCTTAAATGGCTTTTTATCTGCCTCAGGTCTTCGTGTAATTAATAACTAAAGTCTTCAAAGTACTTTTTAAAATGCATTTTTATTGCTCCTTTGATGTTCCTCCTGGGTTGCTTGCAGCCATATCCCAGAGATAAATACTTAACGCCTGAAACCCCTAGAACAATCCTGGAGGATTGGGCACCTTGCCTTTGTGTCCATTGAATCATAGAATCATTATAGAATCCCTACAGTGTGGAGGTCCATCAAGTCTATACCAAACCGCTGAAGAGCATCACACCTAGACCCATCCCCTACCCTATAACTTTCCATTTCTCATGGCCAATCCACCTAACCTGCACATCTTTGGACTGTCGGAGGAAACTTGACCACCCAGAAAAAAGCCCACACAGACATATGGAGAAAGTGCAAACTCCAACAGACAGTCACCCAAAGATGGAATCTATCTCAACATAATTCAAATCAAGTCAAATTCACAAATAAGTGAACCATCATACAGGCTTACAAACTCACTATTGCAAAATCTTGCTTTAATAGGTTCTTGTTGAATTCTAATGTAAAATGTCCACACAAAATAAATGTTTCATTTTCTGATATGTTGGTGGTGCATTTAATCTGTAGAATAAAGAACTTCAGGACAAACTGGACTATATGATGTCTTTGGGTCAACATAAAACAGTGGAAACCAGTGAACAAGCAGTTTCATGTGATATTCCCCTCAGGTAAATATAGATTTTCCTATTACATTTTGTCATTATTTTAGAACCTAGTTTCATTGAGGAAACATTTTGTCTGGAAGAGAACACTGGTCTTTTCATGTGAGCAATGTGAACATGCTGTGACTTTGCAAAACTTGACAAAAAGTATGTTGAGGTCATTTAAGTATAAAACAAGTACAACCCTAAGTTAAAAGTGGTGCTTCTTGGAAATGCTTCCTCCTCCTATGCAAATATCTGAAAGCTGAATATTTAGATGTGCACTTGCAATGTGAAGACATACAAGGCAATGGGCCAAGTGCTGGATTAGAATAATGCGGTGGCTGACTTTGACTGGCCCCGACTCAATGGGTCAAAGAACTCTATGATTCTCTGACTCTGACTGACTTGTTCATCTCATTTTTGCTGGTACACAGGATTACTCCGGTAAAAGGCAAGCAACATGTGACCACTCCATATTTGAGGTTGATGGAATTAAGTGAACAGAGACAGACACACTGAATGTGTTGCCTTTTTACATTATCCATGTGAGTGGAGCTGCCCGACAGACACGCCTTTGGGCACTGAGGAGCTGGTGCTACTTTGAGCTGGTTCAACATGAATGTGATTTCTTTACCAGTAAAGTGCAATACCATTTAAATTAAAGGATAAAAAGCCTCTATACAAATCAATTAACTTCAGGCAGTCTCTATTTTACAAGTGAGTTAAGTAAAAGAAAAACAGTATTTATTATTGATGTATATATTTTGTATTATAATGTGTTATGCTTATTTAGGAACTGTGTTAATCTTATAAATATGTATAGAGAGAGCATGATATTTAATGAGAAAAAAGCATAAAATGATCTTACAAAATTATTCTCCAGATATTGATGTCCTATAAATATGTACAGATAAATAAAGGAAGTTAATGCCATGTAAGCTACTGCACATTGTCCAATACTACAATTAAATGTGATTATCACAGCTATGCCAGAGGACACTCCCCTCGTTCCTATTATAACTGAATATTATATAATATATGAGCTTACATTCTTCTTAGGGCCATGATATGTATGACTTATTGTGCTGAATTGTAATTTCTACTGAAATCTTTATTAATGGAATAGAAATGAATTAGGTCAATTTTGGGCCCAAGCAACGTCTTGAAAACTGGTTAATTTGAAATTTCATAATTTGCATTCTGTCCAACAGCAGGGTAAGCAGAGAGGAGGAACCTAGAAAGGAGCAAGAATGAAGTTTTGATGGTCCAAAATATTTCAAAATGCAGCTTTTGTGTAAATAGTTGAGTGACTGAGCCCTGAAATTCCTCCCTTCTTGGCTAGCAGCTCAATTTGCTGAAGCAGGGGATTTGGAGTTTAGGGAAGGGAATACACTGAGTGTCAAGCCTTTTTCTGCTTGTACTATATTCCACTGGATATAGGAAGAGACTGTTAACTGTAACGGAGGTTGGACCCATGACCAGCTGCCACCAACAGTAAATAGGTTACATTGATACCCCAAACTGGCATGTTACAGTTAAAATAGACATTTCTCAATTCAGATTATAACAGGCTGGCAGTTTTCTTCAGAATGGATCATGTAAAACAACACAGTTGTATCAGTTTTGGAAGAAACCAAATCCTGTGCATGTTATTCCAGTTTGTGTGCTGATGTCACACTGCATGCTTCATTGGTCTGATAGCAAATTCTACAGCTGTAGAACAGTTAATGAAAATAAGGAAATCTTTCCACCCTTCATGTTGTTATATTTTCCAAAAAACAGGTGGACTAGCTGTTAATGAAGGGTGGAAAACTCAACACATTTACATGTTGTATAGGCATCCATTTCATTGATGAACACATGCAGAAACTTCCCACCAAATTCCTGATGAATCAGTACTAATTAGGCAGCAAGAACAGGTGCACATTAAAATTTCCCACAAGCCGCTAATAAATCTGCATTAATTAACTGGTAGGAGTGAGGATAGATTCATTCAAAGCAGTGGCAGGAGTTGGACAGAGTTTTCTCATGAGATTTTTGATAACTTGGGGCCATCGAGTTGGGCCAATTTGCGAAACTACACTACAAACTTGCAAATGCTGCTCAGGATTTCAGATGCCGGTTGGGACCTTGGATCGCGAGGCTTTCTGGTCCCTGACTCCAGTCTGATGGCAACATGTATATGCAAGGCTATTTCCGGGCACAAGTGTTAGAACTGGGCAAGAGTTGTGTAAGTGAGGAAAAGAGAAGCAATCTGGGAGCCAGTCCCATTTAAGGGCAAGGAGCAGAAATGGCTGTAGGTGCTGTTTGTTAAGGTTATAGAGGATGAGGCCACAGCTGTGGTAAAGAAGGGCATCCACCTGATCACCTCACCCCCAGGTTTGATTAACCCTTCAGGCCATGCTGGGGGGTTTAACCACTTGCAGGAGCATTTCCAGTTCCTGCCATTTTTGGAGCACGATCTTCCAACTTTGTCTTGATCCGCACTATGTCTTTCTTGTCCAGTGATCCTCTGCAATTTGCTGCTGCTGCTCATTCCTCTTTCCTCCCACAGGCACCGAGGATTGTCTCACTTTCTGTCTTACTTGCTGGGGGCTGCTGTAAGCCTTTGGGCTGATGCTGACTATAGTCCCTACACTGGAGCCACCTCTTCCTTCATGTGGGTTACTAATGTCACATCAATCCTGAACCCCCATTCAGTCAAAGATCAGACAGTGCCTCTGGAGAGAGCTGGTAATGAGCTCAATCAGAGCCCTTCTAACATATGAGACAGGTTCCCTCTTCTACCTCCCCTGGGTAAGATTAATTTATAGGGGAAATTGAGGACTGCAGATGCTGGAGATCGGAGTTGAAGAGTGTGGTGCTGGAAAAACACAGAAGGTCAGGCAGCATCCAAGGAGCAGGAGAGTTGAAGTTTTGGGCATAAGCCCTTCATCAGGAATCAAAGTTAATTTATAACCTCATCTAAAGGAGCAGCTAGGTGATAGGATCACAATATATGGGAGATTCACATTCAGTTTGAAGGGAGGATGACCTCATGATGTTGTGGCAGTGTCCCTAATTCTGAGCCAGGAGGTCCAGATTCAAGTCCCACTTGCTCCAGAAGTGTGTGATAACATCACTGAACAGGTTGATTAGGAAATACATTCAGTTTGAAGAGAGAAGTGTGGGAATAAGATGAGTCTATTAAGTCTAACTAAAAGTAGCTATAAGGGTATGAAGGCAGAGGTGGACAAAGTAAACAATGAAACTAAATTTAATGATAGGGTAGTAGAGCTGCAGTATAAAATACCTTAGAAAACCCAAGCAAAGCTTCAGCCCTGTGAGAAAGAAAGTCTCTTTAAAAAGGATGCATTGATTGTGGCTAAATATGGAAGTATCGATTTGGGGGAGAAAAAAATTACAAATCTGCAAAGTTTAGTGTTGGGTCAGATTTTAAGAACCAGCAAAGAATGACTAAACCAAAATTAATGGGTGTAAGTAGAGGATGAGAGAAAGCTAGCTTGTAATATAGAAATAGTTGGAAGAGTTTCCAATAAGTATTTAGAAAGGAAAGGAATTACTAAAACTAGTTTTGGTCATCTAGAGAGATGCTGAAGAATTAATAATGGGAAACAAAGAAATGGCAAAAGTGTTGAGTAGATATTTTGTAATTTTTCCAACATAGAAGATTTAGAAATGTTTAGATAATACTTAAAAATCAAGGTGAAATGGAAAGACACAACAACCACTAACACCAGGGAATAGGCTGGACAAGCCATTAGACAGGACGTAAGAGCTGATAGTTTGAAAGTAACATATTAGCACAAAGGTTAGGTTAACAAACGGGAAGCAGTAAGTAATGATAAAGGATTTTTTGTTGGATTGGCAACCTGCATCCAATGGATTACCACAGGGACCAGTTCTCTGGCCTCAACTATTTTCATTCTGTATCAATGATCTGAATGAAGAGACCAAATCTATGGTGGCTAATTTTAGTGGTGTGCCTGGAAAGAGATATAGACAAATTAAATAAATGTGGAGAAAGTGAGGACTGCAGATGCTGGAGATCAGATCTCCAGCAATTCCCAGCAACACACTCTCGAGATTAAATAAATGTGCAAGTTTTGGCAGATGGGCTATAATACAGGAAAATGTGTGTACTTTCCTTTTTGTCAGGAGGAATGGAAAAGCAGTATAGAATTGAAATGGAGGGAGATAGCATTACCCAATGGTATAGAGAACTCTAGGTGTACTCTGTAAGTGAATCACAAGAAGTTGGTTATGCAGGTACAATAAGTTACTGTACAACTGGGAAGGCAAGGGGAATGTTGGTATTTGTTCCAAGGGGAATGAATGATAAAAAGAATGAGGGACTTCTTTGCAGGGAGACCACACCAAAAATACTGTGTACAATTGTGGTCTGCTTATTTGAAAAACAATTGGTTTGCATGAGGATAGGTTCGAAGAAAGCTCATTCTAGTTATTATGGGATTGAACAGATTGAGGCTAAACTTGTTATGGTTTTAACCCTTTTAACATTGAGATGAAGGGAAATCTTTTCTGGGGGTCACCAGACTGTGGAATTCTTTTTCCAGAAAACAATGATAGCTAGGTCATTGAATTTATTCAAGACAGAGTGAGGTAGATTTTTGATGGAGAAGGGAAGTTAAGGTTTATTGGTGCAGACTGGAAAATGGAGTTGAGACCACAATCAAATCAACCATGACCATCTTAAATAGTGGAGCAGGCTTGAAAGACCTACTCCTGTTTCCATGTCCAATATTCATAAGCTCCAATGCTCTTATGTGCTGGTCTTGCGTTAGAAAATTGGAACATTGACCCAGCAAGCAAATCTCCACAGCTAATCATCCCCAATCCCAGCCTCAGCATTGTGCCTTTTTGCTATTCTATAATAGACTGATCATTGTTTTGTTAGTGAAGGAAATTACATCACTTCAAACATCTAGATCAAATATGGTGGGTTCAATATAAAGTGTTCAAAGAAAGGAATTTGGTCCTGCTTTTTTTGAAGAAAGAAAATGGAAATTCCATGGACTTTTGAAAATAGAGTCAGGACTATCCCAGACCCAAAAGTATTGCTCCCAATTCCAACCAATCCCCCTTTCATCACCAGGGGAATGGGCATGCCAGAGTAACAATTTCATCATTTGGGACACTTCTCACTGAAACGAGAAGGGTGCAGAGAGACAGAAAATTTCACAACTTGAGAACGAAAATGCAGCCCTTTGTACCTATATTTTGTTCCATGTTTTGTAATGTTTGTAAATGTTTGTATCAAAAGCTAGTAACAGTTTTCATAAAGTATACAAACCAAAGATACAACTATGTAATAAAAAGCTGTTGGAATTTGAAAGCTATCTTCTCTAATATTTTAGTTTTCACATTTTGATAATGCCTTGTGTCAAAGTGTTGCTTTAATGTACTCTTATTCTAAATATAAGCACAATCTAATATCTTCTCATACAGTTGTCATTTTTGTTAGCACATATATGTTCACAAACAACAGGAATGTTCAATCAAAATGCACAGTAACCTTTTTTTTGTTTCATTGACTTGACATTTAGTTTTTATGAGCAACTCATGTTCAAAATGAAATGCAAATTCTCTCATTTTCAGCTTTAGCATTCATCATAACTTGTCAATGGTATGGCCAATGCATTCCAGAGGAGTTTTAATCTTCACTAATTAAGTTACGCTCATAATTCCATTTTGTATCTCACCAAAATTAACACAAAGATAAACCAAAAAAAACTTTAAACTTGGCCAAAAATCTGCTGAATCTCAAATCTAATTCATATGGACAGTACATTTACTGGAAGTTCCATAGTTTGCTGATGCAAGTAACAACCACCATCATTGTAGTACTATCCATTCTGATTTGTTATATTTTACCTGATCTCTTTGAATAAGTTAGTCACAATGTTGTTGTAAGATGTGGAACTTGCCTGTATTTCCTTGAAAGCTGGGCTGAGAGCTTCAGCTGAACTTATTCATTATTTAGAATTACAGCATTCACGTGTTATCTATGTGACAAACCTGGATCCATTCTAAAGGAATGGCTTTAAATCCAAACCTATAATAGCTTGTTTTTAATAGGGGGATAGTAGGTGCTTCCTTAATGTTAGATTAGGTCTCAGTGTCTAATCAGCTGATTATAGAATGTTAGCAATTATTGAAAGACCTTGCTGTTCCCATTAAAAGCAGAATGGTTACACAATGTCAATAGAGAAGATTTGAATAGTTTATAGGATCAAAGACTCCCTCGTTGAATTTTAGGTCTGTGAAGATATTCTCTCAGTGACATTGTAAGAAAATGCATCATGTGGTTTGATCCTGATTATTAGGACAATTTCCGTGGTCACACCACTTTATTCATTTGAAGGGGAGTAGAGCTAGCCTGTACCGTATTTTTTTGTTTCTTTGTATAAGCTCAAGGCTTACAAGCTTCTCTTGTGCCAGAAACATTCAGATATCTGAACAATGCCAGTGTTTTCAGAATAAAATGGAACACAACGTTTTGAGGAACTTTATAGCGCTGGCACTGAAGTGAGAGAATATGGAACCGACAATACTGCTGGCTGGGTACACTACAGATTGTACTGTTCTTCAATGTGCTTTTACTTGTTGGAATGACCATGAAGTTAAATTGAGTCTAAATCCTTGAAATTAATGCCACTGTAATTTATTTGGTTTTCCATATCCGCAAATCCACGGAGAGAACAAAGCCTGTCAATTCCATCAGCAAACTATGACTTGCAGGTGCCGGTGTTGGACTGAGGTGGATAAAGTTTAAAAATCACAAAACACCAGGTTATAATCCAACAGGTTTATTTGCAAGCACCAGCTTTTGGAGCACCGCTCCTTCAACAACCATCTGCGGGAGTGAGTTCCCAGGGTCTGCGGGAGTGAGTTCCCCGGGCCTGCGGGAGTGAGTTCCCCAGGCCTACAGAAGTGAGTTCCCAGGACCTGTGGGAGTGAGTTCCCAGGGTCTGCGGGAGTGAGTTCCCAGGATCTGTGGGAGTGAGTTCCCGGCTCTGCGGGAGTGAGTTCCCCGGGCCTGCGGGAGTGAGTTCCCCGGGCCTACGGAAGTGAGTTCCCAGGACCTGTGGGAGTGACTTCCCCGGGTCTGCGGGAGTGAGTTCCCAAGATCTGCAGGAGTGAGTTCCCAGGATCTGTGGGAGAGTTCCCCAGGTCTGTGGGAGTGAGTTCCCTGGGCCTACGGGAGTTAGTTCCCTGGGCCTGCGGAAGTGAGTTCCCAAGATCTGTGGGAGTGAGTTCCCCGGGCCTGCGGGAGTGATTTCCCAGGGTCTGTGGGAGTGAGTTCCCCGGGCCTGCGGGAGTGATTTCCCCGGGCCTGCGGGAGTGAGTTCCCAGGGTCTGCGGGAGTGAGTTCCCCGAGCCTGCGAGTGAGTTCCCCGGGCCTGCGGGAGTGAGGTACCAGGATCTGTGGGAGTGAGTTCCCCGGGCCTGCGGGAGTGATTTCCCAGGTTCTGTGGGAGTGAGTTCCCCGGGCCTGCGGGAGTGATTTCCCAGGGTCTGTGGGAGTGAGTTCCCAGGGTCTGCGGGAGTGAGTTCCCCGAGCCTGCGGGAGTGAGTTCCCAGGGCCTACGGGAGTGAGTTCCCAGGGTCTGTGGGAGTGAGTTCCCAGGGTCTGTGGGAGTGAGTTCCTAGGGTCTGCGGGAGTTAGTTCCCCGGGCCTGCAGGAGTGAGTTCCCCGGGCCTGCGGGAGTGAGGTACCAGGGTCTGTGGGAGTGAGTTCCCCGGGCCTGCGGGAGTGAGGTACCAGAGTCTGTGGGAATGAGTTCCCCAGGCCTGCGGGAGTGGAGAGTGAGTTCCCCAGGCCTGCGGGAGTGAGGTACCAGAGTCTGTGGGAGTGAGTTCCCCAGGCCTGCGGGAGTGAGGTACCAGAGTCTGTGGGAGTGAGTTCCCAGGGTCTGTGGGAGTGAGTTCCCAGGGTCTGCGGGAGTGAGTTCCCCGGGCCTGCGGGAGTGAGTTCCCAGGGCCTACGGGAGTGAGTTCCTAGGGTCTGTGGGAGTAAGTTCCCAGGGTCTGTGGGAGTGAGTTCCTAGGGTCTGCGGGAGTTAGTTCCCCGGGCCTGCAGGAGTAAGTTTCCCGGGCCTGCGGGAGTGAGGTACCAGGGTCTGTGGGAGTGAGTTCCCCAGGTCTGCGGGAGTGAGGTACCAGAGTCTGTGGGAGTGAGTTCCCCAGGCCTGCGGGAGTGAGGTACCAGAGTCTGTGGGAGTGAGTTCCCTAGGCCTGCGGGAGTGAGGTACCAGAGTCTGTGGGAGTGAGTTCCCCGATCGAATGTCTCGATCTCTCCAGCGTCTCTTCATAATTGTGATCAATCTGATTTTATCAGCAGGCTGAGCTTGAATACTTAAAGTTCTAGGGGTTCCTGAAGTTACCAGATTTCTTGTTATTATTTCAGCATTTATATTTCACGGTAATTCACATTTTTTGTACACTGGATTTAAAGAACAAAGGATCTGTTCAATAACTGAATGCGTCAATCAGAAATTCTGATCATGTGTAATTGTTTGTAATCAATATTAGGTAGCTAAGTCTATATGCAAAACAATTTGAAAAGTGCTGAACTATTCAACCACGGTGAGCATCATTTTAATCTCAGTCAGTGTCCCACAGCGTAATGATCAGCAGGGGGTAAGCTGCTATTTTCTATCCTGCTCCATAGAATTGTTAACTCATAGACCATTCAGAAGGAGGCAATTCAGGTCCTTAATGACTGTACCAGAGGTACTGAGGCCAAATGCAATGTCTGACCTGTATATTTAAGGCACAATATCAATATCACTGAACAAAGTGGAGCCAGCTCTGGGGAAAAAGATGTTTAAAATATACCTGAGGCAAGTTTTATTATCTTTTTATATGTTACTGATCTGACAGATTTTTAGTAGAATAGTTTGGGATTGATGGTGCTGTAGCCTTTTTTTTTAAGATTTCGATTTTATTGTCATGTGTACTCAAATACAGGAGTACAGGGAAAAGTGTACAAAGCTGCCATTCTCCAGCACCATCCTTAGGTGGAATAACCGGAATTTTAAAAAAAACCCATCAAAGACACAAAATTTAAAACAAAAACAAAAGCAGTAATACCAAAAAACAAGCCAAGGAGAAAAGGTGAAGCATCCATATCTAAACGTTTTAGCTCCATGAGTTAAGTGAGCCTCCCTCCCCAAAGATTCAGGTTTCAGTGCCGCTGCCACCACAGACTCTGGTACCTCGCTCCCGCAGGCCCGGGGAACTCACTCCCGTAGGTCCTGGGGACACACTCCCGCAGACTCTGGGAACTCACTCCCACAGATCCTGGGAACTCACTCCCGCAGGCCCGGGGAACTCACTCCCACACACCCTGGGAACTCACTCCCACAGACCCTGGGAACTCACCCCCGCAGATCCTGGGAACTCACTCCCGCAGGCCCGGGGAACTCACTCCCACAGACCCTGGGAACACACTCCCGCAGGCACGGGGAACTCACTCCCGCAGGCCCAGGGAGCTCACTCCCACAGACCCTGGGAACACACTCCCACAGATCCTGGGAACTCACTCCCGCAGGCCCTGGGAACTTACTCCCACAGACCCAGGGAACTCACTCCCACAGACCCCCGGGACCTCACTCCTGCAGACCCTGGGAACTCACCCCCGCAGATCCTGAGAACTCACGCCCACAGATCCTGGGAACTCACTCCCACAGACCCTGGGAACTCACCCCCGCAGATCCTGGGAACTCACTCCCGCAGGCCCGGGGAACTCACTCCCGCAGGCCCGGGGAACTCACTACCACAGACCCAGGGACCTCACTCCCGCAGACCCCGGGACCTCACTCCCGCAGACCTGGGAATTCACTCCTGCAGATCCAGGGAACTCACTCCCACAGACCCAGGGAACTCACTCCCACAGTTCCCCGGGACCTCACTCCCACAGACCCTGGGAGCTCACTCTCGTAAGCTCGGGGAACTCACTCCAGTAGGCCCGGGGAACTCACTCCCGCAGGCCCAGGGAACGCACTCCCTAGACCCGGGGAACTCACTCCTGTAGGCCCTGGGAACTCACTCCCGTAGGCCCGGGGAACTCACTCCCGCAGACCGGTGAACGCACTCCCACAGACCCGGGGAACTCACTCCCATAGGCCCTGGGAACCCACTCCTGTAGGCCCCGGGAACTCACTCCCGCAGACCCTGGGAACTCACTCCCGTAGGCCCGAGGAAGTCACTCCCGTAGGCCCTGGGAACCCATTCCTGTAGGCCCCGGGAACCCTCTCCCACAGATCCTGGGAACTCACTCCCATAGGCCCTGGGAATTCACTCCCACAGACCCTGGGAACTCACTCCCGTAGGCCCGAGGAACTCACTCCCGTAGGCCCGGGAAACTCACTCGCGCAGGCCCTGGGAACTCACTCCCGCAGGCCCGGGGAACTCACTCCCACAGACCCTGGGAACTCACTCTCACAGACCCGGGGAACTCACTCCCGTAGGCCCTGGGAACTCACTTCCGCAGACCCAGGGAACTCACTCCCAGAGACCCTGGTACCTCACTCCCACAGACCCTGGGAACTCACTCCCACAGACTCTGGTACCTCAATCTCACAGACCCGGGTACCTCACTCCCACAGACCCGGGTACCTCAATCACACAGACCCTGGGAACTCACTCCCACAGAACCGGGTACCTCACTCCCATAGACCCTGGTACCTCAATCTCACAGACCCGGGTACCTCACTCCCACATGTCAGGGAACACATTCCCACAGACCCTGGGAACGGACTCCCACAGACGCTAAGACCGCATTCCCACAGGGCCCTAAGAATGCACGCCCATAGACCCTGGGAACTCCCTCCTGCAGACCCAGGGAATTCACTCCCGCAGGCCCTGGGAATTCACTCCTGAAGGTGCGAGGAACTCTCTCATGCATACATTGGTACCTCACTCCTGCAGGCCCTGGGAACTCACTCCCGCAGGCCCTGGGAACTAACTCCCGCAGACTATGGTACCTCACTTGTGCAGGCCCTAGGAACTCACTCCTGAAAGTGCTGGGATCTCTCTCATGCAGACATTGGTACCTCACTCCCACAGGCCCAGGGATCACAGTCCCGCAGGCCCAGGGAACACACTCCCGCAGGCCCAGGGAACACAGTCCCGCAGGCCCAGGGAACACACTCCCGCAGGCCCAGGGAACACACTCCCGCAGGCCCAGGGAGATCACTCCCACAGACTCTGGAAGCTCACTGCAACAGGCCCTGGAAACTCACTCCCACAGGCCCTGGGAACTCACTCCCATAGGCCCTGGGAACTCACTCCCGCAGACCTGGGGAACTCACTCCCACAGACCCTGGGAACTCACTCCCACAGGCCCTGGGAACTCATTCCCATAGGCCCTGGGCATTCACCCCCCCTGGCCCAGGGAACTCACTCCTGCAGGCCCGGGGAACTCACTCCCACAGACTCTGGGCTCACTCCCACAGGCCCTGGGAACCCAATCCCACAGACCCTGGGAACTCACTCCCACAGACTCTGGTATCTCACTCCCACAGGCCCTGGGAACTCACTCCCGCAGACCCTGGGAACTCACTCCCACAGACCCTGGTACCTCACTCCCACAGGCCCAGGGAACTCACTCCTGCAGGCCCTGGGCACTCACTCCTGAAGGTGCTAGGAACTCTCTCATGCAGAAATTGGTACCTCACTCCCACAGACTCAGGGATCTCACTCCTGCAGGCCCTCAGAGATCACTCCCACAGACCTGGGGAACTCACTCCCACAGGCCCAGAGAACTAACTCCCACAGGCCCTGGGCACTCACCCCCGCAGGCCCTGGGCACTCACTCCCACAGACTCTGGGAGCTCACTCCCGCAGGCGATCGGAGATCACTCCCACAGATTCTGGTACCTCACTCCCACAGGCCTGGTGAACTCACTCCCACAGGCCCAGGGAACTCACTCCCACAGACCCCGGGAACTCACTCCCACAGACTCTGGAAGCTCACTCCCACAGGCCCTGGGAACACTCCTACAGACTCTGGTACCTCACTCCCACAGGCCCGGGGAACTCACTCCCACAGGGCCCTGGGCACTCAATCCCACACACTGTGACATCTCACTCACGCAGGTTCTGGTACCTCACTCCCACAGACCCCAGGAACTCACACCCAATGGCCCTGGGAGCTCACTCCCACAGACCCTAGTACCTCACTCCACCTGGCCTGGGGACTCACTCCCACTGACCCTCACTTCCCCTGGCCTGGGGAATTCGATCTCACTGCCACCACAGGCCCTCAGAACTCAATGGTTTCTCTCAAATGTCCATGTTCAATGCAGCACCAGTTAGAGTCTGAATAGTGAATCCATGTGTTAAGCTTTCTGAGGAATGTTGTCACCACATTAAACTTTAAATAAATGCTATTGACATTAAACAACACCCAACAATGCCTTGTCGGACGAGCTCATATTTAATGCTTTTCAGGCAGTTTCATGGGGATTTGCTCTGGAATGAATATCTTCTTTGCAATTGAGCCTTTACATCTGTCAACCATCAAGAAAGAATTACAAAAATTTGAATGAAGATATAAACATATTGAAGGCATAATGATCATCCTAGTAGCTAGATATAATTACTATATATGACAAATATAATGATGACAAACACCAGGGCACCTTTACTAATTCAAAACAGCGTTGCAAATTATAAGCCAAAAAGCTGCAATTATAATTTATTAATTATAATTCAATATTGGGTACAAGCCTCTAAAGTTACTTTATTTAAGAGAGTTATTGTACAAAATATGTTGCTTCATGCCATTAACTTTTCTAAAGATAAAGAAGAAACCTATCATTCCAACAAAATATACTTCAAATTAGGAAATCACAGAAATTCCCAAAACATCAGAAAATGAGCAGAATGTGTTGAGGAACTAAAAGAGACAATTTCCAAATCATGTTTTGCTGATTAATAGAAGCCTGAATATTTTGATGGAGGCAAGATCATTCTTGCATTATTTATATTATGTGCAGCCTTGTGTTTGTGCTGGTGATGCATACTTGTATGAAGCAGAAACAGCAGCAGAATGGTTGGGTCAGGTGACCTGTTTGTGTGTTGTCAATTCAATGTTCTCGGGTTGGAGTTTTTAGCCTGTTTCTGATTGAGCGCAATGATTTGGGTCTGGAGGAGGTTCTGTAATTTTCTCTGGATATGCTTTTGGTAGAAACGTTGTTCGCAATCAACAATCTTTCAGTGAAATTTGTTGAAAATAATGAGTAAAAAGTAAACTCATTATAATCCCACTGTCTCATCAGAGGGAGATAACTGGTGGTGGGTTTAATTAGGTGAGGGTCAAGGTTGAGAAGGTGGAGCCTTCGCAATAACCTCAGCTGAATCCCAGGAATTTAACCCATACTGTTAGAAGCACTCTGCATTGTGGACCAGTTGTCCAGCCAACTGGATGAGTGTAGCCCCAACAAAACTCAAGGAGCTTGACACCATCCAGGACAAACCAGCCAGCTGATTGGCACCACATTCACAAACATTCATTCCCTCCACCACTGACGCTCAGTAGCCGGAATGTGTCCCGTCTGCAGGATGCACTGCAGAAATGCAACAAGGTTCCTTCAACAACATATTTCAAAGCCACAACCACCATCGCGTGTTAGGACAAAAGTTGCAGATAATGGAAACACCATCATCTGCAAGTTTCACCAAACAACTTCACTGTTAACAGTTCAAAATCCTGGAACTTCCTCCCTCATTTTATTATTGGAATTGCCTACACCAAATTGGCTGCAGTTGTTCACAAACAAAGCTCACCACCACTTTCTCAAGAGCAATTAGAGAAGAGCAATAAATGTTTGCCCAGCCAGCTAAGTCCACATCGCCTGAATAACGAAAAAAAGCCCTAATATATTTTCCTTTTAATTAACACAGAGAAACAGAGAAAACAGGAACAGTAGGCCCTTTGAAGCTGCTTGTCAAACTGAATACCCTGTTCCCACTCCCTCACCATACCTTTTGATCCCTTGAAGAAGTATATCTAACTCCTTCTTCAAACATTCGATATTTTGGCCCCGACTGTTTTCTGTGACAGAGAATTCCACACACGTACCACTCTCTGTGTGAAGAAATTTCCCTTTATCTCGGTCCTAAATGGCCTGTATTCTTAGACTGGGTCTAGACTCTCTAGTCATCAGGAACGTCATTCCTGCATTTACTATGTTTAGTCCTGGTAGAATTTTATACGTTTCTGTGAGATCTCCGCTCATTCTTCTCACTCCAGTGAATGTGTGGTAACTGATCCAGTGTCTTATTATGTGTCATTCCTGCCATCCCAGGAATCATAGAACATAGAACATAGAAAAGTACAGCAGAAAACAGACCCTTTGGCCCACGATGTTGTGCCGAAGTTTAATCCTTATGTAAACTATAACCTATGCACTCCTCAACTCACTGCTATGCATGTCCCTAATGACTCTGCTTCCACCACCACCGTTGGCAACGCATTTCATGCATTCACAACTCTCTGCATAAAGAATCTACCTCTGATATCTCCTCTATACCTTTCTCCCAATATTTTAAAACCCTTGTACCAGTCAATCCTGCCGTGGGGAAAGGTCTCTGGCTATTGATTCTATCTATTCCTCTCATTATCTTGTATACCTAGATCAGATTTCCTCTCTTCCTCCTTCTCTCCAGAGAGAAAAGTCCACACTTATTCAACTTCTCTTCATAAGGCAAGCCCTCCAGTCCAGGCAGCATTTCTTTGCACCCTCTCCAAAGCCTCTGTATCTTTCCTATAGTAGGAAACTGGACACAATATTCCAAGTGTGATCTCACCAGGGTCTTGTACAGCTGCAGCAAAACCTTGCAGCTCTTAAACTCGATCCCCTTGTTAATGAAAGCCAAAACACCATATGATTTCTTAACAACCCTATCCACTTGTGTGGCAACTTTGAGGGATCTATGTACTTGCACACCCTCAGTTCCTCCACACTGCCAAGAATCTTGTCTTTAATCCTATATACAGCATTCACTTCGCACTTATCCAGGTTAAACTCCATCTGCCATTTCTCAGACCAGCTCTGCATCCTGTCTATGTCGCGCTGCACCCTGCAATAGCCCTCAATACCATCGACGTCACCTCCAACCTTTGTGACATCTGCAAATTTACTAACCCACCCCTCAACCTCCTCATCCAAGTCATTTATAAAAACTACAAAGAGCAGAAGCCCAAGAACAGAGCCCTGCAGAACCCCATTCAACACTGACCTCCAGGCAGAATACTTTCCATCTACAACCAATCTCTGCCTTCTGTCAGCCAACCAATTCTGAATCCAAATAGCCAAATCTCCCTGTATCCCATTCTTCCTGACTTTATGAATGAGCCTACCGTGGGGAACCCTATCAAATGCCTTGCTGAAGTCCATATACACCACATCCACTGCTCGAACTTCATCAGCCTGTCTTGTCATCTCTTCAAAGAACTCAATAACATTTGTGAGGCATGACCTATCCCTCACAAAGCCATGCTGACTGTTTTTAATCACACTATGCTTTGCCAAATAGTCATAAATCCTATCCCTCAGAATTCTTTCCAAACTTTTGCTGACCACAGACGTAAACTGACTGGTCTGTAATTGCCAGCGATTTCCCTATTACCCTTATTGAAAAGAGGAACAACATTCGCCTCCTTCAAATTCTCCAGTACGACTCTCGTGGAGAGTGAGGAGGCAAAGATCCTCGCCAGTGGCTTAGCAACCTCCTTTCTCACTTCCCGGAGCAGCCTAGGATAAATCTGGTCTGACCATGGGGACTTATCAATTTTAATGTTTTCCAAAATTTCCAGCATATCAACTTCATCAATCTTGATCTGGTCTAGCCTGTATCCCAGCTCCTCTAAGTTTTCATTCACAACAAGAACCCTTTCCTTAGTGAAAACCAAAGCAAAAAACTCATTTATGGCTTCCTCTATCTGCTCAGACTCCATGCACAAGCTCCCTCCGTTATGTCTGATCAGCCCTACCTTTTCCCTGATCGTTCTCTTATTCCTCACATATAAGTAAAATGCCTTTGTTGATCCCTTGAAGAAGTATATCTAACTCCTTCTTCAAACATTCGATATTTTGGCCCCGACTGTTTTCTGTGACAGAGAATTCCACACACGTACCACTCTCTGTGTGAAGAAATTTCCCTTTATCTCGGTCCTAAATGGCCTGTATTCTTAGACTGGGTCTAGACTCTCTAGTCATCAGGAACGTCATTCCTGCATTTACTATGTTTAGTCCTGGTAGAATTTTATACGTTTCTGTGAGATCTCCGCTCATTCTTCTCACTCCAGTGAATGTGTGGTAACTGATCCAGTGTCTTATTATGTGTCATTCCTGCCATCCCAGGAATCATAGAACATAGAACATAGAAAAGTACAGCAGAAAACAGACCCTTTGGCCCACGATGTTGTGCCGAAGTTTAATCCTTATGTAAACTATAACCTATGCACTCCTCAACTCACTGCTATGCATGTCCCTAATGACTCTGCTTCCACCACCACCGTTGGCAACGCATTTCATGCATTCACAACTCTCTGCATAAAGAATCTACCTCTGATATCTCCTCTATACCTTTCTCCCAATATTTTAAAACCCTTGTACCAGTCAATCCTGCCGTGGGGAAAGGTCTCTGGCTATTGATTCTATCTATTCCTCTCATTATCTTGTATACCTAGATCAGATTTCCTCTCTTCCTCCTTCTCTCCAGAGAGAAAAGTCCACACTTATTCAACCTCTCTTCATAAGGCAAGCCCTCCAGTCCAGGCAGCATACTGGTAAACCTTCTTTGCACCCTCTCCAAAGCCTCCGTATCTTTCCTATAGTAGGGCGATCAGAACTGGACACAATATTCCAAGTGTGGTCTCACCAGGGTCTTGTACAGCTGCAGCAAAACCTCGCGGCTCTTAAACTCGATCCCCTTCTTAATGAAAGCCAAAACACCATATGATTTCTTAACAACCCTATCCAATTGGGTGGCAACTTTGAGGGATCTATGTACTTGCACACCCTCAGTTCCTCCACACTGCCAAGAATCTTGTCTTTAATCCTATATACAGCATTCACTTCGCACTTATCCAGGTTAAACTCCATCTGCCATTTCTCAGACCAGCTCTGCATCCTGTCTATGTCGCGCTGCACCCTGCAATAGCCCTCAATACCATCGACGTCACCTCCAACCTTTGTGACATCTGCAAATTTACTAACCCACCCCTCAACCTCCTCATCCAAGTCATTTATAAAAACTACAAAGAGCAGAAGCCCAAGAACAGAGCCCTGCAGAACCCCACTCAACACTGACCTCCAGGCAGAATACTTTCCATCTACAACCAATCTCTGCCTTCTGTCAGCCAACCAATTCTGAATCCGAATAGCCAAATCTCCCTGTATCCCATACTTCCTGACTTTATGAATGAGCCTACCATGGGGAACCCTATCAAATGCCTTGCTGAAGTCCATATACACCACATCCACTGCTCGAACTTCGTCGGCCTGTCTTGTCACCTCCTCAAAGAACTCAATAAGATTTGTGAGGCATGACCTGCCCCTCACAAAGCCATGCTGACTGTTTTTAATCACACTATGCTTTGCCAAATAGTCATAAATCCTATCCCTCAGAATTCTTTCCAAAACTTTGCTGACCACAGACGTAAGACTGACTGGTCTGTAATTGCCAGCAATTTCCCTATTACCCTTCTTGAAAAGAGGAACAACATTTGCCTCCCTCAAATTCTCCAGAACGACTCCCGTGGAGAGTGAGGAAGCAAAGATTCTCACCAGTGGCTTAGCAACCTCCTTTCTCACTTCCCGGAGCAGCCTAGGATAAATCTGGTCTGGCCCTGGGGACTTATCAATCTTAATGTTTTCCAAAATTTCCAGAAGATAAACTTCATCAATCTTGATCTGGTCAAGCCTGTATCCCAGCTCCTCTAAGTTTTCATTCACAACAAGGTCCCTTACCTTTGTGAAAACCAAAGCAAAAAACTCATTTATGGCTTCCTCTATCTGCTCAGACTCCATGCACAAGCTCCCTCCGTTATGTCTGATCAGCCCTACCTTTTCCCTGATCATTCTCTTATTCCTCTTATAAGTACAATGCCTTTGGGTTCTCCCTAATCCTTCTTGCCAAGCCTTTCTTGTGCCTTCTCCTGGCTCTCCTCAGTCCATTTCTGAGCTCCTTTCTAACCAGCATGTAATCCTCTAAAGCTGTGCTAGATGCTTGCTTCCTTCACCTTACGTAAGCTGCCTTCTTCCTTTTGACAAGAAGCTCCTCTGTTCTCGTCATCCAAGGTTCCTTAATCTTACCCCTTACCTGTCTCAGAGGAACAAATTTGTGCATCACTTGCAACAACTGCTCCTTAAAGAGTCTCCACATGTCTGCTGTGCCCTTTCTGTGGAACAATTGCTCCCAGTCTGTACATCTCAACTCTTGTCTGATAGTGTCATAATTTCCTTTTCCCCAATTAAATATCTTCCCTCAGTAACTGCTCCTTTCCCTCTCCAAGGCTATGGTAAATGTGAGGCAGTTATGATCACTGTCATCAAAGTGTTCTCCCACCGTGAGATCTGACACCTGTCCTAGCTCATTGCTGAGCACCAAATCCAAAATGGCCCCTCCCCTCGTCGGTCTGTTTACATACTGAGTAAGGAAACCCTCCTGGACATACCAAACAAAAACGGCTGCATCCAAACCATCTGCACTCTATGGTAAATGTGAGGCAGTTATGATCACTGTCATCAAAGTGTTCTCCCACCGTGAGATCTGACACCTGTCCTAGCTCATTGCCGAGCACCAAATCCAAAATGGCCCCTCCCCTCGTCGGTCTGTCTACATACTGAGTAAGGAAACCCTCCTGGACATACCAAACAAAAATAGCTGCATCCAAACCATCTGCACTTAGGAGGTTCCAATCGATATTGGGAAAGTTGAAATCACCCATACCAACATAACCCATTATAACTGCATTTTTCTAGAATCTTCAATACCTCTGCTGCTAGCACGGGGCAGCATGGTGGCGCAGTGGTTAGCACTGCTGTCTCACAGCACCAGGGACCCGGATTCAATTTCCGCCTCGGGCAACTGTCTGTGTGATGTTTGCACATTCTCCCCGTGTCTGCATGGGTTTCCTCCCGATTCTCCAGTTTCCTCCCAAGGTCCAAAGATGTGCAGGTTAGGTGAATTGGCCATGCTAAATTATCCGTAGTGTTAGGTGAAGGGGTAAATGTAGGGGAATGGGTCTGGGTGTGTTGTTCTTCGGAGGGTCAGTGTGGACTTTTTGGGCCGAAGGGCCTGTTTCCACATTGTAAGTAACCTATTCTAATCTAATCTAATCTAATGTATTAGGTGATCTGTAGAAAACCCCCAGTACGGTGGCTGTTCCCTTGCTGTTCCCAACTTCCACCCATACTGACTCAGTAGACAAACCTTTCTTAACAACCTTCGTTTCTGTAGCTGTGATGCACTCTCTGATTAGCAATGCTATACCACCTCCTCTTTTTCCACCCTCCCTGTTCTTTTTAAACGTTCTAAACCCTGGAACATCAAGCAACCATCCCTGCTCCTGTGAAACCCACGTCTCCGTTACGGACACAACATTGTAGCCCGAAGTACTGATCCAAGCTCTAAGTTCGTCACTCTTATTTCTGACACTCCTTGCGTTAAAGCATACACATTTTAACCGATCCATTTTTTAATTGCATGAGAAACCTTCCCAATAGATTCACTGCATCTTGTCACTGCCCCATCTGCAACTGACCCCCTCTCAGGCATGTGGCTCTGATTCCTAACCCCCTGCCAAACTAGTTTAAACCCTCCCGGATCACACAAGCAAATCTCCCACCCAGGACATTTGTGACCCTCCAGTTCAGGTGCATCCTTCACGTACAGGTCCCACCTTCCCCAGAAGGTATCCCAATGGTCAAGGTATCTGAAGCCCTGCCTCCTGCACCACCCTCGCAGTCACATGTTAAGCTGCATTCGCTGACTGTTCCTCACCTCACTATCTTGTGGCACCGGTAGCAAACCTGAGATCACAACTCTACTCGTCCTGATCTTCAGCTTCCAACCTAATTCTCTGCAGTCACTTTTCAGATCCTCAATCCCTTTCCTGGTTACCAGAATCAGTCTGATAAGTCTTCATTACACTTCCTCCATTGCCAGAAATTTTTCCTCAGGTAAGGATATGGTAAACTGCATACAGTACTCCAGGTACAGTCTCACCAAGGCCCTTTGCAACTGCAGCAAGACGTCCCTGCTCCTCTACTCAAATTCTCTCATTATGTATGCCAACAAAGTATTTGCCTTCTCCACTGCCAAGTACTCCTCATGCTTACTTTCAGCAATTAGTGTACAAGAACACCCAGGTCTCATTATACCTCGCACTTTCCTAATCTATCGCCATTCAGAAAATAATCTGCTTTCTTGTCTTTGCTACCAAAGTGGAAAACTCACATTTATCCACATTATACTTCCACCTGCCATTGCAACAGGCAAAGCCACGTTAGAAAATCATTGCAGCTTTGAATTGACAAGATGTGCAATTGTTAATACTTACTTTGAATCAGAAATATTTTGCTTGAATTGAATTCGGATGGTTTCAAATGAAAGCTGTTGTGATGTCACGGTGCAAGTGTGCATGCAGAGGTGGATCATGGTAGCCATAACATAGGTGTCTATCCCCTTCGCTGGGAACACACATCTGTCTGTAAAGCACAACTTCACCATGTCCTTTTTAATGATAGCACAGGCCTAACATTTTAACCAAGCCAGATGTTAAGATGTTGAAATATTCATTACAATCCTTTTGTTTTTTTAAAAGCTGTATATTCGCTTCTCTCCAATTCTTTAGCAAACTTCCAATTCTAATGAATTCCTTCAAATTCTTGCCAGACGACATTCAATGTTTGCAGCCATTTCCTGAAGCATCCTTACATGCAGGCTTATTGGTCTCAGGTCCTTTACGTCTTTCAGTGTGTTTAATTTTTTTTCACTTTATCATTGCAAAGTACTATTGGTCTTAAAATTTACTCCTTAATTCTCAGAAACTTAACTATAACTTCCTGGAGACAATAACAAACTCATGTGTCACTGGTGAAATAAAATTAATTCCAATTTCTACCACCTCCATTGCATTAAAAGACTTTAATCTTTGTATGTTTTTAATCTCTCTGGATGCAGTAATTGAAACCTATTTATTTGTTATGATCCTTGGGATTTCGTTGAAACATATAGAATGCTTAGAGAGTTTGACAGGGTACACCTAGTTTGGCTATGTCCCCTGACTATAGAGTCTGTAAATAGAGGATGTAATCTCAGCTGAGTCAACTATTTAGAGACACTTTCTTCACAGAAGGTTGTGAGTCTTTCAAATTCTGTATCTCCCAGCAATGTTCTTCCAAACCCATGACCTCTATTGACTATAAGAACAAGAATAGTTGGTGCATTGGGACACCAATGGCAAATTTCCCTTTAAATCAAACACCACTGTATTAGCACTATGTACAAATCCTTTATTATTCGTGGGTCAAATTCTGTAACCACCTCCTCCACTCCCAACAACAGCAGATAGACCACCAGGAGATGTGAAGAAAGTGGATTTGAGCCAGAAGATCAGGTTTGCAGCCTCCTGCTTGATTCCATTTTCACAATGAATAAGACTTTGTCATTAATCTCTTCTGTTTCTCAGCAATATTGTAATACAAGGCGGACAGCTGACTGCTGTGACTATAAAAAGGTGGGTGGTTGTTGCTGGGACCTGACTGGGTGCGCTCCATCATTGAGGATGTCTCTGACACTGGGAACAATAAAGTTGTTGCGATTTGAAGGCAGCGGTTTCCGGTTTGGTGGAGGTGGTTTCCGGTGTCATGGCCGCCGCCTGCTTTCGGTGGCGGTTTCGGGTTTAACTCGGCTCCGGTCACAATGTCAGCGGCGCTGCCGGAGCGACAGGGAGTGGTGGGGGATCTGCAGCAGAAGCCCAAGGCCGAGCTGCTGGAGCTGCTGAGGGGATGTCTAGGCGTTTGGACCCAGGGGACGAAGGGGAGGCTGGGGGTGGGAGAGAGAAATGGGCAGCGAGGTCACAATCGGGAGAACGGGACTCGAGGTGGGCGTGTGGAAACCATTCTCCCTGCTGCAGAAGGTAGCGATTTGTATTCTGGTTTTTCTAATTTGGAGAGAAAGGGAAATAGAGTCAAAAAGGTCATAACAATTAAGCACTGCGGATGTTGGAGATCTGAAACAGAATCAGAAGTTTCTCCAACATGGAATTATGTTCTTTACGGGAGAGTCAGGATGTTCGATTTTATAGAGACATTGCAATCCTATGATCCGATTTCGTATATAATTGGCCATGTTCTGGTGTTGGGATTGTTTATCGTGCAGTAGTGTTGATAAAGTTAGAGGTGCCATTTGTAGGAGCCTCTGAACTTCAAAGAAATTTGCCAGGTGACTCATCACCAGAATTTTCAAACCAGCATCAAGAAATGGCTGGTGGAGAGAAGAGTCCTGTCATTCAGATTCTTCCTGCATGCCTGGCATTTCAGTTCTTCTGTCTGCTGCCCTTGGGACAGCTGTTGTGGGCATGGAACCAGAAACCGTTGCCCATCTCCCTCTGGAAGCTGACTTTGCAAAGCAGGTGTGGAAAGAGTTGCAGTAGCTTTTATCGATGTTTATCCCAAACAACTCTAACACAGATTTGGAGACGCCGGTGTTAGGCTGGGGTGTACATAGTTAAAAATCACACAACACCAGGTTATAGTCCAACAGTCCTCCTTCAGCAGCGCTCCAAAAGCTAGTGCTTCCAATTAAACCTGTTGGACTATAACCTGGTGTTGTGATTTTTTTTTAAACTCCGTAGCACAGACAGAAGTCTTTTGGCTCCTCCCAGAGATGCACACTGTGATAAACATCACCTGGAGGGCCATCAAGTTAGGAAAAGACATTCTGCTCTTTGTCATGCCCTAAATCTTTTGGCCTTCCAGTACAGGAAGCTGTCCATCATCAACTGATGCAGATTGGCCCATTCCCAATTTGTTCCATTTGAAATGTTCTGTAATGTACCCTTAAAAATATTATAAATGTATTTGTAGAAAATGAAAACCAGTAGTAAGGATGTCAAGCAAAGTGCCAATACACATTGATCCATGTTTGTAGCAGTCTCCTAATGTGTCACCGCTTTCTGGATTTATGAGTAGATTGCCTTGTGAGGAATCTCAATGTTGGATCTTAGGTAAAAGAACATATATTTTATGTTATTTCAGTCCCAGTTTTAGGCTAATTAAGGGCAGAGAGGCAGAATGGTTATTTGTTTTGGAGTATATTCAGGAGAATTTTCTTGATCAGTATATTTCTGGTATCAGTATTATTGTCTTGATGATGTGCCACATAAAAGGCTTGCAAACAAAGTTGAAGCCCTGAATGAAAGGGATAAGGACATTGTGTACAAAGTTAGCTGAGTAACAGAGAAACAGAGCGGTGGTGAATGTTTGTTTTTCAAACAGGATATATGATAGTGTGTACAACTGAGTTTCCCAGGGTTTAGTACTAGGACGTAGACATGAATGTGCTAAACATGTTTTCAAAGGTTTGCAAGTGTTGTGAGCTGTGAGGAAGATTTGGGACTGGTGGAATTGGTAGACCTTGTGGCATATGAAATTTAATGCAGGGAATTGTGAATTGAATCACTTTGGTGGAAAGGACAAGGAGAGGCAATTTAAAAAAAAAAAAAATCTTTCTAAGGGAGACGGAAAAGAGATGTGTATATGTCACAAATTATTGAAGATGATAGAAAGGGAAAGGCAGTTGTTAGAAAGGTATAATTGAATGTGTGCTTTATAAATCAGTATGGCATATAAGCAGAAGACAGTTATGACAAATTTCTGTAAAACTGATTGACCTTCAATGGGAGAATTGCGTCCAATTCTGGTCATTAAATTTTAGGAAGTACATGGAGAGGGGGTAAGGAAAACTTGCCAGAATAATTTGAAGAATTAGGAATTATTAATAGACCAGATCTAGCATTGTTTACAAGAGGAGAGAAGCTTGAGTGATTTGGTAGCGGTATTCCAAATTATGGTTGGTGTGGACAGAATAAATAGAAACAAACCACTTCAGTTGGTCGAAATGCCAGAAATCACAAAATGCAGTGTGATGTGAGGCAAAACTTTTTAATGCAGTGAATAGTTAGGATCTGCAATGTTGGAGGCAGATTCAGTATTTTCTATTCATTCACGGGATGTGGGCATCGCTGGCTAGACTAACATTTATTACCCATCCTTAATTGCCTAAAGGGCAGTTAAGAGTCAACCGCAGTGCTGTAGGTCTGAAGTCACATGTAAGTCAGACCAGGTGAGAATGATATTTTCCTTCCCTAAAGGGCATTAGTGAACTGGATAGATTTTTCCTGATAATTGGCAATAGATTCTTCCAGAGTTTTATAAGATTCCGATTCCACCATCTGCCATAGCAAGATTCAAAGCTGGGTCCCCAGAACGTTACTAAGGTTTCTTGATGATTGGTCCAGCAATAATATCAGTAGGCCATCACCTCCATGTTATGGCTTTCAAAAGACAATTTGGACAAGCATTTGATGTGTGCAAACTTGCAGAACTGCAGGGAAAAGATAGATATGGGATAAACTAAATTATTTTTGCTGAGAACTGGCATTAGCACAATGGGTCAAATGTTCTTTTCTAGTGCAATGACTTTTATAAATTACTGTGTTTTCATGGTGAAAATGTGGGGTGGAAAATAAAATCAGAAGCTGTGCACATATATCTGAGTCTAGATTCAATGGTCTTGCCTTTTGTTAAATGTCTGTTTCATTATGAGCAACTTCTCAATGTAATTGTCTTTGTTTGTTCAGGAAGTTTATCCAGAACCTGCCAGACAAGGGTAAACGGATTGCTGAGTTTATAGAAAAACTAGAAGCAGCAATTTCTCAGCATGAAGAAGTGGAGCGAGCAGCTGAAATGCTTTCAGCTTTTAAACTGGAGTTTCAAAACCAGCAAAAGGTGATAACGTCTGACAAGGAGGAAATCCTCCATCTCAAGAGCGCATTGCCAACTCTAACACCAGGACAAGATGTTGGAAACAAATTGAAGGATTGTAATGAAGCTGAGAAAGGTGGATATGTTTTGTCACAAGATGATGGTGAAGCAACTATAAACAGGGACGAATTAAATCAGGAGAGACATGCAGTATTTGAAAAAGAGCATGCACCTTCTGGATGCTACACAGCTAAGGGTACTACAAGAAATGAGAACTCTCTGGATTCTGTGTTGCCCAATCAGGGAACCAAGTATGTAGAACAGGAAACGAGCAGTCATAGCCATTTCCATGACATTGCAAATGACCTGGAAGCAGATCTTGTCAACAGAGCTGATTTGCTTAGTGATAGGCTTGACAAAGTCAGTCTGATTGATAATGGAAAAGTATCTTGTAAAATCGATGATCCACCTTTAAACAATAATGCCAAATTTAATGACAATCCATTTCAGACTTTGCACCAAGAAAATAAAAGACCTCATTACATTGACATACTGGAGCACAGGGCCAAGAATCCAGTGATGAAAAGATCACAATTTAAAACTAACCGGTAAGTTTCATCTCCGGTTTGAGGTAGAGTACATATAGCTGTATTTGGGTTTCTATTAACGTAAATTTCTGTGCATTGTTAACTGCAATTTTGATGAAATTTAGATCCAAATTTTTGGATTTATTTAGGGCCTTCAACATTTTATTTTTAAATATTTACTGCATTACAACTTGCTTGGTTGCAATTTATCTCAAGATTACAACATTAAAAATCTGCAGTAATCTGAGAGCTTACATTTCAGATCTTCAGGGCAAATTCTTGACTGATTTCTGTCTGTCTTTGTATATCTGTGTGGGGATAATTGAAGTCTTTGGCTTTTTCATGGCAATGTGCACAGTTTAAAAATAAAGCTGTTCGTCTTGATATTTAGTGATAGGGAGTAAATGCTGACCTTGTCAGTGTGTAAACAAATTAAAAACAACATTGACAGTGTCATTTAATGATTGGTAGTATTGGCAGTAATCTAAAATTAGTTACTTTCTACTTTGTTTAAAAAGCATTACCAGTGTGTTTGCGAGATTCTGTAACTAATATTCACAATTTTATTACTTTCATGTTCTGCAAAACAAAGTACAGGTATTCTCTCTTCCACTATAATTATGAATTTTGTGGGTGTTTTGTTCAATAATTAGGACTCTGTCCTATTTTTCGTAGAATCCCTACAGTGTGGAAATGGGCCATTTGAGCCAACAAGTCCACACTGACCCTCTGGAGTATCCCACTCAGACCCATTCCTCTACCCTATTACTCTACATTTCCCATGACTAATGCACCTAGTCTACATATCCCTGAACACTATGGGCAATTTAGCACGGCCAATTCACCTGACCTGCACATCTTTGGAATGTGGGAGGAAACCGGAGCACCCGGAGGAAACCCACGCCCACATAGGGAGAATGTGCAAACTCCACATACAGTCACCCGAGGCTGGAATTGAACCCACGTTCCTGGCATTGAGGCAGCAGTGCCAACCACTGTTTTTAAGTTATTTTAGTTTCACTGCCTGTTGAGGTAAGTAGGAGTGCAGTGTCTTGTTCATTAAATGTAAACATTGACTTTAGATTGTACTGTTAATTCAAAGATGAAAAGTTGCTTATAAAATCTATGTTCCTCGATCTTCTGTGAGTTGCACTACATGAAGATCTAGAGCTCTTGTGAATCACTCTTTAATGTTATGCAATCCCAAGCTATTAAACATTGCCTTTCTCAGGCTACGTGAGTCTTTTGTTACTGGTGGGAAGCACCGTGTCTTTTGGTCTGAGTACTTGTTTTCTTTTTGCATCAGCCCAATATTGGAATCACCCAGTTCATCTCCAGACCAATCACCCGGCAGATCTGAATTAAAACTGTCTCCAGCAGAACGAAGGTTAAGGGACCGGAAACACCTGGATGATATCACAGCTGCTAGATTGCCCCCACTTTACCATTCTCCTGCTCAACTACTGTCTGTGGAAGAGTCCAGAGAACTACAAATATCACAGAAGCAAAAGTATGAGGTATGAACAATGAAGAGAACACATGGAATATGCAGTTGTTTGACAGCATTTAGATCTATCAAAACACTGGTTGTATGAAATTATCTAATCGGAATTTAGTGTTTTTGCTTCCTTCCTGTTATTACCACAGAATTTAACGTCTTATATCTATCTTGTTTGCTGCCTTCAAACAATTTAATTTTGTTATAACCTGCTTATAAAGAGCAAGGTTATTGAGAGACTGTGTGGAAATGCAATTTTATATACGAGTAGTTTACTTTTGGGACAGATCGAAGTACTAAAGGGAAACTTTGCTTTTTGTCTTGACATTCAAATTAAAATAAACATTATCTCTTACAGTCCACACAGGCCAAGTTAGCTGCGGCGAAACTAACACAAAGATTGAATATTAAAATAATGAACTTTGACCCGGAAGGTGCAACTGCTACAGCTTTTCGAGAATACAGGGATCGCGGAGGCAGTTCTTCAGAAGAAGACTTAAGCTGACAGCCCTCCTTCCAAACATGAAAGATCAATAGTTGTGCCTTTTGTGGTGACAATTGAGACACTGAAACCAGGCATTCTATCTATGCAAACATTCTTATTGCAGCATGTAACATTATTTTCATACGTTTACAGAGGCTAATGCTGGTCTCTTTATTCTTGACATTATAATTAAATTATACCAGTGTGTATATTCTGAGAGTTGTATTAATGAGAAGTCTTGTGCAGCATGGAAGGTGAGTGACTGTTCCCTTTGCACCAATGTGGTCAGTTTCACTTTGTACCATTGCTGTACTGTACACTTTATTAATTCAAGAAGTAAACTATTTTCATAGTATTAAAGGTAAAATTAAAGTTGAAAATGTTGATTACTTAAGTGCATAGCTGTTTTAATTTGTGGTGTAAAATGTTTATGGAGGAAGATGATGTTGATTCAGTTATTTCTGTCACTAGCTATTGGTAATGCATTGTGTCACTAAAGCAATATTGTTTAAAAAGTGGGGATGATAAGTTGCAACATTCAATAGTTTATTTTCATAAGGCATGTTTTACTAGGTCAGTGGCCTGACCTGTTACATTGAACTGACTACTTTTTAGTGAAATTTAGCTAGAGTTATTATAATTAGCACAAAATATCTCAGAATTTTAAGTGCAATTTGTGTTCAACACAATTCTAGATTCTGTGATCATTTGCACCAGTTTTAAAAACATCCTAGTGCAAGTAGGTCTGAACTACAGTGAATCAATAACCAATTTGTGTTTCTTCTCATTGTGTGTAGGCTTTAGGTAAACTTTTTGAAGTTAAACATTTTAGCTGAACTTCAATTTGTTTTGATGCAAGATATCTCCCTTAACACCTAACAGATTATTCATCCCTCACTTGAATAAACTCGATGATTAAACATTCACTGACCAAAGATTCAGAAAAAACCATTATCAAGTGAAGACATTTTTTAAAACTTTTTTTTGTTGTTGTAAGTGGGCAATCCTTTAGTTTAGAACAATGGTCCGTGGTTCTCCTCTCCCTGGAAAATATTTTCCAAGAATTGACATTATTGATTCCCCTTAAGAGTTGTGTTTCTGTGAGACCACCTCTTTTCCCCCCCCCCCCTCTCAGTTATGTGTTATTTATTTACATATTTAAAATGTTGTATAGTATTAGATATGCAAATTAGGTTGAGCAGGAACTCAAGGGAAACATTTTCAAAATGGGTGCAGAATTGTGCTGGAAACAGTAATTGTGCCCAAAGTGCAAACTGTGTGCCTGTGTATCTTGCCATCTCATAATTGTATGGCATGAAAGAATTAGAGGTTTGGAACAAGTCTTATTTATAACCTTATTTACAATCCTCTATTTAAAACTCTTTGGCAACAAGCTGAAACCTTCGTTCATTATATGATGTAAATTCCATCTATAAGTTTGGAAGGAAATTTATTTTGACATTATCTTTGTTCCATCTGTGTTGTTATTTGTGGCCTTTAAAACAAAATCTACTTAAACTAATCATGTCCATACCTTAGTTTGGGCGGATTGAGCCAGTCTGTTAGCAGAAGCAGCCTGTTTCAATTAAATGAAGAAGTGTCCAGCTGATATTTGGAATCACATCCCAGAAAGAGAATTGGTACCTTCAGGAAGAGAAGAGGACAGGTTATCTATTACTAAATAGTTTCCTTAAAAGTAACTGGGAGAGTAGTAATTCCTTTAAATGATGACTGCATTCAAATTGAAATCTTTTAATGATTGAGTCACACAGCACAGAAACAGAACCCTTAGGTTCAATTTGTCCATGCTGACAAAGGTTCCCAAACTAAACTAGTCCCACTTTCCTGTACTTGACCCATATCCCTCCTAAACCTGTCCTATTCATGTACCTGTCCAAATGTCTTTGAAATGTTATAATTGTACCTGCCTCTACCACTTCTTCGTCTGGCAGCTCATTCCGCATATGAACCACGCTCAGGTCCCTTCAAAATCTTTTTCTCCTCTCTCCTTAAAAATATGGCCCCTAGTTTTGAACACTCTTCCCATTCGAAAGCACCTTTTGGTATTCACTTTATCTATGTCCTTCATGATTTTATAAATATCTCTATGGTCACCCCATAACTTCCTGCACTCCAGTGAATAGAAGTCCCATCCTTTCCTTATAACTCAAACTTTCCTGTCTGGCAATATCCTTGTAAATAATTTCTGAACCTGCTCTATTTAATAATAATCTTCCAATGGCTATGCAACCAGAAGTATTCCAGAAATGGCCTCACCAATGTTTTTGCATTGTTGCTAACACACCATTCATGTCAGGAGATGATATTGTGATTTTTGTTTTAATATATGCAAGAGGAGTTTTACCTGTATTTTCTTCCTTTTCTACCCAAATTTTGAACATTTGTCTTGTTTTTGATTTTAATTATTAAACATTGTTTTGTGTTTCTGCCAGAGAAGGTGGTACAAATTTAGAAGTAAATTTAGCAAATTCTACTTTGCAGGGCAGTGATAGAATTCTACTTTTGCTCTGGTTACGTTATCTCACAGACTAATATCCTTTCTCTGCCAATATTTCTATGGGTAGTACTAGCTAAACAGGCATGACCTGCTGAAACAGTAGTGCTGATACAAATTACTTACAAATGGAAATCTAAAAATGGGTTTTGAAGATTTCAAATGACGTGGCTGAGATTGTGTTTCCTTTGACAGATTGTTCCACTGTGCAATTGTCCAATCAAAATTGTTGATGCATGTCTTGGGAACAAATAGTCTCTGGTTTGTGAATAGCAATCTTGAATTCTATTATTGTAAGAAGTACTTTTTTCGTCGGTCTCAATCAATTCCGTATTTTATAGAACACGATCAATTTGTTTTTCTCTTTGCAGTAGTGACTCCCACCTCAAATCTTTGATCATGGACATGATACTGGCATATTTCCCATATTTATTTGATGCTGACTCACTTAGCATGTCAGAGTTCAACTTGTCCACATTGACCAAATATCCTAAATAAATCTAGTCCCATTTGCTAGCATTTGGCCTATATCCCCATATACCCTTCCTATACCCATCTAGATACCTTCTAAATGTGTAATTGTACCAGCATCCCCACTTCTGGCAGTTCATTCCATACATGCACCACCCTCTGCGTGAAAAAGTTTCCCCTTAGTTCTCTTCTAAATCTTTCCACTCTCTAAATGTATATCCTCTAGTTTTGGACTCGCCTACCCTGGGGAAGAGACCTTGGCTATTCACCATATCCATGCCCCTCAAGTTTATAAACCCCCGTAAGGTCACCTCTCAACCTCCAATGCTCCCAGGAGAATAGCCACAGCCTACAGCTGAAGCCCTCCAACCTTGGCAACATTAACTCTTTTCTGAACTCTTTTGAGTTTCACGACATCTTTCTTAAAGCAGGGAGACCATGTCTTTGAATTGTTTCAATTATTTTTATATCTTTCAACATATAATCCAATGGACAACTTGCGTTGTCAGAGGATCCGACAGACAATTAGCTGTAATTTGGATCTTGTGACAAAAATATCAATGATTCCTTTTCGGAAGCCCAAGAACCAGATATTATTTGCTGAATGTGAAATCCTCATGATTGCTTTTAAGTTGAACTCTCAGTATGGTTATGTCTCTCCATGTTAGATAATTGGATTACAGAGTTATTTTGTTGGATCCTTTTGTTAATACAAACCACATGGCATTTTTGGCCCCTCCCATTAGTCCTCACACCTTTTTATTTCCAGAAGATCATCCTGTAGTGAATTGATGTATATCATTAGTATTTCCTGCTATGTAACCCACATAGTCATCTGAAAATGATTGCGCCCTTTTTTTTTAAACTTAATGGAAAGATGGTTAAGAGTAAAGGTCCCAATGCAGTTTCCTTGGGTACTTGAGAAAGGATCTCTCTGAGGTTGCTTCCCCATTGCACCCCACTTTCTTCTGCTGGTAAGGCTTATGGGTCCACTTCACTATCCCCCTGACTTGATCGTGGTGAAGTTTGAACAGGACCTGTTCATGAGGATCTTTGTCAAAGGATTGACATGAAATCCAGTATTGCCACGTGAATGACAGTAAAAACTGTGATTTTTGGAAAATCGTCTTAACTGTTAAGTCTGCTGGGATATTGTGTACTTAAAAGTGCCTTGTGACATGAGAATGAAGCATATGCTCTAGCAATTTGTGTCCAAGCTGAAATTTTTTAAATCCCCTTTTGTTGAAATGCTTTAGAGTTTAGCTTGTCTCCAAAGGCCTGGAAAATAGATTTGGTCAATCAACATCAGCTATTTCAAAAGTCAATATTGGAACCAGTTCATCAGTGCTAATTTCAAATACTAGGGTGGAATTTTACAATGACAGAATTACTACAACACACAATTAAGCCCATTGTGTCTGCACCAGCTCTGAAAATGAACATTGTGACTTAGTGCTGTTCTCCTGCCTTTTTCTCCATATCCTTGTACGTTGTTTCTGTCTGACTAATCAGCCAATCCTTTCTTGAATGTCTAATTTAACAAGATTTTTATCTGGCCTAATTTGTATTTATTTCTTGTAATAACTTCAAAAGACACCTTTTTGTTTTCTTTGTAATGAGATTTATTTCTCTCTGCTAAGTAATCAGTGTCTAAGGTGGATATATTAAACCTTTTCTGGTGGAAACCCAAGAAAATGGATCATCTGATGCTTCTGGCTTACCCTTAGGCAATGCAGTCATGTGACACAAACAGAAGTTGCTGGAAAAGCTCAGCAGGTCTCGCAGGATTTGTGAAGAGAAACAAATTATATATGATTCTGTTTTCAAATCTGAAATGCCCATTCTCTTTTTTTTTTACTTTTTTTAATACATGACCGCATACTCTTAGGATTTTCCTTAACAGGGTTGTAATGTATTTAAAAAACAATCTTTGTTTGGTCTCATTGTGAGCTTTCTCTATGTTTAGAATTCCTTCCGTTCTCCTTGACCCCAGGCATCTTAGCTTTGTCTTATGACCGTTTTATACTGCATGGCCTACCTTTTTTTTAACAGAACCATGGGAGGTTCAGTTTAACATATGTCTGTCTCAATTGAACTATGTTAGTTTTAGTTAGCAACTAGACATTTTTTGCAGACTTTTTTCTCATTATTATTGTTTTATTTCTTCTACTTTGTCAGTGGGGAGTGTTGCTTTAAAGCCAACTGTTCTGATTCACTGTTACATTGAGAATGTTTGACCCGAACAACTAGCTCCAGGATAATTTTGTAGTTTTATAGCATAAAGCACTAGTAGGGGACCTAAAACTTTAAGTATATACTTTTTTTTATAGCACTTAGAATTGTAATGCGAGCAAATTACATTTCTCTATAAACATCAAAGCATAACCAAGTTCCATTTTCTTTAGCATTGCTTTGTCATTCTGATGCAGTATTTATAAACGAATGAAGAACTTGGTAAGATTTCCTGCCGTGTTTCACAATTTATCTAATTATTGAATGTAGTTCATTCTTGATCATTAAATTTATAGTATGTCTAATGCATTTAGAGAATGATGAAGATTGACTATCTATTCTGAAAATAAATCATTGGTTAGAATGAGTGATATTAATGCTGGAGTGTGGGAGTGTACTAACCAGATCTTAAGTGACCATCTCAGTCAACAGATACCTTCTGTGGATAGTTCTGTAACAATTTGAGGAAGGCTTTTTAAAATGTATGGGATGTGGTTGTCACTAGTAAGATCATCATTTATTACCAGTGTCTAATTAACCTTTTTTAAAAAGGTGCTGCTTCCTAAACTACTTCGTAAAGAACTGTTGACTGGTGAGCGGCAGGAGTTTGACCCAGCAACACTGATGCAATGGTGATAAAGTTCCAGGTCAGCATGATGGTTTTGAGTGGTGTTCCCATTTGCCTTGTCTTTCTAGGTGGTAAAGATTTTATTTTATTGGAAGACGTTGTCATAGGAGCTTAGGAGAGTTTCTGCAGTTAATCTTGTAAATGATGCATACTGCAGCCAGTGTGTAGCAATGATAGAAGGAGTGAATTTTATGATAAATGGAGTGCCCATCACCTGAATGGTGCCAAGTTTCCTGAGTAGTGTTGGAGCTGCAGTCATTCAGGTATATTTAGAGTAAACCATCACATTCCTGATTCATGTCTTGTACATGATGGACAGCCTTGCAGGATTTGGGGGATGAGTTAATTGCTACAGAATTGCCAGCTTCTGACTTGCTCATGCAGCCACATAATTTAAATAAATGATTCAGTCAAGTTTCTGATTAATGATCACCCCCAGGATATGATGGAGAGGGGAATGGTGCAGCAAGATCTGGACAATATCCAGGCTTGGGCTGACAGTTTGGCAAGTAACACAAAGGCTTGGCAATGACCAGCTCTAATGAGAGAGAATCTAACCACAACCTCTATACATTTAATGGTGTTACCATCTCTGAATTCTCCTTGATCCATTTTCTGGGTTTATCATTGACCACAAACTGAACTAGGTTAACTATACAAATACAGTGGCGGGTTAAAGGTTAGGGACACTGCAGTAAGTGACTCCCCAAAACCTATCCACCATCTATAAGGCACAAGTTGGGAGTGTAATGAAATACCCTCCACTTAGTGCAGCTTCAACAACACTCAAAGCTTGACATCATTCAGGGCAAAACCTGCTTGACTGGCACCATGTCAACAAACATCCTCTCCTTCTACCACTGACACTCAGTAGCAGAGTGTACTATCTACAAATGCACTGAAGAAATTCACCAAGACCCATAGACAGCAATTTCTAAGTCCACAATTGCTATCATCTAGAAGGATAGGGGCAGCAGATACGTGGCAATGCCACTACCTGCAAGTTCCCCTCCAAGCTGCTCACCACCTTGATTTGGAAATTTATAGCTGTTCCTTCACTATGGTTGGGATCAAATCCTGGAATATCCTCCCTGATGGTATTGTGGGCCTACCTATGTAGATCTACTAATCGAATTTAAATTCCTGCCATTTGATGGGATTTGTTTTAATGTCTGTGGAGAATAGTTCGAATCTCTGGATTACTATTCTGGTGATTGTTACCACTATTCTCTTGCCCACCCTCTGGTAAGTGAGAAATGGAACAGTTGGAAAATAACTTATCGGTTGCTGCCATATGTAGTATAGGGCTTTTATGCTGGCTTCTCTAATATTAGTAATGAAAGGAAGACATTTGGGCTCTTTAGGGGAAGTTGAATAGGATTTAAACATGTCAAATTCACCAGGGCTACACCATCCCACATTTAAGAAATTGCTATAGGATAAACCACTATGATTATCCAGTAATGGCAGACATTTAAACGATTAATATATATTAATGTATCAGCAGGCACTTTTGAGTGACTGCAAAATCTGTAATTTCACCATTTTGTGCAGAAATTTATTAATTTTAATTTATTAAAAGAAATTGAAAATAAAACCTTTTCCATGAGCCCAGAAAGAGGTGTGCAATAATATAAGATTGCTCTCCAGGATTTACAATGTAATAAGCTGCTCCTCCTTTCACTTTGTGGGCTTCTTCTTTGGCTTAAAAATTAATAAATGTGTAAAGACAATTGAAAATGTGGGGCACAAACACATTGGAGGAGTTTGTTACCCTCTTAATCAACATTACAATTCTTGGGAGTGATTGAACATGAGTTACATGTTAAATCCTATACTGATCCTTGGATGTGCTTGTTTGACCAGGAGCATTTGTGCATCGTTTCTATTCTTTCCTCTCCTATGCTTCAATATATATTTTAAGGAGTTGGTATTGAATTAATATAAATACCAGATGGCGCACAAATGCAACTTCCTGACCCCCTCTCACAGTCTGGAAGCAAGTCCTAGCTGCTTTTGAAAAGAAACTCCTCTACAGGCTGGTGGAGCCAGATATGACAGAGGGCACACAAGGTGCTGCAGATATATAACCAGCATAATATTCTCCCTGGAGAGTTCTGGACATGCTTTTAGCTTCAAGTGGCAGCAGATGATCTGCATACCTATAAAGCAATTTGTCCTCCTCTTTGCAAACCGGAGTGTAACCAATCTTTTCAAAATAATTTGCAACCAGATAGGAAATTGAGGCTCGTCAATTCTCACATTTAATCCAGAGGAAAGGAGGACAAATCATCACAATAATAATTTCTTTTAATTTCAGGTGTGTGTTAGTGTTGAGGGTCTGACAGCCATTGATGTGTGCTGGCTGTCTTATTCCAGAGCAAATCTTGTATCAGTAAGTCTGCAAAATAAATGTTCCTGGGAGATGGTTAGACTGTTGCAGCGATCTTCCCTGTTTGCTTGTGCTAAAATTCCAGAATCAAGATTATGGAGAAGATGGGCAAATCATCAGCTGATCTTAGTAATTAAAAATCAGGAACCCAGAATCTTTCTGGCGCTGAGTTTTTGCAAGAAGTTTATTTTTTGCTGAAATATGTTATAAACCCCATAACTTGTTTACATACGAGTGGGATTTAAATTGCACAATGCTTGTGTTTCAATTATGTGTTTCAACATTGTGTTGAATAATAAAGTTTTGATTTTGTAAGTAATTCTAAACTTTGTGATTAGTGTAAATTGTAGATCTGTTTAAAAGTATTTTCTCAAACTGCAGATAAGGAATAAAATACAATCATAATTAACCAGCCACTTATTGTCATCTATTTTAAAATAATTTTAATGGAATCTGGCATGAACCTTAAAATTCATAACCTTTAATTAAAAATGGATAAAATGATGAATACAAGGTGGTAGGGCTGGAGATGCATATAAGACTATACACCAAATTTATATGTATACAGCAAATTAGTTTTAATAATCACTTTACTTAGAGAATGCAACTATTAAAGAGTGGATGTTTGGAAACCTTTCACAATGGCATAAAAAGCCAATTCACATTTTTGGGAGGGGCAGTGGTATACTTGTAATTCAGAGGCTCCAGGGATGAGGGCTATTAATATTCTGGGGATAAGGGTTCAAATCCCACCATGGCAGATGGTGAAATTTAAATTTAGTAAAAATCTGGAATAAAAAGGCAATCATTTAACTACTGTTTGTCATTTTGAAAAAAACTGGTTCACTGTTCTTTTGGGAAGAAAATCTGTCCTTACCTGATCTGGCCTACATGTCACTCCAGTCCTACAGCCAAGTGATTAATAAGTGACTGTCATGTAGATAGTTTAGAGATGGGCAATTTGTGAACCTCGCCAAATGAACAGCAAGCACATCTGTTTTCTGTGTGTACAAGAATATACATATGTTCTAAACCTCTTTGCGCTCTCAGTTCCATTAAATAAAAGGATATCAATCTATATTGACGCTGCACAACTCTATCGCCCTATGTTATAAGCACCTTTGATGTCTTGTTCCCCTTTTGGGTTTGGGTTTTGTGCTTGTGAAAGAAAAAGCCCATCCAGATTAATTGTAACAGTTGCATTTTCATAAGTACATCACTGAACATTTACAGTTTAGGTGAGAATTTCTTTTTAATGAAATGTCATTATTGGATGGTGTTTTACATTGTGACCTTCTTGGTTTCAGTGTGAAGCTTTAAGTGTAGTTGGTAGTGATGGCTTGGTACAAGAATGGTATAAGGTATTTTATTAACATGTAATTGGAGTGATAGAATGGTGCTCAAGTCATAAATGTTTATATTTTTTGGCTCTATGTTGTAAAAATGTGGTTGTGTGTGAAGGAGTTTGGAATGTATCATTTGAGGGGGACCAGCGCTCATTTAGTTGACCATCATTTGGATATTTGTTTTTGGGTCCTGGGTGCCCTGTTGTGTTGTATGATGTGTGATTGATGCATGTTTTAATATCATTTAGGAGTTTGAATTTGGAACTGATGGAATGGGGTTTGGCCTGTTTATCAAAGGGCTTAACTGTAGCCATGGTGATTTAAAAGATTGTATGAGAGAGACAGACTTTGAGGTGAATAATGGGTTTTGTTTTTAATTGGGAGAGTTTATGAGGAAACTAATTTTAAAAATATATATTGAGCTTCAGGTAGAAGGTTCCAGAATAATTTTTTTTGGCTCACAGCAAATAACTAAAGCTTGAAGAAAACTCTTTTTAGTTACAGTTTGGCTAGTTTTTGAGAAGTCTAGGATGAAGCTAGGTATATGAAATTGTTCCTTTTAAAATAGGGGGATGGTTAGAATTGTTAAGAAATAGATTACCTCCGTGTAAGGAATTTAGCTTTAAAGTTCCAGACCAGAATGGATTGATTAAACCGCTGTAGGGTTCTATGAAGCTAAGAAAATCTACTTAGTTGTATGAAGACTCAAATTATAATCTCCAAACTGGGATTTGTTGCTGTCTCTAAGTCATGTCCTGGTGTGATTCTCTCAGGTTATTTTAAGTACTGTTAAAGAAGTGCTGCTGGGATTAATGGGATTGTAGCTTATCAAGTATTTCAATCTTTCAGTTTGTGTTATATGTAAATGGTTTGAGTTATTCTGTTTTATTTTTTGCATAACTTGTTTTACTGTTTTTTTAAAAAAAAAAAATATCTGCAGCATTGAGTGTTTGTGAAAGATCACCATGTTAAAACCAAAGATATATATCTGGAATCTGACCTGTCCAGCAATAGCATAAGCTGGAATCAGCACTGGGCTGCAACTGTCTCATCATGGTGTCTTTTTTAGTTCAATGCCTACTTCTAGATTGGGAACAAATAAAAAGATCTCTTGTGGATAAAGAGAACAAAACTATTATGAGAATTGACTGATTTTATGGGCTCCAGAGAAGGCACCAATTGAAGTCCATGTCTTGGTTTCTCAGAAACCTGGAACTAACCGGTACAAATTTGTTTCCTCCTCAGAAGGCGATGACCTATACTGGCTTTAAAAACATGAGATTTGTTTGAATGACATGATAAACTTACAGAATATTGGTTTTTGTTCTGTAAGGCCCAGATTATTTTATCTGGGGACTGGAGATGCAGCAATGGATGGCACAATCCAAAATAATGTTGGTAAAAAAGTAATAGAAATAATAAAAGCAGAACACTGCAGTATCTGGAATTCCGAAATAAGAAAATGCTAGAGAGACTCGGCAGGTCTGATAGCATTTGTGGAGAGAGAACCACATTTTGAGTCTGATATGACTTCTCTTCAGATACCCACACTGATCTTTACCCTTCTGTTTCCACCAATCATGACGTTAGTTGTAGCATGTGGTTGAGCACAGGGGAAGAACAAGTAAATCCTTGGGAGCCAAGAAATCACCATGGACTGGTTCCAGGAGAATTGATTGGTCGTTTTAAAACAATGTAGCATTGGAAAAAGCATAGCAGGTCAGGCAGCATCTGAGGAGCAAATGACCCAATGTTTCGGGCACCTTCATTAGGGGGTATAAAATGTACATGGTTTTTTTTACCCCCACTTGTGCTATAAGTAAAATAGGGCCTATACTCTGGGTTAAAGTATACAATGTCCATAAGGATAATATTTAGTCAGTGCTTTTGATGCTTTATTACAATTAAAGTAATCAAAATGTGGAATCCATCATTTCATCCTTTTTGGCTATAAACAGCATTTTCATTTCCTTTAGCTATTTGAAAGGCTTAACAAAGAAAATTGTTTATAAAGGCCAGTGCATTTATAAATATGGTTCTCTATTTTTACCAAACGCCTTAGACCAGAATTGATAAAGGATACATTTCCAATGTGGGAAGCATGCCATGTGGAAGTACAGAATCCCATTGCAATATTAAAGCTCCCACTCACTTCTGACATAACTGTAAAAGTCAGCAAGAATGGTCTCACTCTTCAATGGTCTCACAATCAATAAAATCCCAAACCTGGAGGCAAAACTGGCAGGGGCAGAAATACTGTCATTATATCTGTGGCTTTAGAATGGAAATTTAAACTCCATAATAGTGATCACCACTGCAACAAAACATCGCTTTTGTGGAAAACACAGATCTGAAATGTCTGGCAATGGCAGAAATGCACTCTCTACAATCCCCAGTGTGAACTTGTGCAATATGAAAATCTTTCTAGTGGCATATGTACTATTTCTCCTCCCTTGCATTATATTCTGGAATTTGTCCTTTATTTTTGTTAACATCATTCCATTAACCATAAAATAGTTTTGATAGAAATCATGATTGTCCTTAAGAGGGCAAGAAACAACTCTTGTTGCAGTTGATATAACTTCTATGTAATGATCAATCAGTAATATAAACAGTAATATGAGCTATCTGGATTCAACCAGGTTTGCACTGGTTGGGTACATTACCGTTGGGGTAAGGTTGCCAAACCTGGCAAACAGTATTCCCCAGTTAGTATGATGTAATTACTGTAATTTTAGAATCCAAACAAAGCAATTCTGAGTGCGAATATATAACCAGTCTTTGCATTTCTTTCCTTAACTAATTTAACTTAAGATAAATCTGCAGTCACATTCAATATTTTTGCAGCTGTTTGTTGGTGCTGATATAAAGTTTTGGATATTTAGGCCTGAAGGGTAAGGGTAGAATTATCTTAAGTTGTGATAGTAATGCTTTCTTCCATAATAATATTGTTAATTGTCTTGCAATGAAGTGTATACTTTGTGAATATAAGAACATTTTGAAAGCTGTAAGCATAACTTTGAACCTAGATAAGGAATGTCTGATCTTTTTACGAAAGATTTAAATTTTAGTATGAACAAAAAAATCCCAAGAAGTTCTTCATGGGGTAAAAGAATATAAGCGTTCAAAGCATTTGTGAGCTCCAAGCTAATGAATTTTTGTTGTGACTGGTTGAAAGGGTCTCTCTGGATTTTGTCAATGGAGATCTTTATACACAATGTCCAGATGTTTCTGTAACAACTCCCGCACAATTTCAATGTAATTTATGAGGAGGTTATCAAAGACCATCACTGTCTATCTTTACTGGAGAATATTGGATTTCTTTTGAACGTTTGATGTTTTTCTTTGCTAAAGTACCAGATCTTTTTCAGTAACCAATACATTGCATTTCAAGATGCTTTTAATCTGGTATTGATTACTTTAAGTTACATCTTTCCACAAATGTGGCATTTTTTCTTGACAGCAACTTAAATCAGAGTTATGAATCAATTGGTATATAATGATGAAGTGAACTTTAATGGTCATATATATTTTTAAAAAGCTCACATGTGGCACATAAACTAACCGCTCCAATACAATTACTGAGAAGTTACAAATTAATTTTGTCTATTTTAATTTTTGTCTATCCTTGCCCCATAATCCCTGAGGCTAGATTCAACAAGTTTGGTGATGTAAGACTGATCATTTGCCCATGATAGAACCAGGGTTATAATCTGTTTATAAAGCTGCAACTACCATAAGTCCTCTTTGTCCTTTTAAGCAATCAGTTAAATAATTATTTTGTTCATTGGCCAACAGCATGAAACCTCACAAAATATTGGAACAGAGCCGAGTATCACAAATAATGAGATAATGCCAAGTTTCACACTGTCATGGAACTGTGTTGACTTATACACAGTAAGGGAGCAGTTGGCGTATCACACAATTGAATAGTGCCAAATATCACTCAGTGATGGATCAGTTCCCAGTATCACCCAGCAAAGTAACAATGCTGAGTATTGCCCAGTCATAGTCTGAAAAATTGCTCTGAAAGTTTTAGTTATGAAGAAAGATTGGACAGACTGGGACTGTTTTCCTTGGAGGACACTGAGGTGGGGGATATGTTTGAGATGTATAAAATTATGAGGGGCATTGATAAAGTGGACTGAAAGGAAACGTTTTGAGGAATTATTAACCAGTGGAATTGGATTTAAGGCAAGGGGCAGGAGGTTTTGAAAAGATGCGAGAAGAATGTTTTTCACCCTGAGAGGATGGGAATCTGGACCTGGAACTCTCTGCCTGTAAAGGTGGTAGAAGGAGAAACCCTTATTTAACATTTTAAGGAGTATTTAGATGTGCACTTGTGATGCCAAGGCATACAAGGCTATGGTCCAAGTGTTGGGAAATGGGATTGCAATAGGGTGGCTGTTTATTGACCAGTGCAGACTCAGTGGGCCAGAGGGCTTTGTTTCTTTTCTATGCTGTAAACCTCTGACTTTGACTCTAAATGACACTTTGCCACAGCCTGTACACTGAAGCCTGGTTAGGGTACACCAGGACCACTAAGTGTCTTAGAGCTTTGTCCAAGACGTTCAAAAGAGATGAAATGAGAGTGACTAACTTTGATAGGATGTTTGAGGGTCACACTGAGATTTCCACTAAATCTGATCTCTTCCGAGCTTTGAGAAACCCAGAGATTGAATTGAGTTGGCAGATCTGGATGGGAGCGAGCACCTTTTTTTTAATCACTAGTTCCTACATCCTGGGGTCTACTTTGGGAACCTCTTACAAGCGCATACCTTTCTACTGACTTTCCCCTGAGGCCTGCCATCTTCCCCACCCCCAGTATCAGCTCTCTGATGTCTCTGTCTCCCCACCTCCCACATCTGACTGGATGCCTCCCTACCCACTCCATAGTGTGTGTGTGTGGCAATCTTAACTTCTGGTATCCCATCCCCTCTGGACCCTCATCTATATCCAGAGGGCAAGTCACAACATGGGATTGTGGGATAGTTACAGCATTCAGCCCATTGTCTGTTCTGACACTAGAAAATATCTATTCACCAAGTGCCACTCATCTCCCCATAGCCCTGCATGTTCTTGTTGGTCTTCAACTATTGATCCAATTCCCTCTTAAATGCTTCAATTGAACCTGCCTCCTCTATACTCTCAGACAGTGCATTCTGGTTCCTAGCTACTTGCTGCGTGAAAAGGTTTCACCTCACACCAGCCTTGTTTCTTTTCTCAATTACCTTTGCCTCTGTGCCTTCTGATTCTCTTAAATCCGCCCACCAATGGGAACAGTTTCTCCCTACCTACTCTGTCCAGACACTTACGTTAAATCTCCTTTTTTTTTACTTCTGGGAGAATAGTCCCAATTCTTCAATCTATAAATGCATCTGAACTTTCTGGACCATTCTCATGAATCTTCTTTACACACCATCTAAAGTACAGCCTAGAATTGAATGCATGCTCCAGATATGTCTGAACCAGCATTTGATACAGATTTAACAAGACTTCCTTGTTTTTATGTTCCTGTTGACAAAGCTCAAGATGCCTATATTTTAATCTTATCTTAACCTGTCCTGTCACCTTTAAAGATTTGTGAAGATATTCATCTGATCTCTCTGTTCCTTTTGAATTGTACCCTTTAGTTTATATTGCCCTTCTCTCCATTCAATCCAGCCAAAATTAAAACAAAAAAGATTCTGAGGAGACTTCAAAGGGAGGGGGAATGCTAAAATTATGTTTTCTCTGGTGGGGGGATTTAGATTTAAGGAGCTCAGTTTAAATATAAGAAATCTCCCATGTAAGAGGGAGAAGAGGAGGAATTTCTTCTCCCGAGGATAATTTGTGTTTGGAATTCTCATTTCAGTGAATTGTGGAGGCTGTGTCCTTTAATATGTCCAAGGCCGAGTTAGACAGAAGTTTGATTGATAATTGGGGGAGCCTAGTGTTATAGGGACCAAGCAGCAATGTTGGGTTTATGCAAATTCACACCAGCCATGATTCTACAGATTGGTGGAGCAAACTTGAGAAATGTAATGGCCAACTTCTGCTCTGATGTTCTGAAAGTGAATCTCTTCACATTTCACTGTTTTATATTTCATCAGACACTTATCTGACCATTTCACCTCCTGTCTATGTCCTTTTGAAATTTCACACATTCCTCCTCACAATTCGCAACATTTCCAAGTTTGTATCATGTACATTTTTGAAAGTACACCTCGTTCACCAGTCTAGATCATTAATCTATTTCAGGAGAGCTGGGCTTTTCCCAGCCAGTAAAACAGTTATTAGCCACGACTCTCTGTTTCCTGACACTCAGGTACATTGGCATGCATGTTGTTATTGCCCCTTTTATTACATGAGCTTGAATTTTGCGCTCCGTTCTGTTGAGTGGCAGTTTATCAAATGCCTTTTGGCAGCCAATGTACATCAATTGCATTACCCTCATCAAAACATTCAAGCAAGTTAGCTAACCATAATTTACTCTTCATAAATACATACTGGCTTTCCTCAGTTAATTCGGCATTGCCCAAATGGTGAATGATGTTCTTCTCAATTAACGTTCCTAGAAGCTTTCACATCCTGGGATTAAACTGGCAATTTAACTTTACAAATGGACAGTGTGGAAGAAGTCGTTTTTCTTTGTAAAATGTTTAATGATTATATTTGTCATAATCTGTTTCTACTGATTACCACTATTGAACTGTTTGACGTTTGGAATATTAAACTTTGAAAACTCCATGAGCTTCAGAAGGGTCAGTGATCCGTTGGGCCATCATTACCTCATCATAGGAAACATTTACTCCCTTTTGCCACCTCTTTACCCTTCTAGGAACTACGAGTAGCAGAAGAAAAATACCTATACAGCGTATTCAAGAACAACAGGTATCCGATAAACACAGTCCGCCGATTCTTAAACAACAAACCCAAACAAGTAGGCACAACACGCCCAGAGACTCTATCCATCATATATCAAGGACCTCTCTGAGATGACTACCAGACTACTCCAACCCCTTGGCATCATGGTAGCCCATAAACCTACTAACACACTGAAACAGCTACTGACGAACCTCAAGGACCCTGTACCAAAATGAATGTCATTTACAAAATACCCTGCAAGGACTGCAACAAACACTACATCGAATAGACAGACAGAAAACTAGCCACCAGGATACATGAACACCAACTAGCCACCAAAAGACATGACCCACTCTCACTAGTATCCTTACATACAGACAAAGGAGGACACCATTTCTACTGGGACAACACACCCAGGCTAAACAGAGACACGCATGGGAATTCCTAGAAGGCTGGCATTCAAACCAGAACTCCATCAATAAACGCATTGATTCGGACCCCATTTACCAACCTCGGAGAAAAAGAACTGGAAATGATATCACCGACCATAACAGATCAAGACACACGTAGAAAGAGGACAGAACACCAGTGTTTCACCGGAGGCTCACTGATGATGATGAAACGTCTGAGAACAAACCTGCCAGCTCAGCGAGCAAACTTATAACCTTTGTATCCTTTGATCTTCAAAATTCCAGGGATACAACCATCCCAATTTGTGTATTCCATCCTCATAATTTTACCATTGGAGTCAGGATTTATTTCATTTATCTAGGCAGCTTTTTAATCCATGAGGGAATCAGCCATGATCTGATTGAATGGTGGAGCAGACATGGTGGGCTGAATGGCCTAATTTTACTCCTGTGTCTTGTAGTCCTATTAATCTTGCGCTGCACATTTTTCAAGGTCAGTACATCCCCTTTTCCAGGTTGTGGCTCCCAGACTGATCACAATACTTTGGATGTGTTTTGGCCAAGCTTTGAGCAGCTGCAGCATAATGTCCAACCCATTGTTTTTCAGCCTTTTAGCCCCAAAAACCAGCTTTTTGATCTTTTGTAGCTGTCCAGGACGTTTTAATTATCTATGTGCATGTCCTGGATTTCTACACATTCTGGCTTTCTGCTGTTCACATTCCAAGGCCATCTATCTTTTCTCACCTGATGAAAGTGAGTAAAACCAGGGTCCAGGCCAGGGGTCTAGCAGGGTCCTGTACCTTAGTTTGCTTGAGTTAGGGTGGGAGCACTATGCGCAGGTCTGGAACTGGGTGTTAAGCTGGAGCCACACAAAGGCCTGTGATTTCTGTCCTGAACCCTGGAGAGATGAACTCAAAAGGAGAATTGAAAGTGATCGCCCTGGATATGAAGAAATCGCCCTGGATATGAAGATATGACCATCAATGAGCCCTGAGAAAATTGAAGTCATTGGAAATCAAGGGAAAACTCTCCAGTCATTGGAGGCATTCACAGCACTAAAGAAGGTGGTCATGTTTGTTGGGAGCTCAGTTTCAGGATATTATTGTGGGGTTCGTCAGGGTAATGTCCTCACCTAACTGTCTTCAGATATTTCATGAACAATCTTCTTTCCTATGGGACGTCAGCAGTGGAGATGTTCATGTGCAATTGTCCATGTTCAGCAACATTCGCAACTCCTCAGAGACTGGAGAATGAAAGAAAATGGACAACAAGGACTAGCAAATAATAATCATGCTGCACAACAACCAGGAATGATAATTTCCAACTAGAGAGAAGCTGACATCACCCAGGATGAAACTGCTTTATTGACCACAACATGCTCCCATCACCGCCATCCACCCAACATCTTTATCATTTCCCCTTTCCTCCACAGACGCACAATGACAGCAGTGTGTACTCTGGGCAAGGTGTATTGCAGCAACTCACCAAGGTTCCTTTGATACCATCTTCCAAGCCTCAGATCTCTGCTCCAGAAGAGCAGGGCAGTGAATGAATGGGAAAACTTACTATCTGCAAGATTCCTCTAAGCCACACGCCTTTCTGACTTGGAACTATATTGATGTTCCTTCTCTGTCAATGGGTCAAATGCCCTGGAACTGCCTTCCCAATAACACTGTGGGTATATTTACAACAGACAGACTGCAGCGGTTCAATAAGTTGGCTCAATACCTCTTTCTCAAGGCATGGGTAAAAATTGCTGACTTTGCCTGCAATGCCCACCTTCTATGAAAGAGTAAAAAGCAACACTTGGTTAATAAAGCCCACAAGAGACTCAATAAAAGCTAGTTGCTTGTGACATCTATCACAGATTGCAGCAACCGTTATGAGACCTGTTTAAAGCACAGAGCAGTAGGGCAGGAGTACTGGACAAACACAGCAGGTCCTCTCCTTCTTTAGAACTGAAAAGGATTGCTTTTTTTCTGGCAGGAAATGAAAGTTCCCTTCGTGAAAAGTGGAAAGGAGCAGGCGTGCTGTGCAAACTGCTTTAGCAGACAATCCAGTCACGACGGAGAAGTCAAAAAAATGCTCTTCAAATTAGTTTCAGTGCCTTTGCAGTTTCTGTGTAGTAGGGAAAAGGGACTGGAATGTCTTTGACATTGTCTAATTAAATAATCTGCCTGAAAAATGTCTTCCATGAGTTCTCACTCCCCCTGTTTTTATCTTTGCCTGACAAATGTTTATAAGCTGATTGCTGAGAGCAGCACGGAGCTGTATCTGGTGAGATAAAGAATTGCATGCATCAAATTTTGTCTTCCCTTAACTTTTCTAGGAATTAGCGTTTCAGGCACTGGTGAGTGTGGTAGAGTCCTAACGGGACAGCAGCATGGACCTAATAGCTTTCTCCTGTATTTTTCTGTCTGCTTGACTGTAAACCTGAAATAAGGTGAAAATGAAACCTATTTTAAGATGTGTTTACGCTGGGTTTTAACGATCACAGGTCGGCCTGAGTTGTCCCATGTTTGAGCTCCATGTTTCCAGGTACAGCAGGAGTCTGGCCTTTCCCAGGTTGACAATGTCAGTCAGATCTACATTCTCACTGTATCCATTATGCAAAGAGATATCCAACACCAGGCCACAGCACAACTCCATAATGTCGAGAATGCCAGTTATTTATACAACTGTTTTAAATGGGAGCACTTCAAAATGTTCCACACAGTGAAATTCCTTCTGAAGTGCAGTGTTTGTTTTGTGGGGAAACTGATTACTCACCATCAGTCTCCTGTGAACATAATGAAAACCTGTTTCTTTTGCTCCAGATTTTGACCAACCTTTTGAGGGTTTTCTGTTTTAATTGGGAGTGCTGTTGGCATTGTGGTGGTATTACAGGGGTGTTGGCATTGTGGTAATATTACAGGGGTGTTGGCATTGTGCTAATGTTACAGGACAGGCGTTAGCATTGTGGTTAGAGTCATAGAGTCATACAGCATGTAAACAGACCCTTCGATCCAACCAGTCCATGCTGAACATATTCCCAAACTAAATTAGTCCCACCTGTCTGCTCCTGGCCGATATTCCTCCAAACCTTTCCTATTCATGTGATGTTACAGGGGTGTTGGCTTCGTGGTGATGTTACAGGGGCATTGGCATCGTGGTGATGTTTCAGGGGCATTGGTTTCGTGGTGCTGTTACAGGGGTGTTGGCATCGTGGTGATGTTATAGGGACATTGGCATTGTGGTGATGTTACAGGGGTGAGTATCAGCTGTCTGCCCTAATATTCAGAAGCATTAGTTCAAATCCCAACATAGTAGCTGAGGATGAACTAAATTCACTTAATGAATAAACAGCTGGTCTTGCTAAAGTTGGACTGTCACTGAGGGTCTTGTGGAACAGTGGTTGTGTTCCTGTCTCTGACACCAAAGGCCCAAGTTCAAGTCCTACCCACACTGAAGGTGTGTAAGTAACATCCCTGAATGCTTCCTTTCCTTTACCCAGTGTGACCCCATTTTAATTCCTCAGACTTTGTGTAATCCCCGAGAGACCATCTGTGACCCATAATTTGGCAAGTCTGAGGGATTTTGATACCTCTGGATAACAAAAATCCATCAATCTCAGATTCAAAATTTACAACTGATCTAGCACCACTTGATGTCTGTGGAAAAGAGTTCCACCTTTTGTGTGGTGTTCCCAATTACTCCTGAAAGATTGTTTCCCCTTTAGCCCTAGATACCAACAGAAATAGTGCACCCTGAATCTAATCCATCTCTTCCCATTAATGTCTTGAAAACTTCAAAGAAAAAAAATCACGCCTTAACCTTCGCTACTCCAGGGTGTCCAGTCCTGATTTCTGCCATCTGCTTATTACTCCGAGATATCACTTCAGTATTACACTCTCTCTCGGTGACTTTACATTGATTGATTTCACACTGAACCTTCAAGTTCAGTGCATACGTTAGAATCAAAAAGAATTTTGTTTGATAAATGAACTCTATGGGTTTTGTCACTTTAGAAATGTGTGGCATTGGAAGTAAATCTGCCCCAATACTCAAAGTGGGGAGCACTACACGATATAATGGTGGGGTCCCTTGCAGCAATGATCTTCTTTCTGATGTCAGATCTCCAACATATAATTCTGTCTGGAAGAAAGATGACTGGCTCCAAATGGAGCTAGAGAAATCAAAGCAGATTGAGGCTTGTTCTTGGAGATTTACTCCCCCACACATAAGCTACATGTGGTTTTGGCAGTTGTCGCTGATAAGATGCACCTGTTACACTCTAGTCACTAACCCAGGCTCAATGCAGTGAGTAACATGGCTCCTGGTCCTTGGCTGTCACTCTTTATTCCAGCAGATGGCAGCATGGGCCAATCTATCACCTCGAGGCATTTAGTTCACAGGCTGTCACAGGATTTCCGAGATGTGACATTTCTGCCAGAAAAACAGATTCAATCAAATAGATTCTGATTGAGTCAAAACTGTAAAAAATTAAAGTATCAGGAAAAAGGCAAGCTACATACATGATGAGTGTATCGTGCAGTGGCACATTGGAAGTGTTTGAAAGGACCTGTAGAATTTAATATGGAATGGCTTTAGCATCCAATTCATTTGGAAGTTCTGAGGGAGAGAAGTGGACAGGTACGATTACTAAAGGCAGGGCTGAGTAATGTCATGTGTGAATTAAAAGGAATACTTCCCTACACTGGACCATCAGTAATTTGTTCGTTCTCTTCTTCCTCTTAGAATAATATTTCACAATTTCGATTCCTTTTCTCCACTTCACATTTTTCCTTCTCTACTTCTCTTTTTCCATTCTCTCATCTCCTTTCTTTCATTTTCATCTATCTTTCTCCCGTTTTTCCCTTTTCTCCTCACTTTCGTGCTCTCTCTCCCTCCCCCATCCCTGCCTTCTCTCTTTACCTCCACTCCTGTCTATTTTCTCACTAACAGAAATGGAGGGAACAAGCCTCTGTCTCTGGGATTGTGACAGGTCAGAGGGATGACATTTGCCTTATTCTCAAACCAAGAAGATAATCCAGTTGTGAGCACTGGTGCATAGTACGCCCAGTTTAGATATTCACTGTTACTTTCTAAAATCTAAAAAATATCTTAACTCTTAATTCAAAGAAACACCCACTTCTGCACCAAATAACATTTTCATTTCTCATATCAAATATTTTTGTTATATCCTTGTGAGATTTATGTGCCTTTGTGAGATTATTAATTCTGTAATGAATTACAGGCAGTTTTGTTTTGCTGTCGGAATGTGACCACTGGGAAATGAGTAATGCTGGACTCAGGGATGTTACATTGATACCAGTTTCAACTTGTATAAGCTTATTTAACATTAAACTGTCTTTACGAATTATCACTGCCATGTGGTTTTCTATTTCTGGATCCAAGTGGTCATTCCTGCATTACATATTTGCAAATGGAAGAGCGATACAACTTTAAAATCCGGAACACCTCGATTTCCTTTGTGTTTCCCTCAGCCCTGGAAGTGCTGAAACTCGAAGTTCCCACTTTCTGAGCACTGAGGGTCTAGGCTGAAAATGTGTTGCTGGAAAAGCGCAGCAGGTCAGGCAGCATCCAAGGAGCAGGAGAATCGACGTTTCGGGCATGAGTCCCTCTTCAGGAATCCTAGACTGATGGTTTAGGGGCCATCACAAATTAAACCTGACCATTCTCACCTGGTGCACTTCCTGTAGAAGTCACTGGATGGTGATCAAGAGCAGGAAGCCTGGCTGCTTTCCCCACTCCAGCTCAGTTTACCGGATAAACCAGTGTATCATGTAGAATGAAGCTAAGAGCACTGGTTCAATCTATTCAATCATGGCTGTGGTACAGTAGTTCATGGAGACCTGCTTCCTCATCTTGCCCTGTACGTGTGGAATAGTTACTCTCAAGCTATACATTACCAATTCTCGCTCCTAAAGTTAGTATCACAACAGAAATGGAATTACCACAAAAAACAAGCAGTTTTAGAGAGGCCACTTCAAATAACTGAAAATGATTTTTTGAAAAACAATAGAGAAACATTTACTACTTTCATACTTCCATAAATTCCAGTGATGTTGAAATGGATGTTTGCAATGTATACTCCAGGGATTTAGGATGTAAAGGAGCTGAGTCTGTTTTCCAAGTCCCTGCATTTACTTTGCTAAAACTGGCACCCAATCACAGACCCATTAAAATGTAAGATACCACAACGATATTTAGCGAAGCTTTCAAAAGAAGCCATATGTGTATCACTCTCCAGTGTTTCTAGGCTTTATCGCAGATGTCTGAAGCAATTGCTCTACTCAGGACTCGGTCATGACAGAAACACAGTGGAAACGCTTTAGTGATGACCTCAAAGTAATACTGCAGAACTCAACCAGCTCTGTCATGTTACTGAACACCATGGAGAAGGTTCATTTGGGAAAATACCAAAAGAACACGCTGGGGCAAAGTTGAGATGGCAGAGAAAGCTAGGAAATCTCCAAACAACTCACCAACCCCACTCCTTCGAGGATCACTGGCCTTGCCTGGGACAGAGTCTGCCGATCACACATTGAAGTCAAAAGTCATCTCGGAACCCACTGAAATGGAGTGCAAGCGAGTCATCTTCCAACCCGGGGAACTGCCTCAGGCGGGCAGGAAAACTCCAAACGCTGAGGTAGAGTTTGTGCCTTAGTCATAGCTGGCAATCTGGGTGCAAATTGCATTCACCACTTTGCCAGCTTTTCAAACCTGCTTTAATAGTTCAGCAATTTGCATAATCACAAACATAAAAGCGTCCATGACCCAGAATACTAGGGCAACATTTCAGATTTTAAATCATTAAAGAATTATGATGAGAATACTCTTTGTTATACTGATGAGTGGTTAACTGGTAGTGTTTCGGTAACACAACGGAAATGGAATTACCACAAAAAACAAGCAGTTTTAGAGAGGCCCACTTCAAATAACTGAAAATGATTTTTAAAAAAAAACAGAGAAACATTTATTACTTTCATCGACGTACTGTATTTAGTATCTTAGTAAATTATTATTAATATATATGAAGATATAAAAGCATTGAAAAAGTGATGTACCCTTGCAACTAAAATAATTAATTTTTAAGAGCATGCGCCAGAGCTTATAATCAATACAATTAATTTGATGTTGGGTCATGGCCGGTTTTAAAGGCAGAGCCAAATTTCACACAATTTTCTTAAAGCAGTACAGAGGACTATAACTTTGCACTGAAAATAGTTCTTGCTAAACATTGTTTTGGCTAACTCTGAGCAAATTGCACTGAAAATACCAGCATAACAGAACGGAAATTCTCTCTCTACTACTTCTGTCACCACTATCAGCTGGATTCCAGCACAGGGGCCTCTCCTCCACTGCACTAACTCTGTTACTTGTTGATCACCCATATGATAGGAGCCACAATGTGAACTGAATCAAATGCTGGATTGGACTTTGCTGTAATGCATTTTTGTGGATTATCCAACCAGCATTCGGCATTTAGTTTTAGATTATATTAGACTCCCTACAGTGTAGAAACAGGCCCAACACTCCACACCGACCCTCCGAAGAGTAACCCACCCCGACCCATTTCCCTCTGACTAATGCACTTAATACTATGGGCAATTTAGCATGGCCAATTCACCTGACCTGCACATCTTTGGACTGTGGGAGGAAGCCAGAGCACCCGGAGGAAACCCGCGCAGACACTGGGAGAGTGTGCAAAGTCAGTCACCCGAGGCTGGAATCGAACCTGAGACCCTGGTGCTGTGAGGCAGCATTGCTAACCACTGACCCACCAAGTTGAGATCTGAAGAACGAACCTGTGAAGGCTGCAGGTAGCCGTGAAACTGAGCAAGAGTTGACTCTAATAGAGATTGCGCAGGAAGGGGGTGCACAGGAGGTTGACTAAGACATTTTCTGGGATAGAACATTTCAGCTCTGTTCAAGGCTGGAGAAGCTCAGGCTGTTTTCTTTGGAGCAGAGAAGATTGAGGGTCGACCTGTTAGAAGTGTATAAGATTATGAGGGGCATGGGCAGGGTGGGTAGAAAGCAGCTGTTCCTCTTAGTTGAAGGGTCAGTGACAAGGGGATGCCATTTTAAAGTGAAAGCAAGGAGGTTTAGAGGGGATTTGAGCAAAAACCTTTTTGACCCAGAGGATGGTGGGGAATGGAATGCACTGCCTGGGTGGGTAGTTGAGGTGGGAAATCTCACAACCTTTAAAAAGTACTTAGATGAGAACTTGAAGTGTCATAACATTCAAGGCTACGGGCTTAGTGCTGGAAAGTGGGCCTGGTGTAGGGAGTAGTACAGACTTGATGGGCCAAGGGCCCATCTGTATGATACAATAATTCTGTAACAGGACTGAAATCACTCCACAGGGTCACCAAGTCACCCTTTATTTACATGTGGAGAGCCCTTGCCACTGATCCAGTTCCCTCAGAGGCACCGGGATGTCTGACCGTCCAGTTCTATTTTTTTAGCTCCTGTGCTTTTCCCCCAAATCACCTGTGGCTGTGACACAGTAAAACGACACCGTTGTGACAAATTCTATATTCTTCACCACCAGGAAAGAATCCATGTGGCTTGTGAAACATTAACAAGCAAAACCTGATAACGGCAATGCTAAGTGAAGGGGGGGTGTAGAGAGGGAAGGAAGGGACTAAATCACAATAGAGTTGGAAGGGGAAAACACTCCTGTGCCTACTTGTCAGCCAGGTCCCCCCATTGGACCGGATTAACAGCCTCAATCAGGGAACTCATATTCTCTGAGGTCCACCTGACTGACCTTGTCACAATCACTACAAGACAGGAGGGAATTCATGACAGTCATGAAGGAAACAGTTGTATCTGTTGACAAAGTAGCATGGCATGCTTTGAGGTTAGGGTGCTTCTTTGTCCGTGTATTGACAATGCAGGAGGTAACTAGCCTGGGCAGGGGCACACAAAGTCTATCCATGACTATCCATTGTATCACTCATCTGTGCTCTTTCCATGGTGGATTTCACCTGCAAATGCCCATCAAAATATGAAGAAAAAGTTTCTGGATTCAAGTCCCACTCCAGGTCTTGGGCACCAAGACCAAGGCAGGCTGTAGTGTAGTGTTGAACTGAGGGTGGGCTGTACAGTTGGAGGTACCATGTTTCCTATGTGACAGTAGACTGAGGCCTCAAAACCGCTTGGTCCAAATGCTTCTACGGCACTATTTCAAAGATGAGCAAAGGGTTTACCCCCAGTGTCTGGTGTTACCTCTTTGATGAGCACTTTCCATATTCCACATGCCAAAACCGTTATCTCTCCATCAACATCACAAAGAGAGACTGTCTGCTCAATGTCCCATTGCAGTTTGTGGGAGCTTGCTGTGTATGAATTGACTGCTGTGTGTTCTGCATTTCAGCAGCAGCGACACTCAGAATGTATTTAGTTGGCAGTAAAGCACTTTGAGATGTCTAGTGATCATGAAAAGATTGATATAAGTACAGGTCTTTTCCCTTTTTGAAAAATTAGCTGTGTATTTTATTTAATTTTAGTATAAATTTCAACTGTCAGCCTTGCCCTGCAGCAAGGAGATAAGGGCCACATCGCTCATCTGTGACCGCTGTCTTCACCAGTTAAAAACTATGACAGGCTCCTGGTATACTCAGTGGAATATATTTTATTTTCAGATAATCGGATGGCAATGAGTTGGTCAAAAGTGGTTTAGAAGCCATTTAAGACTTTTATCAGGACATGACTGTGAATTCTGGGAAGAGTGATGGATACTCATGATGGCTGTTCAGCCCTTCATTTCCATACTGGCCCCTTGATAGAAATGGTTCTAACTGCATTAGATGTCCTTCATCAGGCTTTTTGTGGGGAGGCAAATGTCCAGTGGTATTATCATTGGACTGTTAATCCAGAGACCCAGGTAATGTGCTGGGGGATTTGTGTTCGATTCCAGACACAACAGATGGTGAAATTTGAATTCAATAAAAACCTGCAATTAAGAATCAATGCTGACCATGAATCCATTGCCGATTGCCAGGAAAACCTGTCTGGTTCACTAATCCCTTTTAGGGAAGGAGACTGCCATCCTTACCTGATCTGGCCTACACATGATTCCTGACCCACAGCAATGTGGTTGACTCTTAAACACCTTCTGGGAAATTAGAGATGGGCAATAAATGTTGGCCTAACCAGTGATTCCCTCATCCTGAAAATGAATTTTAAAAATCTTGTAGATAACAGCCTATTGTCCAATGTAGTCACTGGTGCTCATTTGAGCTATGAGCCATGAGCATTTGTTTTATTTCTGATCTCCAGCATCCACAATATTTTGTTTCTATTTTAGTGGTCCCTGAAGGCTTGGGAGAATTAAGATATTAAAAATGAGAGTACAAAATAACAACACGCTTAAAAGCAACAGCTGGAGTTCAAGAGCATAGTTTGTCTTTATGTAGACAGAATAGTTAATTAAAGGCATTTATCCTTCACTTCAGTACAGAGTTAATTGTAAATGTCTGCTGCTTTCTACTTTGCAATAAAAAAAGTCAAACTTCCTTTGTTTGATAGCATTCGTCAGTAAAGGGTATACTTTCCCTGCTATGGATTTGTGATACAGTGAAAGCCTGTTTCTGTTGGGAGGGCAAAAGCCTCTCAGTATGTTTATACAAAATACTTGATAAAATAGTCTGGGTAACCTTGCTGCAATTTAATACAAATAATGGTGAAGATGGAAAGTGACTGTTACCTGCAATTTCAATAGTTAGATATCAGAGGTCGGATAAAAAATAATGGGATTTGGGATACAATATCCTCTGTATAAACAGCACAGTGCCCTACTTTTCCTGCTAATGGAATTACTGTTGACTCAAAGTTCTGTTTAGAATAGTCACTACATAAACACAAGGAAAGGAAAAGATTAAATCCTGGTTTTTAACTCATGCTGGGGATCATTCCGATGAGGTGCCCGAGGAGGATGTGAAGGCGTCCATCATTGCTTGAGGTCTCAGTACATTTTCTCTGTTCCTGCCTGGTCTCTTTATGAAAGAGGTACACTTGTATTTATATAGCGCCTGTTAACAGCCATGGGATGTCCAAAGCATTTCACTGTAATTTATATCACTGTTGCAACGCATGAAGTGACACAGCCAATCTGTGGCACAGCAAGATTCCCCCTTACAGCCGTATGATCAAAGGATGTAAAGGCAAAGATGAGGCCATTCAGGCCATCAAACCTGTACCAGCTCTCTAAATGACCAATGCAACTAGTGTCATTCCCCTTGCATGTTCTTCCTTTTCAAACAACAATCTGATTCCCTCTTGAATGCCTCGATTGAACCAGCCCCCTTCCCAATCTCAGGGCTCAGCCAATCGCTGGGTGTAAAGTTCTTTTCCTTGTGTTGTCATTGCTTCTTTTGTCAAATGTCTTAGCTCTGCGTCCTCTCATTCTGGGTCTTTCGAACGATGGAATTACTTGCTCTCTGTCAACTCCACGCAGACCTTGACCTAATCTCCTCTCAACCATCTCTTCTCCAAATTCCCCAATCTCTCTTCGCAACTGAAGTTCCTCATCCCTGGGCCATTCTTGTGAATCTTTTCGTGAATAGTTTCGAATGCCTTCCCATATTTCCTGTATGATGTCACAATCTCACCATGCTACTGACATTCCAACATGAAAACTAGTGATGACAGGGTGTCTCGGTGGCTCAGTGGTTAGCACTGCTGCCTTACAGTTCCAGGAACCTGGGTTCAATTCCAGCCTCAGGCAACTGTCTGTGCGGAGTTTGCACATTCTCCCTGTGTCTGCATGAGTTTCCTCTGGGTGCTCTGGTTTTCTCCCACTGTCCAAAGATGTGCAGGTTAGGTGGCTTGGTCATGCTAAATTGCCCATAGTGTTCAGGGATGTGTCATTTAGGTGTAAATGTAGAGTAATAGGGTAGGGGAATGGGTTTGGGTCAGATACTCTTCAGAGGGTCAGTGTAGACTTGTTGGGCTGAAGGGCCAGTCTCCACACTATAGGGAATCTATCTATGAATGACAACATCGCACATAATGAGACCATGCTGGCACCCTGCTGTGCAGTCTGGTCTGGCTCTGAATTCCTTGATCTATCCCCACACTCCTATAAGTTTGCAACCTACAAATGTCCATTCAATTTCCTTTTGAAATTATTAATCTTGTCCATTTCCCACCCGGGTTCCAGGCTATTGCCAGCCTCTGCAACGATAAGCAGTCTTCCTCATACTCTCCATCGTATCTCTTGCCCAAAACCTTGAAGCTGTGTCCCTCAGTCCTGGTCCTGCTTCATTCCCTCATGGGACACGGTCAGCACTGGTCTGGCCAGTATTTGTTGCCCATTCCTAATTGCTGTTGCACTGAGTGGCTTCCTCAGCCATGTCAGAGGGCAGACAGAAGTGAACTACATTGCCGTGGGCTGGGAGTCACGTGTAGCCCAGACCAGGTGTGGATGCCTGCCCTAGAAGGAAGTAGTGAACCAGATGGGTTTTTACAACAATCTGCACCATTGCTGAAACCAACTTTAAATTCCACATTGAATTCACCGACTGTCTTGGTGGGGATTTGAACTCACATGTCTGAGACCATTAGCCTAAGCCTCTGAATTATGAGTCCAGTGACATTACCACAACGTCATGACCCCCCCAGCATCGTCTCTGAGTACAATCCATGAAAGAGAACAGATTTTCTTTGTCGACCACATGCCGTAATTGTGCACCTCTATCGAATCCCCACTCACTCTGCTCTGTTCCAAGGAGAGTGTGGTGCTGGAAAAGCACGTTTTGGGCAAATGTTGATTTTCCTGCTCCTCGGATGCTGCCTGACCTGCTGTGCTTTTCCAGCACCACACTCTCGAATCTAATCTCTAGCATTCACTTTCGCCCTCTGTTCCAAGGAGAACAATCAGATCATTTGTTCTGACAATGAGGAGGTTGATGGATAAATATTGGTCAGAGACAAGAGAGAACTGCTCGGCTTCTCCTCAAAATGTTGTTATGAGTTGACTTTGATGTCGACCTGAGGCAAGTGTGGCCTCAGTTTAATGTCTCATTCCAGAGGCAGAGCCTCAGTCAGCACATTTCTCCCGCAGTGTCATAACAGGGGGCAGGATTTCCCACTCGGGGGTAGGAACTGTGAAATACCTCAGGTGGTCTTCGAGATACCCTCCAGGCCCTCACAATCTTAGGCAGGTGGGGCTTAGGGCACCCTAACCAACCTCACCCCCAGTGAGGCCTTTAACTAGCCAATTCAGTTAAGGATCATCTTGAGCCTGACCTTAACTTTGAGGGGGGTTTAGGAATTCAGCAGCAGGGAGTGAGCCCATTCTGACATTGAGTGGGAGGCAGGCTGGGTCCTCTTTCTGAGCCACAACCCCTCCCACATATCGGACGACTCCCCTTACTCTGTTACACTGAAAGTAAAGCTCCCTCTATATTTCTAAGCTGAAAGTAAAGCTCCTTTGACACTTTCCCCATCAAACACTCATGGAACTGTTCCAGCACAGGGTTAGATACAGACTAAAGATTTCTATACTTTGAAGCTGTAAGTAAATCTCCCTCTACTCTTTTAAACTGAAAGTAAAGCTCGCTCTACATTTCCTCCCTCAAACATTCCCAGACCAGATACTGCACAAGGTTAGATATGAAATTTCTTCTACTCTCCTCAACTGAATGTAAAAATTCTTTAACGCTGTCAAACTCTCATGGGATAGGGACAATACGGGGTTAGATACAGAGTAAAGATCTCTCCATACTGTCCCCATCAAACATTGTCAGGACAGGGGTTAGATACAGAGTAAAACTCCCCCTTCTTTATTAAACTGAAAGTGAAGCTACCACTACTATTTTTAACTGGACGTAAAGCTCCCTTGACACGGATGTGTCACAACTCTCCTCTACAATGTCAGCTCCCTGTGTGTGTTCCTGACATCCAACCCCAGCTTCTCCATTGATTCCCATCTCCCTACAGCTGTGCCTTAACTCTCCTGCCTCCTACACTTCCCAAGTTCTAGGCATGGGAGTTAGAATCTGAGGGTTGCTTGTAGTCCTGGTCCTTGTGGAGTAAAAGGAATTCTATCTTTACTCTAGGTATAGCTACTGAGCATGTGTGAAACAACAGGTCACATGGAGCCTGAGTGTGTATGAATTCAGGTGAGATGTCCTCTCCTTTCATAATGATTGTTCAATAAAGCCCATTGCCTGAGTTACTCACCTTACTCCAATCCCAGCAACTGGGAGTTGATTGGCTGGAAGCTCTCTAAGCTTCTGCCCCAGTGAGTCCTGTCTCCAGCTAATTTACTCTTCTCGGTGTCTCTCAACAGCTGAGGGACCACCACGATCAGCAGGGAATGTGCTTTCCACCGATTCTTCGGGTGGCAGAGCGGGGAGAAACATTGCCATCAGAAGGATCCCGCCCAAAGTCGCAGTCTAGATTTTGGAGCAAAGTTCCTGGATTGGGACTTGAACCCACAACTTTCTGACTTGGACATGACAGTGCTACCCACTCAACTAGAGGAGATGTGGTGTACAAGGAGGGAAGCATTGGTTCATTTGATTTACAGTTGGGATCATTCCTTTTGTTTGCCACTGTGCAATGGCATTTGCATTTGATTCTGTTGGTGGCTTCATTATTTCATAATAATTTTGGCTCAAGTCCAAATGTGAAAAGCTGATGGAAAATATTTGATGCTTCTCGAAAACGGATGCCACTTTTTCCATCCTCTTCATGGCTCTACCCAGGAAACTTCATTTACTTCATTTCCTGAGGGAGATAGAAGTTTGATTCCAAACATTTCTCTTGATTATTTTTACAATGGCTTTTTGCCACAAGTCAACAAAGAATAATACAGTTCCCTAAATCTTGGTTATTCAAGAAGTCACAAAAAGAGCTGTTTGCTGCACAAATCAAAATGGTTCTGTTATCCCAAACCTCACATGAGCTGATTGATTCCTTTATTTATAAAAAGATTACAGCTGCCATTAAATTAGTTTGGTCATGTCATTCCTTCCTCAAAGTCAGCAAATTCTAAGGTTCAAGTTCACCTCCAGAACTTAATTAATCCAATGTTGAGGGAATGCTGCATTGTCTGAGATATTGTCCTCCAGCATTAACCCAATGACTTGGTTGTCAGTTCTAATGTTTCCACAGATATATTGACATTATTGTGGCCAATAATAACAGTAACAGTAAAAGCAGGTTTAACTATTCATTCATCTAATTGTTGTTGAAGGGATTTTGTGCTGCCTACATATTCTCCGACATAGAAATAATCATGTTACATGTGAAGGGCTTTGAAACTTTTTGGAGAGTCTTGTAAGCTTGTAGAATGTAAGAACATTCCCATGTTGTGATAAACGGCTATTAACCCGAACTTTAACTCTGTTCTCTCTCCACAGGTGCTGCCTGACCTGCCTTTTCTGAACTTATCTCAGATTTCCAGCATCCACAGTATTTTGGGTTTGTATTACGTTATATTGCCTCTCCAAAATCATGTTTCGGATAGAATTGGTTTTTAACCCAGTTCAGTTCATTTTCCATTTCACAATTTGATTGAATGACAGAGACTGTTCGACTGGGGTTTTGCTACAGACCTATTTTACTGGAGGAATCCTTTAGCTTTACAGTGTACTAAATCATACAGGAAACAATTTAGCATCTATTACAGCATGCATCAAGGAAGCAGTGGAGATTAATACTGTATCTGGGAATATGTACAGAAGCAGATTTGAATCATTATGTGTAAGTAAGCCAGACACAGTAGACTAAATTATTCTAATCTGGATGTCCACTCAGCAACTCTTTGTTTTAATACAAATTTTTTTTATTCTCTTCTATTTAATGCAGCTTCTGTTTCTCTCATCCATCTCCATCTCACCAGGCATTAAACCTGTTTAGACTTTCTTTGCTCTATGCGGCAATGACAAAACAGTGAAACAAAGCTAGTCAATCTTTAAGAAGAAGTGTAAAAATAGCTTGATTTGAAACAGTCCAACTGATCACAATAATATGCAAACCATCTTGGATTAATGCTTCCGCAGAGCACAGTTAATCTTAGATTTACATCTGTTCATGATATAATCCTGAAATGGGAAACACTTGAGAGAGGAAAGTTTAAACTGCACCACTATCTCCACTGGACACAGCTTCAGTCTGCGGATATCCTCTGTGCAAACTTTCTACAAACTACTTCTCAGCTGATCGTTATTCAGCCAGGCTCCAATGATACCCTGGAGGCTTCTTGAGTTTCAGTGACACTGTCGATCATTTTACAGAACAACGAAACTATTTTCAATTCTACCAGAAGTACAGAACTCCTGTGCTTTCAGACACTGCTCCCATTTCTGCATTTAGTGTCAAACATCCACGTTGATGCCATTAAAGTATGGCATTCCACTGAGAAAGAACAAGTTCGTTTTTTTTCTCAGCTTTTAACAGTGTTGGTTCTACTCAAAACCCCCATTTGAGGTACAAGGCTTACCATGTAGCAAGGGCCCCTCAGGGCTGTCAAGACTGCTATCCATTTCTGACGTCTTTATGGTTGCTGTCTCAAAGGTTAAATGTTTTATAATATGAAAATGCCCATATTTAGGAAAAGATAAATCAAAAAAGGCAGGTATTTAAATATAGGGAGGGGGCGTGGGTGCAAGGGGATTGGTAGTGGTGAGGAGTGAACAACTGACAGCTGTTCTCATATTCACCCTGTCTGATCTAGAATTCAGCCCGGACCCTGAGGAATACTTTCACTCGCACTGTCAATATTTTAAATGGAAGTGGTGACTGGAAGTGGCAAGTAATGAATCCAGCTGCTGAAATATTTAGATTCTGAACAAATCAACTTTAATTCTGACACCTGCAAGCTACTCAATCAGATTCTGTCAGAGACAGAGAGCCACAGGGTTTAAAGGGCTGAGATTCTTTTATGTTGTGATTGTAAATGATGGGGGAGAGAGACTGTGATCGCAGGTTGTTTAGATGTTAGAGTCCACAAATCCAACAAGAGTACAACAATGATCCATCAGTGAAAGTAAAATCCAAATAAATCTGTTTTATAAATTAGAATATAGAAGCCTGCAGTGTCTATTTTTGAACACATTGTATGATTTTTTAAAAATAAAAATTGTATTGCAGAAATCACTTTTCGTGGCTAGCTTGCATGGTTGAATTTCGATGTTCTAATTTCTACATTCCTTCTTTGCATGGGCAGGATGAAATTCAGCAGATTGAGACATGAAGAGAGGATGTCGACATGACAGTAAAAGACCCCACATTCTTCCCCATCAACTGAGTCAACTTTCTGTCCACAGGCAGCGAACTGATGTTCACTCTGTGTGTCCATAAAATTGCCTCATCTGTTAGCACAAGAGATCTTCTATGCAACGTCTAAAGTCAGAATCGTGTTTATATGGTGTCCCAGTAATGTCTCACAACACCTTGATTATAATGAGTTACATTGAATTGCCAAGGTTTTTGTAAATGAGGCATGTGCAGTCACCATTTTGTATTTTATACCATGCCATGAATGGCAATGAGATGTTCATATTTTGGTTGAGAGAGAATTGGCATAAGTAAGCATTCTGCTTTTTTTGAATAAAGACATGGGATCTTTATTTGAAACATCATAAAAAGTAGATTTGACTTTTTTTTATTCACTTGTGGGACATGGGTATCACTCGCTGGGCCAGCGTTTATTACCTTTCCCTTGTTGCCCTTGAGAAGGTGGTGGTGAGCTGCCATCTTGAACTGCTGCAGACCATGTGCTGTAAATTGACCCACAATGCTTCTTAGAGAGGGAATTCCTAGACTTTGATCCAGTGACAGTGAAGGAATGGCAATATATTTCCAAGGCAGGATGGTGAGTGCCTTGGAGGGAAATTTGCAGGCAATGGTGTTCCCATGTATATGCTGCCCTTGTCTTTCAAAATGGGAGCGGTCGTGGGTTTGGAAGGTGCTGTGTAAGGATCTTTGGCAAATTTTTGCAGCGCATCTTGGAGATAGTACATACTGCTGCTACTGAGCGTCAGTGATGGAGGGGGTGGATGCTTGTGGATGTGGTGCCAATCAAGTGGACTACTTTGTTCTGGATGGTGTCAAGCTTCTTGAGAATCGTTGGAGCTCTACCCATCTGAGCAAGTAGTGACCGTTCAACAAACTCCTGAATTGTGCCTTGTAGATGGTGGTTAGGTTTGGGGGGAATCAGAAAATTAGTTGCTGGCCACAGTATTCCTAACCTCTGACGTGCTCTTGCAGCGACCATGTTAATGTGATGGGGCCAGATGAGTTTCTGGTTAATGGTAACCCCAAGGATTTTGATAGTGGGGGATTCAGTGATGATAACATCATTCACTGCCAAAGAGCGGTGGTTAGATTGAGTGTTATTGGTGTTGGTCATAGCCTGGCATTTGTATCGTGTAAATGTTACTTGCCACTTGTCAGCCCAAGCCTGGATATTTTTCAGATCTTGTTACATTTGAACACGAACTGCTTCAGTATCTGACGATGGTGAATTGTGCTGAACATTGTGCAGTCATCGGAGAACATCACCACTTCTGACCTCATGATGGAGGGAAGGTCGTTGATGAAGCTGAAGGTGTTTGGGCCTAAGACACTACCCTGAGGAACTCTTGTGGAGATGTCCTGGTGCTGAGATGACTGACCTTCAACAACTAGAACCATCTTGCCAGGTATGACACCAACCAACGGAGAGATTGCCCCTTGATACCCATTGATTCCAGTTTGCTCAGGCTCCTTGATGCCACACTCAGTCAAATGTGGCTTGATGTCAAAGGTTGTCGCTCTCATCTCATCTTCGATTTCCCTCTCAAGCAGTACTATAACATTTCCTCACTTCAATGAGGCATCATTCTGGAAATTAAGAGCTCCCTGGAGTGGGATTCACAGCCCACAACCTCCTAACATGGATGTGAGAATACTGCCAAAACTAAACTAACAGCTACCAAAGAAGTACAAAAGGACACTACAAAGGCTATTAAAATATTTGTTGCCCTCCTTGGGCTGGGACTTGCCTTCAACAGGGTACTTTACCTGGCGAGGCAGTACTTGAGCTATCCCTCCCAACATAAGGTAATGGATATGGATGTTGTAGTATAAAACTGATGTTTATGATAGCTTGCGGTTATGCGCAAACATTGAATTCACAGGCACATAAGTATCTGGGCTAACATCAAGTGAGACAGAGCAGCATGGTTTTTGTAGCTTGTCATGCATCAGGTGATCAAGGGTAAGATGGAGTATGAGACCCATTCCCTCAGGTCACATTCCAAAAAGACCACTCCCTCCGTGACTACCTTGTCAGGTCCACACCCCCCCACCAACCCAACATCCACTCCCAGCACCTCCCCCTCCAACCACAAGAAATGCAGTTCCCTCCCCTCCCCTATCAGCATTCCGAAAAGACCACTCCCTTCATGACTCTCTTGTCAGGTCCACACCCCCCACCAACCCAACCTCCACTCCCGGCACCTTCCCCTGCAACCGCAAGAAATGAAAATCATTTACTGCATCCGCTGCACCTGATGTGGCCTCCTCTATATTGGGGAGACAGGCCGCCTACTTGCGGAACGTTTCAGAGAACACCTCTGGGACACCTGGACCAACCAACCCAACCACCCCCCTTCCTAACCTGCAATCTTCTTCCTGACCTCTCCGCCCCCACCCCCACTCGGGCCTATCACCCTCACCTTAACCTCCTTCCACCTATTGCATTTCCAACCCCCCTCCCCCAAGTCCCTCCTCCCTACCTTTTATTTTAGTCTGCTTGGCACACTCTCCTCATTCCTGAAGAATGGCTCTTGCCCGAAACGTCGATTCTCCTGCTCCTTGGATGCTGCCTGACCTGCTGCGCTTTTCTAGCAACACATTTTCAGCTCTGATCTCCAGCATCTGCAGTCCCCACTTTCTCCTCATGAGCATGTCTCCTAAAGGTATACAACTGTGAGACACAAAAGGGTGGCAGGTTGGCTTTAGTTACCTAAAGCAATTGTCAGGCCCCATCTGGAATGCTTGAATTCAGCAGCACCACACCTCAGAAAGCTTTCGAGGGGGTGCAGGGCAGACTGATCAGAATGGCTCCGGCCATTTAAAAGTTTGATAACTGGTATAATTTTATATTTCCTTCAGTGTGGAAAGGGTTTAAATTACAAAAGGGAATGTTGGAATGGAGAAAGGAAAATAGTTTCCTCTCGTGGTTAAAATTACAGTCAGGATATTAAGGAGAAAATTCAAAAATTATATACACAAAAGATAATAGGAATTTGGAACTTCATCTTCAAAAGGTCTGTGGATGCTGCATTGATTAAAACATGATGGACTGGGGCCAATAGATTGTTTGTTAGGTAAGTGAATACATGGATATGGATCAAAGGCAGAGTAAAAGGAGTTGAGACCCTGCTCGGCCTTAATTGAACTAAGTTGCAAAATAGACTTAAGGTGATGTTTCCATGGAACAATAGCCGCTGGATTAAAATTTTAATTTTAATTCTGATTTTTTTGATTGCATGTGCATGATTAAACTATCCAATAGGTCAACCATCTTTTGCACTTACTCACAAGCTATTGAGGTTTACCTTAATGTTAATCAAATCTGAATAAGACGTTAACTCTGTTCCACAGTTACCACTTCATCTGAACTGTGTTTCAATATGACAATAAAAAGCAAAAAGAAAGTTCCAATTCTTTTAGCCAAATTAATACATTATATAAGACAGACCATTTTTGCATTTCTTTAAGAAAACACCATTGCCTTTTTAGAATCTTCAATTATTTGTCTCTGAGACTTCAGCCCACTTGTGACAGTCAGTACTAGATTATGGAGGAGATGACAGTGTAAGGGTAATGTGTCTGGACCAGTAACCTAGAGTCCCAGGTTAATACTCCTGGGACATTGGTTCAATCATGAGCAGCTTGTTAAGTTTACAGTTATAAAACTAATCTCAGTAATGGCAACCATGAAATCAATCATCAATTATTGTAAGAAATCCCCTTCTAGTTCAGTGATGTTTTCAGGGAAGGTTTGGCCTAGATATGACGTCAAACAGCAATGTGGTTGACTCTTATCTGCCTCAGGAATGACGTAGCAAGCTGCTCAGTTCAAGAAAATTAGGGTTGGGCAGCCCCCGTTTAGCATGGAGAAATGAAGGAAACATTTAAGTAATGCTTGACTTCTGAGCAGCTGTTATAGTCCCTTCTTTTTAAGGCAATTCACGGATCTGTCAAACTTTGGCAACAGAGTCCTCCACTTCTGGTAGTCAGCAGTTCAGGACACCTCTTTAATATTGCAAGAGTCTTGATTAAGACACCTATAATAAGGATGGATCACCTCCAAGCTCCACCACTTTCACAACATTGTACTTGGCTTGACTTTGTTGGTCACCTGATTTTGTGCCTACATTGAAGAGGTTTGAGGAGAGCACAGGAAAAGAGTTTCCATTCTGAGAGGCAAGGCCAAAATGGATTCTGTGATGTTCTTACTCCAGAGCTATCCCTCAGCAGGCTTCTGATCACCTTGTAAATAGGTCTAAAGTCAACAATGAAACCACTAAAACTCTGTTTCATCATCTGGGTTATACTGAATCACCAATACTGAGCCTGGAAGAGATGACATGGTTCACTCTGCAAATCCCAACAATAGCAGGCTGAATATCTGAGCAAACTCAGCAACTGCCATTCAGGCCTGGTTGTTGACCACTTTGGGATTGCCATTCATCCCATGGTGTACTGCAGTAATAGCGAGAATCTTAGAGCAATATGAATGTGTGGCTATTAAGTCACATATTTTTGTTCCAGACAGTGTGGGTCAGTTATTACTCTCCCACTAGTGGGTCTTACAGTTAACTGGGAAGATAGGTATGGATGTTTACATGGAGCATGGGAACAGTCAGAGGCCATCAATCGTGGTGAAGCAGTTTGATGCTTCTCACTGTAAGACTGCAACATGAAGTGTAATGATTGAGTGTGATGCATGTGGAACAGTGTCCTGACATAGATCAAAATATTCAGGAAAGGAGAAAAAAATAAAATACAGTGCTTATAAAGTCTTCCAAAATAAAATAGATTAATTTTTCATGTGCTTTGCTTGAATTTTTATTTCTCCTCATAGACATGTATAATATATAAATAATCATGAAAATCCAGATGCATTGATACCTGTGGACATATATGTGCTTTAAACTTCTCTCATTCATTTTGCTTTCCTGATTAACCTGATTATCAATAGCTCCTTAATAGCCATTTGAAATATTTCTGTATCATACGAAAGCAAGATAATTTGTAGTTTGAAATTGTTTTCAAAGGAACCATATCACAACAACTGTTTGCATTAGTATAGTATCTTTAATGTAATAAGATGTCCCAAGCCACTTTACAGGAGCAATGCGACACCAAGCCATGTAAGGAGGTATGGGGGCAGATGACCAAAAGTTTTGTCAGCACGGTAGGTTTGAAGGAGTGTCTTAAAGGAAGAAAGAGAGTTAGCGAGACCAAGAGAATTGAGGAAGGAGGGAATTCCAGGGCTTACCTCCTTGGCAGTTTAATTCATGGCCACCAATGGTGGAGCAATTAAAATCAGGGCTCCCCAACAGGTCAGGATTAGAGAAATGATGATGTCTCTAGCAATGTAGGACTGGTGGAGATCACTGAATCAACATTAATAATCTTTCCTGTATTACTGTTCTAATAAAGAGAGGTTCTGCAAGGTACAAAGGCTTTTCCATCTCAAACATGATGGGCTGAACGGCCTCCTTCTATATTCTAACAATTCCATGATGCTGTGAAAGAACTGAGCACCTGAATTCTCCTGTGGGAGATTATCCTTAACAAGCAAGTGATCCTTCTAATTGCCTGCTGTAACTGAAGCCCAGGGATGATAAGTGGCTGGGGAAATGCTTTATCTCTTCACTTTCGTTTATTCATGTTAGATGTCTGCAGCGAACAATTGGGATGAATAGCTTGTTATCTCACTTAGAGAGAACATCTTTGCATGTGATCCCTGTGTTGTACAGGACAGCCATGAGCTCACACTCTCTGTGTGGGTTTCAGAAGCAGAGTATGTTCAGGGTGATGTGAAAGGAGGCGTTCTTGAGCATCTGTGTGCTGGGTGGATAAAGAGCACTTTCTGTACTCCTGGGATTAGGCATGTGGTAATTTTGTTTTTGTCTGGGTAAGGTTTTTGCTAGAAGAGATCTGGTGTTCTTCTTTATAAATCCACAAGGAATAATCTCTGTACGATACCTGTTACGCTGTAACAGCTCCCCACTACTTTCTCAAGGCCAACCAGGGTTGGGCAATAAATGTTGGCCTCGCCAATGACTCCCACATCTCAGAAATGAATAAATGACATTTGATTTTAGGGCAACAAACACTGATGGGAAACAAAGGAGTGAGGACATAAGCTCCAGTCGCAGTTTGTACTTTGCAATGCAAAATCAGTGAGGCGCAAAATCCCCGAATGATCAAGTTCAAATTAACATGTCTTTCATATACCAGATTTCAAGAGCACATCAAATGGAGAGTTTATCCAGAAGCACTGTGAAGACACATCTAAATGACACAGACACACTTGGATTATCACCTTGTAATCTTTACAGTTACTTAAGAAAGCAAATGGTACTGACTGATATGCAAGTGCTGGGGCAGGGATTTCATGTCCGTGCAAGGTTACAAGGAGAGAAGTGCTTTGATACAGGATCCTTCAGTGACTGTCGCATTCTTGGGAATTATGTTTTGGGCCCTCTGCCCAAAGATCAGTCCCTGCCTCAATGACTTCACCTGGAGCTGATTTGACTTGGAGGTGTCGGTGTTGGACTGGGGTGGACAAAGTTAAAAATCACACAACACCAGGCAATAGTCCAACAGGTTTATTTCAGAGTGCTGGTCTGAAAGCTAGTGCTTCCAAATAAACCTGTTGGACTATAACCTGGAGCTTTTTGGGCAGTTTTTGGGTGGTTTCTGCTATTGCCTTCCACTCTCAGGTACAGCTCAAAGGGGGTGTCCCATGTCTGTCTGAGCTGGAAAATAATAAAAAAAATCAATTAAATCCACATGACTTGGCAGAGTCCTGAACCATCCAATAGCCCTCTAGCCAAGTGAACTAACTGACAAAGTTTTGGGTGTGTATATTCTGAAATGGGTGTGTTTTTTAAAAATGTTTTTCGACCGAAAGATATGCACATATAAATATCCAAAGTGTGTGGATCCAAAATCTGAAAGTCTATTTATTTACATCTCTGTACTATCCTAATGTATGCAAATGTAAGAACAAAATAATACATAATACCTTCAAGCAACGGTCGTGAAATAAAATTTTATATTTGATGTTATTAATGAAGCAAATTGCAATGTCAATTAAAGACTCAGCTCTCTTTCTGCCCAGTTCCTGCTCCTAATGTTACTGCCAAGGGGGCTTGCTGGTTGGGGGCCAGGAATCTTTTGCTTTAGAAGTAGGTTGGGCTGATTGGCCTTCTTGTGAACAGTGTCATTCCATGGTTCTAGGAGGAAGGGTGAATCTGGTTCCTTTACTCATCTCCTCTGACAGTAATCTAGGAGCGAGGTGTCTCCTGACCTCTCTCTAGGGTATATTAGGCTTTAACAGATCTGTAAGCAAACTGGGCGAGTACCCTCCTCATGTAAGAATTAGCAGGAATAAACCATACATTAGGCAGCACATCTTATCGCGGAGGTTGTGCAACCTTTTAGAGAGATGGAAAGCTGGGTGCTTTATGCTGGGCTGTTCTGACCAAGAACCTGAAAAATGGCAATCGCTTACTGGTCATTAACGGACACGGTCATTTACAACAATTGCAGCCAATGGGATCCTCACAGAGGGTGTCTTAAAGAGATGGATTAACAGTTGGAGACGACAGTTGAACTTTAGATTCCAGACTAGTTGAGTGATCATCCAGCATCCGCCTCACTTATGCAACTCAAAGTTAGTGGGCATCATGGTAGCTCAGTGGATAGCATTGCAGCCTCACAGCACCAGGGTTTGATTCCAGCCTCAGGTGACTGCCTGTGTGGAGTTTGCACATTCTCCCCGTGTCTACATGGGTTTTCTCCCACAATCCAAAGATGTGCAGGTCAGTTGAATTTGCTGTGCTAAATTGCCCATAATGTTAGGTACAGTAGCCAGGGGTAAATGTAGGGGAATGGGTCTAGGTGGGTTACTCTTCAGAGGGTCAGTGTGGACTTGTTGGGCTGAAGGGCCTGTTTCCACACTGTAGGGAATCTTATCTATAGCAAAAATAAAATGTAGCTTTATTTTGTCTGATATATACCAAGCAGGGGAGGCAGTTAATACACAAGCTAGAATTTATTTCCTCTGCCTTTCCTTTATGTTCCAGGAAGGAAGCAGAGTTCTCCTTTAAGTATGAAGCCCAGGGACCCATTGTGATTTGCACACATGGAATTGATCCATGGGTCCAGGGCTGCAGCTGGAATTTCCCATTCTGTTTAAAGGTCAGCCTGGGGATTTGGCTGGGTTCAGGCATGAATCAGAAAAAAAAATGAAGGGAAATTGAGCCTGGCTAGAACACCCCCAGACTCACTGCTCACTCCATTGACTCATTATAGGGGAGACATGCCATAGTGGCAATGCTACTGAACGAGTAATCCAGAGATTCACATTGTTGCTCTGGGGCACATACACAAATCCCATCAGGGCAGATGGTGCAATTTAAATTCAATGAATAAGTGAAAGCTAGTTCCAGTGATGGTGACCCTGAAACTATAACTGAATGTCGTAAAATCCCATCTGGTTCAGTCACATTCTCGAAAGAAGGAACTCTGCCATGCACACCCAAACTAAAACAAAAACCTGCCAACGATGCTGGTGAGCTGAAACAAAAACAGAAATTGCTGGAGAAGCTCAGCAAGTCTGGCAGCATCTGTGGGAAAAAAGTAGAGTTAATCTTTCAAGTCTGGTGACACTTCACCAGAATCTTAATAAAGTGTTTTTCTTGAACTTTGTTCAAGTTAATGATCTTTCAGATGCTTCTTTAGTTAATCATCCTTAATATTCATTTATCCACTACATTTTTTGTAGGCTACATGTTCCTGGTAATATATATTTGTGGCTATGTGTCCAATGCATTAACCAATGCATTAATCATTGCGGCGACTCTCCTACTGGCAATTACAAGTGAAATGTTAGTAATTCATTCACAAGAAATCTCTCGCACTTACTCAGAAACTAAATGAAGTAGCTCTACCTTAAAATGTATGCAATACAGGCACTCCTGCTACTTCATGCAGGATAATGCTGGACATTTCAGTGAAATTAACTGAATCCATGGCATATTACTGAAGCCTTAACATTTCAGGGCGGATCATGAAGCAGCCACTGGAGACTGGAACAGACCCAGTGATTCCAAAAGAACGCACTAATCACCAGAAGATAAGTAGCGGAAGTTTCATGCCAAGCCTGAAGACCACTTTCAGTCCCAAGCTGTGTCTTTGGAACAAGCTATTGGCTTCCTCTGAACCGGGAGTTTTATATCCCAGTCTTGACTCCTCGACTGGAACTTTTCTCTGTAGAGGCTGTTTCACAGGCTTTGTTTCAATTTACACATGAGCTTAAAGTCAAAAAGAAACAGGCCATTTAGCCCAAGTGGTCCAGATCAGCATTATGTTCCACACAAATCTCATCCCACATTATTCCATCTGTCAGCATACTCTTCTAGTGCTTTCGCTTTTACCTGCAGATAATCCCTCCAGCAGCTTTCCTCAATTACTCCTTATTGTAGTAGATGTCACATTCTTCCCATTCTGAGTAAATATATTTCTCCATCAATCCACTTTTAAATATACTTGTCAAAAATCAAATGCCACCAGGTTATAGCCCAACACGTATATTTGAAATTGGTGCTATGCCTGAAAAGGAGCAGCGCTCCGAAAGCTTGCAATTTCAAATAAACCTGTTGAACTATAAACTGTTTTTGTTGATTTTTTACTTTGTCCACTCCAGTCCAAATCCAGCATCTCCACATCATGAATATGTGACTGTCTTATTTTCATGACCCCTTCATTTTGGTCTCACCCGCAAGTGGAAACATCATCTCTACGTATATCTCACTAAATTCAAAAATTTAAATACCCTTTTGTAAGAGTTAAATTGAAAAAATGTTTTGTTTTAATGGCCTCTGTCAGCTTCAGTCTTTGCTTTTCTAGAGAAAAGAGCCCCACCCATTTGAAGCCTTTTATTTTAAGTATGTCCCCTCAGTTCACCAGTGCCTGTCTGTTGCTTTTTAGAATATGAAGGTCTGAACCATGCACAGAGCTCCAAGTGTCGAACTTTTGAAGGGTAAAAACAGGACACCAGTACGCTGGCCTGCAACTGTCAACACATGAAAAACATCAAGTAACACTTATCCTGCATTGTGAGTTCAGTTCAAAGCCACATTGTTCAGTAGAAAAACCTCATCCACTTTCTCCTTGGATGAAACTAAGTTAACGTGATCTCTGGCAGGTCTGCTAGAGAAGACAAACCTTTTGCATGTTGGCTTTTCCCCATGGGGCCTAAGCGATGTCACTGCTCATCGTAGGCAACATTTCTACCTCAGCATGAGTGCATGTAGCAGTCACTCAGTAATCTTCACATGGAGCAGAATCATAATCATAAGGAAATCACCAGGATGGTGTCTATTATTATTTACTCTTTCCTGAGATGTAGCCATACCCAATGCTTGTTGCCCATTCCTAAATGCCTCGAATTAATTTGGCCATTTCAGAGGGCAGTTACAGCTCAACAGCATCTCTATGAGTCACGTGTTGGCCAAAGCAACAAAGGATGGCAGATTGCCTTCCCTTAAGAACATTAGTGAAACAGATGGTTTTTTATGACATTTTACCATGGCGTCATGAGCACTATTGTAGAGACAAGTCTGTGAGTCTATGGCAGATATTTTTCTCTGAGAATGAATAGATGGTATACTTATACATTTTTGCACATATTTTTTTCTCTCGGAGATTCTGTGTGGTCTTAAGCCACACACAAGAAAATGCTGAGTTTAATTATTGGGGTTCTGCACTTCAGCCTGAGTGCCCTTGGCTAGGGAAAGAGAACATTGGCCAGTGTTTACCCCTTTGTCATTACCTTGGGATTTTTGTTAACAAATGTGATTGTAAGCTGAAGAAAAGATATGGCCTCAACTGAGATAGTCGCATTGAGAGTAAGTGTTGACATTTACTGTTTAGGCTGAAGAATGATCAGCTGGGGAGATACAGACAGTTGCTGGGACCTACAGAGCTAAACCGTAGCATCAGCCAACTTCTTCAAGACAGATGGGACAAAAAATATTGAGATTCCTTATGGAACTGCCACATAAGGAACATTGGTCATGAACCCTCATTTATTACCACATGGCTTTGTGATGTGAAGAACCAAAATACCACGTCAAGCACTAAAATCTTTTAAACTTAAACCAACACAAACAGCAACAAGTAATGAGTAATTGTTCAGAACTTTTAATAACAAAACCATGGTCTTCACTACAGATGAGATTGTAGGTTCATAGAATAGTGGAGTACAACAGCACACCATTCAGCTGAATGATTCCACACCGGCTCTTTAATTGAGTTAGGTCCACTTGTGTATATTTTCCCCATCTCCTCATCTCAACTCTCTTTATCTAATCATGTCAAATTGCTGGCCTCTGTTGATCAGGTCTTCAGCCATTATAAACAGTTTCTCTTTACAAAATCTGTCTAAAATGTCTTTGATTTCTAAGTAAATCTTCCCTGTTATAAGGAACATTAGGAACCCATTGAAACCAAAAGTTAGGGTCGTGAGGTTTCTTGTGATTCAAAGCAGAATATTTTAGTCGTTAGTGAAGTCCAGCTAGTGAATGTCATCCGGACCAGTTTGTTTTAAAGAGAACTGGGGGTGAAATTGATTTTAGTCAGTGAGCAAAGGAGGAGGGTATGGAATTAGCAGTACATTTTACACCCATCAGATTCTTTCATTTCCATTTTAGCATGGAAGACAAAATTGGGCAGCTGTAAAATGATTTGTTGACTCACTTATGCATGTTTTTGCAACTGTCTCAGACTCATTTCACCATGTGATTTAAAACAAAATTCCTGATAACATCTTTTATAACATTTTAGTATGATGAGTGATGGTTTCAATGAATTACACCAGAAATGATGCATACATCGGCCTGAAAGATTTTGCTTCCATTTATAGTTCTGAGCCATATAAATTAACCAATGCAGGAAGTGAGGAAGAGGAAACAAATTTACATTTCTAGAAAAAATAACTTTACATTTATAGCACTTTTCTTAACCTTAGGATGTTTCAAAGTGCTTTACAACCAATGAGATCGTTTTGAAGTGCTGTCAGTATTGAGATCGAAGAAATATAACAACAAATTTGTACATAGTAAACTCCAACAAAAGAAATGTGATCATGCCTGGATAATCTGCTTTACTCATTTCTGGAGTAGGTCTGTAGTGATTGTAACGAGGTCAGCTAGGTGGTTTTCACAGAATGAGTTTCTTGATTGGTGCTGATCCAAATCAGGGAGCCACGGCTGACAGATAAGAACAAGGGTGCCAGATATCCTGTTCATCCTGAGAGTTGGCTCTGAGGGAGCTGGATCAGTATCAAAAGCTTTCCATATATGAATAAAGAGTGACTCGGTGATGAGATACCAGCCTCTGTGAGGTTATTTAAGTGGTGATGAGAGAAAAGCATGGGTCCTGAAGAAATTCACTCACAACGATCATCTTTGCAATGGGGTAAGCATTTCTAGCATCATGCCATTATTTGGGAAGCTTGACTCATTGATCCTGTCCTTGAAGACTGGGCCCAGTATGTGGGAAGAATTTTTTTTTTTCTGGGCAATTGATATTGGGGCAGATGAAAAGTATTCTCCTGACAGCTTGTGGGTCCGCAGTTTTTTTCATTTATTAGGAGCCTACCTTTCCCTGAGGCATCAGATACTAAAATCTTTCAAAAGTTAACAGGTTTGGGTAAGGAATATTATGAGCCCAAGCCTTCTCAAATCTGAGGTGCTATCGGATTTTACTCAGCCATTTGAGAACCAGAGGAATCCATGTCAGGATGTTTGACTAGGTGAAGATGAGAGGCTGAGGCACGTGACTTTGGTTTAACCCTTAATGAGATGTTGAGAGACTGTTTGGAATGTGGGATTAATGATGTAACCATGCAAAAGCACCTACTAGCTGAAACCCAACTGGACTCCAAACAAGCACTACATCTGGCTTTATCATTGGAAACTGTGGCAAGTGAAGCATATGAGTTGGGGTATTCCGACGGAAGTGAACACCCTTGCCAGTCCGATTGAACTTAGGGAATACCACTTGACTAAATGCAATTGCACAGCCTCACTCAGGACATACCCTGAACAGTGGGACTCTGGGTCATCCCACAGCAAAACCCCAAAACAAAGCCAAACCATGGCCAAATGATCGAAACTTTCTTCGAAATCAGGGCAGGCAAGCCATTACAGTTGCTGCTGGTGTGCAGACCCGAGACAGCAAAAGAGTCCCACTAGACTGAAATGGAGTATGAGAACTCATAACCTATATCCAGGAGAGTGCACACCCTGAATAGTTAAATTGCCTAGCAACATCCAAATCAGAACCAATCTAAATGGACATCTGGTTTAATGGTCACCCGGTTCTAATGGAGGCCGATACCAGTGTGCAGCTGTATCAGTGATCACAGAATCAGACTTTACAAAAATCTGCTCTGGATTCCAACCCTTGAATTTGCATAAGACCTCAGCTCGACTGAGATACTGTTCTAGGGATCCTTACAGATTAAGGGTACAACTTTGGTTCTGGTTTCCTATGAGATGCAGCTTGTTCTGATGGTAGTAAAAGGCTCGGGCCCAAGCTTGATGGGGCAAAATTAGTTGAGAATGATTCACCTGGATTGGTTTAACATTTTCCGATTAGAACATGGCTGCCTGAGTGAAATCCTAATTAAATACCTGGACAATTTTTAGGAAAATCTAGGGACTTTCCAAGGAGCCAAGGCTGCCTTACATGTTGACTTGGAAGCAAGTGCATGATCCTGCAAGGCCAGCCCAGTGCCATTTGCCTGACTGGCCAAAGCAAAGGTAGAAATCAGGAGGCTGGAAAGCGAAGGACTCATCAAACCAGTCCAGTTTGCTGAATGGGCTACACCAGTTAAACTGATTGTGACGTTCGATGGGTTGGTTTATCTTTGCAGGGATTTTAAACAAACGATAAACAGCTTTTCACAGCTGGATAAATATCCAATCTCTTGCATAGAGGATTTATATGCAAAGCTGACAGGGGACTGACCTTCATAAAGCTGGGCATGAGCCATGTGTACTTGCAATTGCAGTTAGAAAAGGAGTTCTAGAAGTATTAATTATCAATTAATTAATTACAATTAATACCCATAAGGCTTTGCACCAATACACGAGACTGCCATTTGGGGTATCATCAGTCTATGCAAGTTTCGAATGGACAATAGAGAACATTTTACGAGGTTCTACCCCAGGACCCATTTCTCTGGATAATGTGCTAATAACAGAGAAGACCAGTAAGGAGCACTTAAAAAACTTGGATGAAGTCCTGAGATGTTTCTCCCAAGTGGGTGTATTGCTTAGAAGCAAAGAATGTTACACGCACTCTCAAGTGACTTACATGAGCTAGAGAATGACCGAGACTAGGTTACACCCATTGGAAAATAAAGTCAGGATGATCAAAGGTCTCCTACGTCTATACCAGAATTTAGATCTTTCCTCAGGCTGTTAGATTATTATGGAAAGTTCATGCATAACCTGGCCTCCTGCCTGGCATCTTTGCAACAATTCTAAAAAACAGGTCAGCCTTGGAGATGGTCACATGGCCAAGCCTTAGCTTTCAGGGACGTGAATAAACAGCTGTCATCCTGGAAGGTGTTGGCACACGATGATGCCAGGTGAGATCTGGTATTGATGTGCCATGCCTTCCCATATGGCACCAGGATAGTATTATCTCATAGGTGGCCCAATGGAGAGGATTAGTGTATGCATCCAGGACTTTGACTAATGCAGAGCGTAAATACGCCCAGATAGAGAAGAAAGGTTTGGTGATCATATTTGGAGTCAGGAAGTTCCACCAATACCTTTATGGTCTTAGATTTGCAATAGTACTGGGCCACAAAACCCTGCTAAGTCTACTTAAAGAGGACAAGGAAGTGCTGCCCATAGATTCAGGCTGAATTTACTGGTGGGTTCTAATTCTAAGTGGTGGGTTCTAATTCTAAGTGTGTATAATTACAGGTTGGAACACTGTCCAAGAGGCCACGTAACAATGTGTGTGCATTTGTCAAACAAGCAGATGATGATAGAACAACTGCGAGCATCTTTTGCAATACACAGACTCCTGGAATTGTTAATCACAGATTAACTGTACATCATTTACGAGCAGGGAATTTGAGTATTTACTAAAGTCAAATGGCATTCCACATATATGGACAGCTCCATACCATCCATAATCCAATGTTCTGGCAGAAAGGGCAGTCCAAACTTTGAAGGCAGGCTTAAAGAAACAGCCTACAGCTTCACGAGACACCAAACTCTCCCTGTTCCTATGTGACTATTGGACTATCCCTTATGCAACGACAGGGATAGCTCCAGCAGAGTTGCTCATGGGTAGAAGACTCTGCATAATGTTAAAGACTCTGCATAAGGTTAAATCTGATCTTCCTGGAACTGGGGTGAGGAGGGTGAAAGACATCAGGAACATTATTTCTGTACACAGGATTTGGCTAAATGAGAGAGACAGTTTACTTCAGGGGACAAAGTTTGGTGTAGGAACCACAAGAGTGGGCCTGCATGAGTGAGAAGCTTGATTGACACGAGGTCAGGTCCAGTGATGTATAAAGGTCAGGTGGTGTGACAGTCCTGAACAAGCATAAGGACCATATGAAAACTGCAAACTCACAAACTGTGTGAAACCAAAATGTGCTCACACCTCAACTACTCTTTGGACTGTTCTGGAAACCACGGGCTCCCCCTCTCCACCAAGTGTTGAAGATACCTCGGAATCTGAGATGGACACAGTAGCTGCCTTGATGCTACCTGAAGAGGAGAATTAATTTCTTCCAAGATGCTTCAGGTCTAAGAGGCAAGCTACTGTGTGTTACATGCCACCTGTATTCGAGGCAGAGTTAGAGGAACCTGACCCAGTGCTAAAACACTCCAGGAGCTACAAAATATAACTGGTCTATATGCTAGGACTCAGAGGGGTAGGAATGTAGTGAGGAATATAATGAGGCCAGCCAGGTGGACCTGAAAGGATATGAATTCCCTAATTGGAGCTGTTAATCTAGTCCAATCTAATAGTGCGTGTTGGGTAGGCTAGAGGTTATTAGGACCGGATGGGATCTTTCCCAGGTTGCTGAAGGAGGCGGGAGAGGAAATAGCTGGAACCCTGACAGATATCTTTGTAGCATCCTTAAATACAAGTCAGGCGCCGGAGGACTGGAGGGTTACTCATGTTGTTCCTCTGCACAAGAAGGGTAGTAGGGATATTCTGCGTAACTACAGACCAGTGAGCCTAACATCAGTGGTGAGAAAGTTGCTGGAGAAGATACTGAGGGATAAAATTTATTTATATTTGGAAAAGAATGAGCTTATCAGTGATAGGCAACATGGTTTTGTACGGGGGAGATCGTACCTTACCAACTTAATAGAGTCCTTTAAGGAAGTGACCAAGTTGATAGATGAAAGAAGGCCTGTAGATGTCATATACATGGATTTTAGTAAGGCATTTGATAAGGTTCCCCATGGTAGACTAATGGAGAAAGTGAAGCCACATGGTATGCAGGGTGTTCTAGCTAGGGTGGATAAAGAACTGATTGAGCAACAGGAGACAGAGAGTAGTAATTGAAGGGAGTTTCTTGAAATAGAGAAAAGTGACCAGAGATATAAACAAGAACGTCAGAGGCTCTGATCACTCTGAGAGCGAGGGAAGGAGCTGGATCAGTGCCAAGGACTCTCCACCTGTAAGTAAGGAATGACTAGGTGACGGGATACTGGCCTCTGTTGAATTATTTCAACACCCAGCTCCAAACAAATATGCTTCTGCTTCTAATCATTCATCTGTTAAGTATAAACAGTTCTTGATTTTGAGAGTATTTTCCTTAAGAAGGAATGATGCAATGTATTTTCAGGTTGTGAACAGTTGAGTGTTTAACTGGTTTTGAATGTATTATTCTAATCGTTCCAAATGGAAGCCTAATCGGCCACTTCACCTGTACATTGACCCTGACAAAATGCCTGATGTGGGGGAGGTTATGTTCTGAAAACCCTTTGATCACCTGGCAAGGGCAGTAAATATAAAGAGCCATCCTCTGCTCGTTACAGTCCTCTCAGTAAGTGGAGGAACTGCTGGAATCCATTTCAGGCAATTTGTAGGACATGTGGTTACTGCCTGGGGAAGATTCTTAATTGAATTTCATCTGCTCTATTCCAAAATGAGACAGATCATAGTCCAACCCATCCCTCTTCCAGGACAAGATTGAAATCTCTCATGGCATTGGAAGAAATGTAGGAATTTAACATTAATGTAAAACGTAGCCAGTTCTTCAGACCTCGTTTCGTTATTGTGATGGAATTCAGTGCCACGTACTCACACTCACTTCATTTAAAGTTTTAGAACATTCGCAGTCTTAGTACTAAAAAGATCCAGGCTGACAGAAAATTATTGATGGTTCTCACAGTTCTGTGCTTAAAAAGCGTCGCCCTTTTATGTAAAATTCCACTCACTTTGAAGCCACCCTTCTAACAAACAGTACCCTACACAGTGAGGAAGCAGAGAGCTGATGGAACATGCTGCATACTGTGCCGATATAACTCTATCACATCTGTTAGCAAAGCCATTCTCTACCCAACACCTCTGAGAGCCATGCCTCCAGTGACATGAAAATGCAGAAATTCCTGTCAAAGGGGACAGCATTGATTAGCATCTTTTTGTGGAAGTGTTTATTTGTAACAAGGTAATGGGATTGGCTACACCCTCTTGATAGTCTGCATTAGTCAAGAGATCCAAATGGAATGTTGCTCTGTGTGAATTGGTTATGCACCCTTCAAGTATAAAAATTAAACCCATACAGAAGGTAATTAAAGGATTTTTGACGAACAGCTCACAAGGTTTAAAGCAAAGCAGAACAATAGGTACTACAAGATCTTTTTGAGTTGATAATCATCTGTGTTTGCTGCACAATTAAAGGCAAGTTTAATCAGTTGCATTTATTAAGTTTCCTGGAGTGTCCAGTCAAACTATTTGCTTCCACTTGACTCTTTATTTCACTCCAGGTGTGTTATTTATGTCTTTTATGCAGTGAAGGAAGTGCAATGAAATGATTTAACACATTTTGAAAATCAAATTTGTTTTTAAGGTACTACTTGCAACAAAGACATGATTGACAATGCTGTAAGTGATGGTCCCGTTAAGAATGAAACAGGACATGTGCCAGAGATAATAGAGAGCAGCTGATGCTCATTGAAGCATACATGAAAAAAAAGCTGGTTTTTCCAGCAAGGGGAGTTGGTCAGGAAGGGAAGAAGGAACAGGGTTGAGACTGTATGATGGGTAAATAAACAGTTGTGGAAGACAGACCGAGGCCTACTTTGATGATTAGCAATATAACAATGGTGGGCACACTAATGTGATCACAGGTGGAGCTCTGCCAATTCCTTCATTGTTTTAGTAGGGCAGAGGCCTGAGGTCCGTCAGACTGGCCATAAATTGAGAGCCGATTATTTTTATCTGCCCATCATCACAGTAATGCAACTAGATCTGACCATTTGCAAGATGGTCTGGGGAAGCTGGGGAGATTATGGTGGAGGAAGTGAGGGTTACCTTTCTCCGTTACTGGACTGTCTACTCTTTTAAGAGAGAAGGGGTAAGGGAGAAAGACACCTCCCGCCTCCTCATCTCCTCCACTTCCCCATTATTTTTATGACTAGATGAGGACAAGGGACCTAAGACCCCTGTGTATGTAGAAAGAAAAACTGGTGACAATGAACCAAACATTGTTACAGCGGAGAAGGAGGCCAATTGGTTCATCATACCTGTGCTAATTCTATTACTGGGTGCCAATCTGCTCCTTTTTCTCATATCCCTGCACACCATTACTACCCAAATATTCATCCAATGCTCCCTTGAATTACTCAAATACAATGTTTTTGAAATTAGATTCCCTACAGTGTGGAAACAGGCCCTTTGGCCCAACCAGTCCACACTGACCCTCTGAAGGGTAACCCACCCAGACCCATTTTCCTCTGACTAATTGACCTAACACTATGGGGAAATTTAGCAAACCAATTCACCTGACCTGCACATCTTTGGATTGTGGGAGGAATGTATAAACTCCACACAGACACTCACCTGAGGCTGGAATTGAACCTGGGACCCGGATGCTGTGAGGCAGCAGTGCTAACCACTGGGTCACCGTGCCACCCTATTTGTCAGGATATTGCCGGGAATGGAGGGTTTGAGATGTAAAAGCAGAATGGAAAGGTTGGGACATATTTCACTGGAGTGTAGGAGGTTGGGGGACGGGGTGTCTGGTTCAAAAAAGTTCCTATATCTTATCCTCAGCCCTATCTCATCCATATGTATTCCTACCTATCATGGAAGCTTGCAATGTGCAAGTTAAGTACCACATTCCCTACAACAATGATTATAAAAATACTAGGTTGGCTGCCTTGGGAAGTCCTGCAAGAGGAACTACATAAATATGAGAGTTTTTTTTTGATTTCTGATCTGATTACAACTGATATCCCACAAGAGGTGAATAATGTCCGTTATTCTCTGGAAGTAACCTAGAATATATCTAAACAGAAAACCATCAGTTGTTTCAATTTAAAATGTTTCAAGTACTTGAGTTTCAACATTAAATAGTTCAGACTGTGCTAAGAATTACACCAACAAGCAACTTAAGATCATCAGCAAGGCACAAATACTCAGAATTTGCACATAAATTGCACCATGGGGACAACCAAACTCTGCTGTGTCCCCATGGAAATGCCCTGTCCAATCAGAATCTACCTGTCTGGACTGAGAATTAAGATTGACAGCTAACTGTCTTTGCGTCAGGTCCATGTCAATGACAGTCCCAACCAATCAGCACCTTCTCTCATACTGCATAAAATGGTGTCTAAGTCTATCTTTTTGCATCCTAGTTCTGATGAGTGCAAGACACAAGCTTATAACTTCTGGTCTCCTTTTAGTAATGCTAAAAGGAGTGCTTTAGAGCCTGTAAACTCTGAAAGGACCAATATTGCAGCTCACCCCACCTTGCAAGAGCACCTCCTCTTGTCTGGACAGTTCCGTACTGATGAAGGGGTGAAAATTGATATTTTGGCCAGATCCCTAGGTGAGCAACAGGAAGACCTATGAGTAAAACAGACCAGATAATTAGTCAAAATGAAATGAAACATAAAGAAAGTCACAGTTTTTATATTGAACTAATATTTGTAGGTTTTTGTTTGAATTGTTAATCTACTGTTTCTTGCACAACTAAAGTAAGTTGAATCAGTTGCATTTATTAAGTTTTCCAGAGCTTCTCCAATGAAAATATTTGCTTCAAGTTGACTCTCTTTTTCTATCCTGATTTTTTTTTAAATGCTCAATTTCCAATCAAGAAATTATGGTCATTTTATATCTTTCACTAGAGCTGGAGGGCAGACATTTAAATTCAGGTGCATCTGAAAAGCACATGAACCTCACATGGATCATATATTAAAGACCTCCACTTATAGATCTAATGTTGGAAATGGGAAACAGTTCAGTCTGCGACTAATAGCGTGTGTGCCTTACGAGTATAGTCCTGTCATCACCTACATGCCCTTAATCAGCAAGCATCTGTTTCCTATTTCATTTTATGCAAGGTGCAAGTGTTTTGCACTTGAGGTCCTTGTAATATATGCAGCTTTGTCAGAATCATTTTAGGTAGACTTTTGTAAACAGACATTTTCAGCAGGGATTCAGATCTTCAGCTGAAACTATACACCGTTATATTGTCAAAACTGTTTTCCTGAAACGTAATCTGTTTGGACATGTTTCACTACTGGAAAACACATCTTGTAACTCTTTTACCATTAGTTGGCATTACACTCTTTGACAAATAACAGTTTAACGAAGAGATTTCATTGTTTTCAGCTAAATGTGCTCCCTTCCAGCACAGTGTCTGATCAATGCAGCAAAAAAAAACACTCCTGAAGAAGGGCTTATGCCCGAAACGTCGATTCTCCTGTTCCCTGGATGCTGCCTGACCTCTCCTGTTCCCTGGATGCTGCCTGACCTGCTGCGCTTTTCCAGCAACACATTTTCAGCAAAAAAAAACACTCCCAAACATCTGGCTTCCATGCTACTGAATTGCATGTCTCACAACATTTTATTTATCTGTTAATTCATTCTATCCTTTTATTAATTATGTCCTGTTTATTCGGCTGTTGTCAATTTAATCTGATGTGGAATCTATATAATATAATTAGAGAAAAGGGGAAAGATGGGCTATGCCAGTTTGGAAAAACCTCTGAGGCATACTTGTACCTAGACCGAATGCAAACTTGCCCTTTCTTAAAGCTGATGCTGACTGACTGACTTACATTGCACAATTGCATCTACTGAAATGATTCTGTGTGAGCTAGGGCAAGCTTTTAGCATGAGGTGAATTTAAAAACACCGTCGGCAATGGAGGAACCAGCTGCAGCCAAATCTTAGTCACAATTGCAAGGTTTAGGGTGCTGAATGTCAACCATTCTTGATATTGAGGGATGTCAATGGAAGAGAAAAGGAAGAATTGAATTTACATGGCACCTTTCACCACTCACGCTGGAAGTCTAGTTTGGGTATTAATGAATTGCAGGAAACTTGGTAGACATTTTATGTGTTAGCTCCCACAAACCACAATGGTCAGACAATCTGCCTTTCAGGATTATTGGTTGAGGAATAAGTATTACCTAGATGCCATTGCTGTTCAGAATTATACCATGTGTTAATTTGCTTTCATTCAAGAATACAGAAAATGTTCTGGTTTAGTGGCACATCCAGATGGTGACAGCTCTAACAAAGCAGCGCTCTCTCAGTATTGGACCTCAGTTCCTGAAGTGGGGCTTTAACTCACAAACCACCTGACATAGAGGCTGGGCTGCCAAAACACTAGCCACACCTATAGGCCAACAATGCTAGAGCCTGGTTCTGGTGGGTAACCCTGACGGCCTGGGAACTGAGTCCTCCTGGCCTGAGGAAAGGGTGAATCTGGCTGTTAAGGCTTGTCAGCAGCAGTAGTTTAGACTTGTCAAGTAAGAAAAACAGCTTTTGAACTGCATCCTCATCACTACAGAAATCAATGCAAATGGACTGCAGCGATTGAAGAAGGCAGCTCACCACCACCTTCCGGCAATTAGGGAGGGCAATAAATGCTGGCTCAGTCAGTGATGCCCATGTCCCCCGAGTGAACAGAAAAATTAAAACTCTAAGATTTCCTAATCCCTGCCTTATTTATAACAGTCCCGCACAACATTATATGCTGCCCCCCACCACAGACTGTAGTTTACAGTATATGAAGGAACTGTGATTTTGTAGGTAATTTCCTTAAACTGTGAAAAGGCTGTTCCATTCATTTCTCAGAGGTTGTGCAATCAAGTGAATCCCTGCAGAATTCTAGCCCTTGGTGTAGCTGGTGCATTTCCTGTATGTTGAAACTTTATTGCTGGAACAGCACAGCAGGTCAGGCAGCATCTAGGGAACAGAAGATTCGACGTTTCGGGCACATGCCCTTCTTCAGGAATCATTTCCTGTATGTGTCAGGCCGAATTCCTGTCACACCTTCAGCGGTCACATCGAATGATGTATTCAAATTCAGAGAAAGGCAAATCAAAATTTAAAAGGTAGGAACTATCATAGATCAGTTGCAGGACAGAAAGAGACCATTGTGTCTCTGCTGGCACTTACAAGAGCAGCTAATCCCAAACTCTCACCTCTTCTCTGTAATCTTACAAACATTTTTTTTCGTAATAATTATCAAATTCTCTGCTGAAAGCTTCATTGGAATTTGCTTCAGGCAGTGCGCTCCTGATCCTAACTGCTTGCTGCTTAACTAAGTTTTTTCTTGTGTCGCCATTGCTTCTCTTACCATTCATCTTGAATTAAGTGCCCTGAGGTTCCACAGTATGTGAACATGAAGAAACAGTGACCTAAGTAAGAACTTCACGCTTTGACTCAAACACTGCCTGGGATTTTTTTCAGAGCTTTGCCTTATTGCCTTCAGTAAGTTTGCGCAGAAAACCTACTCACTGATAAATGTTTCGGCACATTGACATCATTAGAGCAAGATCAACTGAGGAAAATCCTAGGAAGTAGCTCACAGCTGACACTGTAGTATCTGTTGATATGATGTAAGCATAATCTCTTGGATACAACTCAAATTAATTTGTTCACCCTTTTACAGAGACAATAAATTCAAATAATAACGTAACAGTTTGGTTATTGTGCTGGTCTCTATTAATAATAACTGATCATAGAGGACAAAAGGTTCAACTCATACTAATCCAACACTCCATCCATTTAAGATGCTTTGGAATACATTAGCTCCTGTGGAAGGCATTGATTACGCTCTAATGTGTACCAGGTTTGTAATCACTTTGAGAAATAATTTGTTTATCATTTCACATGCACATACACTGCAACCTCTAATTTAAGGATGGAAATCCATTCCCCAGTAGGTTGTGAGCCAAGAATCCAGGATGGTTATTGGCAAAATGTGACCACTCCCAGATTAGACATCCCCTAACCAAAGAGGTGATGGGAGCCCTACAATTGCTGCTAATTATCCTAACAGGGTTTTCTTATCAGTGGACAGTCAAACTGACCTTCTCAAACAAGATCACTTAGAGTCATAGAGTCATTGAGATGTACAGCATGGAAACAGACCCTTCGGTCCAACCCATCCATGCTGACCAGATATCCTAACCCAATCTAGTCCCACCTGCCAGCACCCGGCCCATATCCCTCCAAACCCTTCCTATTCATATACCCATCCAAATGCCTTTTAAATGTTGCAATTATACCAGCCTCCACCACTTCCTCTGGCAGCTCATTCCATACACAAACCACCCTCTGTGTGAAAAAGTTGTCCCTTAGGTCTCTTTTATATCTTTCCCCTCTCACCCTAAACCTATGCCCTCTAGATCTGGACTCCCCGACCGCAGGCAATGCTTTGCCTATTTACCCTATCCATGCCCCTCATAATTTTGTAAACCTCTATAAGGTATCCCCTCAGCCTCCGACGCTCCAGGGAAAACAGCCCCAGCCTGTTGAGTCTCTCCCTATAGCTCAAATCCTCCAACCCTGGCAACATCCTTGTAAATCTTTTCTGAACCCTTTCAAGTTTCACAACCTCTTTCTAATAGGAAGGAGACCAGAATTGCACACAATATTCCAACAGTGGCCTAACCAATGTCCTGTACAGCCGCAACTTGACCTCCCAACTCCTGTTCTCAATACTCTGACCAATAAAGGAAAGCATACCAAATGCCTTCTTCACTCTCCTATCTACTTGCCACTCCACTTTAAAGGATCTATGAACCTGCACTCCAAGGTCTCTTTGTTCAGCAACACTCCCTAGGACCTTACCATTAAGTGCATAAGTCCTGCTAAGATTTGCTTTCCCAAAATGCAGCACCTCGCATTTATCTCAATTAAACTCCATCTACCACTTCTCAGCCCATTGGCCCATCTGGTCAAGATCCTGACGTACTCTGAGGTAACTCTCTTCGCTGTCCGCTACACCTCCAATTTTGGTGTCATCTGCAAACTTACTAACTGTACCTCTTATGCTCGCATCCAAATCATTTATGTAAATGACAAAAAGTAGAGGGCCCAGCACCGATCCTTGTGGCACTCCACTGGTCTCAGGCCAAATATTGGGTCAGACTATCCTATCGCTCAGTGTGCTCAGAGCTAACTCAAAACATATAACCTCACAGAAATAGAAAGAAATAAAACTTCTTTGTGTGAACCATCGAGAAATTTGATGAATTTGACTTTTTCATTCTATTAGTTCTGCTATTCTTTTCTCTTGCAGGGTGATAATACTGTGGCTTTACAGGTGTATTTTGTCCTGGTTTCATTTGAGGAGAGGTTTTGAGCCACATAAGCTGCCTTTTTGAATCTAATGAAGTAACAGCTTCTGAGGCTTTGGAGTTGTTTTAATGGTTGGAAGAATAGAAGCAGCATGAACGGGTGGAGTCTGGCTCTCTCAGAACCAGGGTTTTAATTTAGCTTTCAGCAGTTGTTGGGCTTTGAAGTTGGCTTTGGAAGCTGTTACATCTCTCTTAGCCACAGCAACAAGTTAAAGTTCACTCTCTGCTGCCAGAATCACATGTGAGACAATCTGTATTACTGAATTTGCCTTTGCTAAGGGTGTGTCTATGGAACGTTACTACATTGGAAAAGTTGCTGTTGCTGGAAAAGTTTAAAAATATATTATTCCGTTAAATTTTCCAATAGAGTTAAAGTTATGCCAATTCTTCTTTCTTTTGTTTGTATTTTAAGTGTAGGGTAAGAATTAAGTTTACTTTGCTTAAAGCTGAATAGTGTAACCAACTGAATTACATCTGAAACACACTTGCCTTTAAATATGATAAAAGTTAGAGTTGAGGCTATCTCCTTGATATATTTGAAGGGGGTTCGGTTTGATCTATAACAGGAGGTAGTAACTCACTAAGGATTTGAATCCAACAAATGGCAGTGTCTTGCACTTTTGCCATGTATGAATTAAGAACTGACCAGCTGTCTGGCCTTCAGTGGCATCACAGGCTGGTGTAGACCTTGCCAACCTCTGGTTAGCAATAAGATGGAGAAAATCTAACTGATTTCTACCTTGTTTGCAGAGATTGCAGCATCTGCTATGGGGTGTGGACTCAATCAGCTGCAGTCAGTCAGCTTACCCCGTTTGACAATCGAGCCTTCGACGGTTTAATATACAGTATATGATAAAGAGCCACACAGGGAGTTCTGCTCTCCAGCAGAGGTACTTGGGAGGCTGATGCTGGTTTTATTTTGTGAATCTAATTATTAGCTCTCCTCTAAACATGTCAAAAGTCCTGTGTGGGCAGAACCACTTGATTTCCCCATACTCTGAATCATTGCCAAATTATATTCATAGGACAGCATTGTGTTGCTCCCAACGTGTGTGCAATTGTTTGGAGATTTCCAATAAGTCAATTATTTTTTTCAGTCCAAACCCTTAATACAGAGTGATTTCATTCAAATGATCTGTTTTGATGTTTCAGTCCTGACTTTTTAGAATTGGATCACTATTCATAGAATTATCTAGAAATTGCAGCATAGGAAGACGTCATTCAGCCCACTGTTTCCTGCCAATTTTTATGTGGCAAACGAATATTGTTCCACTCTATTTGCTGTAATTCTACATATCATTCTGTTCCATGCTCCTTCAAGTACTTAATCTAGATTCCCTTAAGTGCATCTATGCCACTTTCCTAAATAATTCCCTGGGTTGCAAGTTCTACATTTGGCACTCCTCTACAAATCCCTTACAAGATTTACCAGTGATTACGTTACAGTGAAGCCCCAAAGGCCCTAGCACAAATCACACTGTGCAAGAGCACCCCCCAACCCCTCCACTCCCATGTGGCTCTCCAGCTTTTCCTTCCATTTCATGAACAAAGTCCTCCAGGTTTCCGGGCTCCTCCCAGAGGCCCAGGATCCCAGTTTGGGGCCTTCCATTCACCCTACACTAGGGACAGATTTGTTGATGACAACTTGTTTTGAATTCCTCCACCAGAAATTTCTTCTCTATATCTATCTGAGCGGGAAGGAGGTGTTGGATGTGTCCCTGATCAGACTACAAAAGGAATTTGTCAGAATGTTTTATCACCAAAACTGTCAAGCAAGCCCCGACTGGTAGTGAGAGGGGCTTATCTGTCAATATCTTCAAACATACTTGGACTAACAGCACTATCTTACACTGCCCTTAACGCACGTGCGGTGGTAAGGAAAGATGGCCCAGCTCCTTCTAGAATGTGCCTTTGCAAAGAAGGTCTAGAAAGAGAAGCAATGGTGGTTGCTGAGCAGGAGGCTACTCTACGAGCCGTTCTCAAGGATGCACACAAGGATGATTCTGGGTGGCACGGTGGCTCAGTGGTTAGCACTGCTGCCTCACAGCACCAGGGACCCAGTTTGATTCCAGTCTTTATCTACGTGGAGTATCCATGTTCTCCCCATGTCTGCATGGGTTTCCTCCAAGTGCTCTGGTTTCCTCTCACAGTACAAAGATGTATAGATTAGCTGGATTGGCAAAGCTAAATTACTCTATAACGTCCACGGATGTGTAGACTTGGTGGATTAACCATGGTAAATGTGGGGTTATGGTTGGATAGGGTGGGGTGCTCTTCAGAAGGTTGGTGCACACTTCATGGGTTGAATGGTCTCTATCTGTACTGTGGGAATTCTATGATTATAAACATTGTGAAAGATGTACATTGACCTGCTGTGATTTCCTGATCTCCCAGCATAAGGAGCTGGCCATGATAGAGTGTTGCAGAATGGTGCCATCCAAGGGCAGCTGCCCCAGAGGAAAAGAACATTTTGGGCCTTCTCCCGTGGGAGATTGGGAGTTGTGTCAAACCACTTAGTTGTGTGTTTAATGTAAGGTAATGCAGATGCAATCAGCATTGTCAACATTGATGGCAACACTCATTCCTTTGTTGGACCTTAATATTCCAATGCATTCCACTCTCGTCCCCCAAATCCTACTCATCATTAGCCTGATGTCATCCAAAGCTCTGTTGCCTGTGTCGTCACTTGTATTAGGTGCTATTCATTCATCATCTCTGTGCTCATTCACTGATATTAACTCCCAGTTCAAAAATGCATTGATTAAGAGCTTCTGATCTTAGTTTTCAAACCTCTCCATGACCTCCCTATCTTTTCAGCCATCTCCAATAAACTCTCCATCATATTTATGCTCCTCTAATGCTCATGCCTGGATAATGCTGATCTAAATTAATCTATCAATGGTTATGCTTTTAGCTATTAGTCCTAAGCTTCAGAATTTCTTCCCTATACCTCTCTGCCTCTTTACCACTCTTTCTTCCTTTAAAACCCTCCTTTGAAGTGTTTTATTGCCTTATGGGGGGAGCTGCTGGCATTATGATAAAATCATGGACTAGTGATCCATAGACCCAGGTCCATATTATCTTTATGGCTCCATGAAGACAAATTAGAAGCTCATCCTTTCTGCTCTCCCTTGCCCGGAGCATCAGGTAAAAGTGGGCATGGTGTTCATGGAACACACAGTCTGCCTGACTGTGTTCCATGCCATCTCTTGATTCACTCAAAAGAAAGGGCCTACTGGCTGAGAAAGGTGCTTAAAAGTGTGTTGCTGGAAAAGCGCAGCAGGTCAGTCTGCATCAAAGGAGAAGGAGAATCGACGTTTCAGGCATAAGCCCTTCTTCTTATGCCCAAAACGTCGATTCTCCTTCTCCTTTGAAGCTGCCTGACCTGCTGCGCTTTTCTAGCAACACATTTTTAGGCTCTGATCCCCAGCATCAGCAGTCCTCACTTTCTCCTGGCTGAGAAAGGTGGCCAGCAAGTAGATGGGAAATCTGTGCAAAGTTGATGTCTATACTGAGGTTGAAAGGTGGGCAGTAAGGCTTTATTGGCACTACCAGCCTGTGCCGAGTAACATGAGTGAAAAACTATCCCCAAGAGCTTTCAATTAGCTTCATGGTAGTCAGAAATATTTTGCAGTACTGTTACCATCCTTGTAGACACTAATAAATTTTAGAATAATATTCAAGTTTCCAGTAACTGACAGCAACAGTTCAAGTTTTAAGCCTTATACTACAAGGAATAAACTAAAAGCTACATTGACTAAACACTTCGCCAGTGGGTAATTTATACTCCAAACTTAAGGAAAGTTTCTTCATTTAACTTTTAAGATAATCAAGAAAATCCTCCTCATGTTTATACATTATCCCTTTTGTGGACATTTCAATCCCCAGGAACCACTACCTGTTCCTGATGTTTCCTTTTCCCTTTTCCAGGCAGATAACTTTGAATTCCCAGCCTGACTTTACACTTTAAGGGATTCCCTGCAGATGCCTTGTTCCAGCTGAAGCCATGTGTATCTTCTAGCCTCATTTAATTCCTCATGAAACTGGTCTCTTCAATCTAAATGCGAGCTTCCACAGATGTTCTGCATGGTGAACAATACAGACTGTTGCAATCTCACTGCACTCTCTCCATCTCACTGTATCTGTGAAGTTCAAAAATTTCTTAAGTAAATCCTGTGAATCAAAACTACAATGGTTTTCTATGGCCTGTACCTCTCACAAAATCCAGCTCTGTGGTTATGTCATAGAGATGTACAGCATGGAAACAGACCCTTCGGTCCAACTCATCCATGCCAGCCAGCTATGCTAAATTAATCTGATCCCATTTGCCAGCACTTGGTCCATATCCATCTCAACCCTTCCTATTCAAATAACCATCCAGATGTCTTTTAAATGCTGTAATTATACCAACCTCCACCACTTACTCTGGCAGCTCATTCCATACGTGTACCACCCTCTGTGTGAAAAGGTTGCCCCTTAATCTCTTTTATATCTTTCCCCTCTCATCCTAAACCTGTGTCCTCTTGTTCTGGACTCCTCCACTCCAGGGAAAAGACCTTGTCTATTTATCCTGTCCATGCCCCTCATAATTTTATAAACCTCTATGAGGTCACCCCTCAGCCTCTGACTCCATAGGGAAAACAGCCCCAGTCTGTCAACCTTTCCCTATAGCTCCAATCATCCAACCCTGGCCACATCCTTGTAAATCTTTTCTGAACTCTATCAAGTTTCACATCATCCTTCTGATAGGAAGGAGACCAGAATTGCATGCATTATTCCAAAAGTGGCCTAACCATTTTCCTGTACAGCTGCAACATGACCTTCCAATTCCTATACTCAGTGCTCTGACCAATAAAGGAAAGCATACCAAACTCCTCCTTCACTATCCTATCTATCTGCGACACCACTTTCAAGGAACCATGAAGCTGCACTCCAAGGTCTCTTTATTCAGCAACACTCACCAGGACGTTACCATTAAGTGTGTAAGTCCTGCTGTGACATGCTTTTCCAAAATACAGCACCTCCATTTACCACTTCGCAGGCTACTGGCCCATCTGGTCCAGATCCTGTTGTAATCTGAGGTAACCCTCTTCGCTGTCCACTACACCTCCAGCTTTGGAGTCATCTGCATACTTACTAACTGTACCTCTTATGCTCACATCCAAATCATTTATATAAATGACTAAAAGTAGTGGACCTAGCACCGATCCTTGTGGCACACCACTGGTCACAGGCCTTCAAATACCACCACATTTTCAGCCTTCAACACCGCTTTCACCATCAGCCCCCACCGAAAATCTCTGTAAATCCAGACACATATCTAACTTTCATCTATTTGACTGCACTCTCATGAGTTTACTACTGCTTCAAAACATCACACCTGTACATCATAGGATACACATTCTGACAGCTATTCACCATAAGAGCCATGTTATCCAAATTGATGCATGTCACTCACACATTTTTTGCTGAAGAAGATGTAGAAAAAGTACCAATAGAAACTAATTACAGTGAGAAGGATATGCCTACATACTCCAAATATAGGCTTTAAGTATCCAGGTAGAAATGCAGATTAACTGTTTTCTGAGCCTCCAGCTTAATCCAGCTGTTCCTTGTGGCTGTGTTCTGGTGGGTCCATTGACTGGGCTGCTTCAGCAGCGGCTGAGGGTGAAGTGGATCTGGGCCTGGTTTCTCCTTGAGGCTTTTGCAGCAGCATGATTGCTCTGGCCCAGCCTGGGACTCCTTTAGGCAGTTCTGGCAGTGCCTGGAACTCCTTTCATTGGCTGGTTTCATCGGCGTCTCTCTGGGTCTCTGTGTGGCAGCTTCAGTCGATCTGTGACTGCATCCGACGTTTTCTTCGGCATCGTGGTGGCTCTGCCCCTGGATTCTAACAGAGAGTTTGTGTCCTGGAGCACAGAGCCATGAAATGGATTCAGTGGACTTTGGCTTAAACTCTTTTATTACTAAATTTATTTTTTTTCTTTATTATATTATCTTGGAATTATTCTAAACTTTTATTTTAAATTTATTACACAATTTTGGACTTTTGATGGTCTGTAATGCCAGACTTCTTATTTCTTTATTTTTCTAATTTTTTTCCGAAGGATTTGTACTCAAGTTGCTGTACCTAGGTACCTTTGTGCCTAAGATGATGCTGTAAGTGGCGATTTGTAAACTTTTCACTGTACTCATGTGAGTACATGTGGCAATAAAACTAATTCACTTCTATTTTGCCTTGGAATTAAATAGACAGTGTCGAGTATAACCATTTATAAACCTGACATCTGGCACCTCCATGTGGCACTTAGAGTCATAGAGTTGTAAAGCTGTACAACACGGAAACAGACCCTTTGGTCCAACCCGTCCATGCTGACCAGATATCCCAACTTAATCTAGTCTCATGTGCCAGCACTTGGCCCATTTCCCTCTAAACCTTTCCTATTCACATACCCATCCAGATGCCTTTTAAATGTAATTGTCCCAGCCTCTACTACTTCCTCTGGCAGATCATTCCATACACCACCACCCTCTGTGTGAAAAAGTTGCCCCTTAGGTCGCTTTTAAATTTTTCCCCTCTCAACCTAAACCTATGCCCTTGAGTTCTGGACACCCCCACTCCAGGAAAAAGAATTGTCTATTCACTCCATCCATGCTCTTCCATAATTTTATAAACCTCTATAAGATCACCCCTCAGCCTCCAGCAATCCTGGGAAAACAGCCCCAGCCTATTCAGCCTCTCCCTGTGGTTCAAATCCTCCAACCCTGGCAACATCTTTGTAAATCTTTTCTGAGCCCTTTCAAGTTTCACAACATCCTTCCGAGAGGAAGGAGACCAGAATTGCATGCAATATTCCAAAAGTGGCCTCACCAATGTCCTGTACAGCCGCAATATGATCTCCCAACTCCTATACTCAATGCACTGGCACTTGGAGAACGGTTTGTCCACATTCATCATAGATATGTTTGTCGTTGTCCACAGCTGAGAGCATCTTGTACCTTGCCAGGAAAAAAACCTGGGCCATGCTTTACCCTTTAACAACTAAACCATCCCAAACCTGATTCAGGCGAAAGTCAGAATAGTCATGTGACACCCTGCATTCCTCCATTTTACCTTAACCTGAAAAGACAGTCCACAACAACCTTATGAACATCTTATTTGTAACAGTTTTGCTTTTAGTTTCAGGCCATTTATAAAGAAGTATATTTTCTTTCCCGTGAGGAATATAAACTTCAAAATACATATTAATTTCTATTCTTGGCATAATTTTTAGCCTCAGTTCACTTAATGGTTTCAACCCCAGGAAAAGTATCTGCTGAACAATTATGGGCTTTTAGAACCCTATTTCCACATTGGGAGCCCTGCCCTAGAGTTCAACCATAACCCCACTAAATCAAATTGAAAGCATGATCCTGCAAAATAAATGCACAATTTGGAAGGGTTCAGAAAATACTTACAAGGATGTTGCCAGGGTTGGAGGATTGGAGCTATAGAGAGAGGTTGAACAGGCTGGGGCTGTATTCTCTGGAGCATCGGAGGCTGAGGGGTGACCTTATAGAGATTTATAAAATCATGAGGGGCATGGATAGGATAAATAGACAAAATCTTTTCCCTGGGGTGGGGGAGTCCAGAATGAGAGGGCATAGGTTTAGGGTGAGAGGGGAAAGATATAAAAGAGACCTAAGGCGCAACGTTTTCACGCAGAGGGTGGTACGTGTACGGAATGAGCTGCCAGAGGATGTGGTGGTGACTGATACAATTGCAACATTTAAGAGGCATTTGGAAGGGTATACGAATAGGAAGGGTTTGGAGGGATATGGACCGGGTGCTGGCAGGTGGGACTAGATTGGGTTGGAATATCTGGTCGGTAGGGACGAGTTGGACCAAAGGGTCTTTTTCTGTGCTGTACATCTCTATGACTCTATGACTCTAAACAGATGGAATATCTTCTGGGTTGAAGCGTGTTAAAAGTCTTGGTCATCATAAACATTTACAAAGTCATCTGAACGCTGAGCTTAGGTTACAACCTTGTAATATACACCTTAAGGCAGCTGTTATTATTTATAATGTAGGCTATCTGTGTGTACCTTAAAAAACAAACGTAAACCTTTGAGGACAGGAAGCCTTCCTGCTTTCAAACTGCACTCACTTCTTCTCACTTAACATCTGCAGAAATGGTATTCCATAAATTTCTAATATTTAAATATAATGGACCTCTTGTGGGTTTGTTTATGTCGGCCTTGCTCAGCCTTAATAGCAGCCAGTCCTCCCACTCCCTGCACAGTTAGCCATGTCCTCCCCTCCTCACAAACATCTGTCTCTCTCTCTCTCCCCGAACCCCAGTCAGTGCGAGTGCCTGGGAGTATTTGTTGAAAAGGGCCTCTGTCTCACTTATGCTCCCAATAACATCCATTGTTCCCTCTGCCTCCTCTGCTTCTAGATCATTGCACCAATGAAATAAACAAGAATTTGTTTAGCAGAACTAGACATTTGTGCACATCCCCACATTGGAATCCTCTTTAGCCGTGCTCTATTGAGCATGTGATCAAACCCAAGCCATTCAGTGACTTCTGGAAATGTTATTCTTTTACTTTCGAGTCAGACTCATAATGTACATTTTGTTTATGTCAGGCATCTGAAGGTGGGAAGCTGGCTGGCCATTTGAGAATCATAAATAATGAGGATAAGGTGCAGCTGGAAGCCAGATGTTCAGAGGCCTGTTCGGTTGCATCATGCTGTTTGTGGAAGGGAAATGTGGAAAATTGTTCGAGCCAAGTTTATGCATCTTTCTCTGGATTCATTCTGGTCCTACGCCATGCCCTCACTCAGATCATCTTACCCATGAATCCCATTTCCTGCTCCCTTGATCGCAATCTCATTAAACTCTTTCCTAACCAATCCCTATCCTCCCCACACCACCCCGTTCTGTCTAACATTCACTAATCAGGTACCATCCATCTCACTCTGTCCTCACTACCACTGACATCACTCTTGCAAGCTGACTTCAACCTTGCCTTCCTCTCTGTAGCTTCTGGAAGTTGTTAGTCCCAAATTTGTACCATCTTTCCGACAAGCCCAGGTTTAATTCTTTGAGATTTGTATTTCTGTTGAATTCCCAGAAAGGCAATAAGCAGGTTCATGTGACCATGGTGTATTAGCCTCTCAATCTCCTCAACACTGCTTTAATATAGTAAACCTTGCCATTCATCCTCAATGGCTTTCCTGCAGTGTTTATTTCAGTGTGATTTGCCTTTCTTGGGTGCGTTGTTCAGAGCTTCTGAAACAATTACTTCACTTCCTGACACCACACTGTTGGTTGTGGAGCGACCCAGCAGTCTGTTCTTACTCATTGGTATAGTAGCATTGTCCAGAAATATGTGATCCTCTCTCCACATGCACTACTGCCACCCAGCTCTACAGCTCCATTTATCCTCCTGATCGGTCCAATCTGTCCTCTGTCCCCATGTGTCCAATCTATCCTTAGACAGCCTGTTGAATATCCAAACTTGATTGAGTCAAAATTTCCTCCAGTTATTCCTGGGAAAGACCTGCTACAAACTCCATACTTTCTTTGACCTCTGATTCCACCTATTTTCCTGGGTGTAGACTCAGGCTGAACAAAACTTTGAGATCTTGCTGTGCAACTCAACACTGAGCTGAGTTTCTCATCCAATGTGCTTTCCATTAGAAAGACCCATATTTCCATCTACTCCAATTCTTGCCTCAATCACCTGTTGCTAAACCATTATCCATGCCATTGGCATCTCCAGGCTTTCCTATTCCAATATGCCCCTGATATTCCAGTGTTTAGCTCCAACTTGTGATGCGAGCAGCAACTATTCTTGTGTTTCCTGTTGTACAAGATTTATTTCAGTAGATGGCTAAACCAATCAGAAATTAAAGCAGACTAATAACTAAAAGTTTGGGCTTTAATTAAGTTACTCTGATTGCTTCTCATTCTAGCAGGAATCTTGCTGAAGTGATAGTGATCTCTGGTTTTGCAGGCTGTATCTGTGACCTGATTGGTTAAAAGTGTTGGATACATTTTATCACATAAAACAAATGTTTTAAGTGGGCACCTTCTTGAAAATCTCCCAAGAATTTTTGTATCAAGCTTATCTACAGTGATGAATAATGAAAATAACAAAGCATTTCCTGAGGTTGGAGCACTGTCTGATTTTAGTCTGAGTGGTGGAACAATACGTATGATAACCTTTCCTTGTTCATTATAAATTAAAAGCCCAATACGATACCAGAGTTGCATGAGGTTAAACTGGTCCTCAGAACATGTCATCTTCCAGTTTCATCCCCCTCTAGAACACGAAATGCAAAACTGAGTTACATAAGGAAATATTCAGTCAGATGATCCAAAATGTGATAGTTTTGAAGCAGAGACAGAGATGCAGAAAACTGAGATGCAGAGACATTTAGGGAGGGAAGTTTGAGTCTAGGAAACCAAAGATATGACTACCGATGGTGTACAACCAAATTAGAGATTCTCAAGAGGCCAGAATTAGAGTCTGACTTAGACAAGGCACATTATATCAAAGCTTTTTGTCTTACACTTTAGTCATCAGGACAATTCACAAGAATATCAGTTTAAGAGAAAACCAACATTTATGAGAGGAGAGTATGAGAGGAGGGTGCTGATTGTTTGGCAAGTGAACTCTGAGTGAAAGAGGCATTGCTATTTAAAATGTATCAATTCATAATGATTGACATTTAATTACTAGGCTTTACTTAAGACTCATACAGGATGGAAACAGATCCTTTGGCCCAACTTGTCTGTGCCACCCAGATAGCTCATCTGACCTAGACCCATTTGCCAGCATTTGGGCTATACCCCTCTAAACCCTTCATATTCATATACCTATCCAGATGCCTTGTAAATGTTGTATTCTGCCAACCTCCTGCCACCTCACTCCATATATACACCACCTTCTGCTTGAAAAACTTACCTCTCAGGTCCTTTTAAATTTTTAAATTCCACACTTAGGGGCATGTTGACTCTGATTAGTCAAGGTATTGTCCTGAATAACGAACTAAAGCATAATAATCAAATCCAATTGCCAACCCACTAGTACTCTCCTCTAATGCAGTATAAATTTTGGTTTTCCCTTAAGTTGGTATTCTTGCAAATTGTCCTGATGAGTTCAAGATAAAAAACTTTGTCAAGATGCATCTTATCTCAGCAATTCTCACGTTCTGTACAACCAACAACTACTTATCAGCTAGCATTAGATAAGTATATACATAGCAGAGGGCTGTGAGGCTGCATGAGATTACACAGATAAGGATGTACAGGAAGATGTATAATATGTTCTGTAATGCAAACCAGGAATATATTTTAGATTTAATGCTATAAAGAACATTACGTAGAAAATAGGAGCAGGAGGAAACCACTTTAGCCTTGAAACTACTCAATTATCCAGTAAGATCACTGTTGATTTTCAACCTCAATTACACTTTTCTGTCCTATCCCTATACCCAATAATTCCCTTAGAGTTCAAAAGAAATTCTGCAGTAGCCAGCTTACATTTCTAATACAAGGGAAGGTAAATGGAGTTTACAAGAATATTTTAAGAAGTTGCTCTTTGGCCTATCCACAGCCGGTGTGAATGGAAATCTTCACTGTGTACCCAAGTGTAAGTGAAGATCTGAAATGGAGCTTTACGCAAAAGGAAACTTCAAGAAAAAAAGCAAGGAAATAACCGAGAAATGATCTCCTGCATTCAGGTCAACGCAGCATTTCACAGCCTTCTTAACACTTCAATATTAGAGAACAAGGCTAGATTATTTAGATTTGCAAAACAAATGGTCGACATGTTCCCATTAGTTCCCATTGTCCGTTGTTCTATGCTGATAATGTGACCTAAAATGAAGAGAAACGAGATTGCATAATTTAAGGAAAATTCCTGATGGATTTATTATACATATCAAAGTTTGAAAACATGCACCAACTGGTTTATGGACAGCTTCTTCCCTGCTTTTACCAGACTTATGAAAGGACCCCAAATATATGTTTCCACACTGTAAGTAATCTAATCTAATCTAATATATTAAAATTGATCTTTCTCTGCATCTTCTCTGTAGCTGTAACCCTATATTCTGCATTCTGTTCAATTACCCTGATGTACTTATACAAGATATGTTTTATCTGATTAGCACACAAAACAATACTATTCACTGTATCTCAGTACATGTCACAATAATAAATCAAATCAAATCAAAGCAAATATCACAAACAAATAACGTAGTCTGTATCCATTTGACTTTTCTTATTATTTTATCTTTCTTATTCTCTCCTGGTTTTTGATTAGATTACTTACAGTGTGGAAACAGACCCTTCGGCCCAACAAGTCCACACTGCCCCGCCGAAGCGCAACCCACCCATACCCCTACCTTTACCCCTTACCTAACACTACGGGCAATTTAGCATGGCCAATTCACCTGACCTGCACATCTTTGGACTGTGGGAGGAAACCGGAGCACCGGAGGAAACCCATGCAGACACGGGGAGAATGTGCAAACTCCACACAGTCAGTCGCCTGAGGCGGGAATTGAACCCAGGTCTCTGGCGCTGTGAGGCAGCAGTGCTAACCACTGTGCCACCGTGCCGCCCACGTGATCTTCTGAGGGTGGTAACTCAAGATCTCTTAATGGCATAGCAAATACTCTTTCTAACAGATTGAAATTCTTCTCCTAAGTTAACAATTTACACAAGATATTGGGCTGGGGGATATTTTCAAATATTCAGTAATGTTGCCATCCACTCACTGCTGAACAGGAAATGGGAGCTTCAATGATACGCCTATGTTTGGCAGCATTACTGCCTATAATGCATTGCCAAGGAAGCTTTAACACTGTGGGAATGAATTCCTGCTTTTAAATTGAAAACACTATTTAAGTCAATTATTGGGGGGATGTATCTTATTTGCCAAGGCATTGTGTTCATGTTCTCCAGCTATTGAAAAGGCAATTTGAAGTAGGTTACAACATTTCCCGCTGACTCCTTGCCACACTTTCCCTGATTTATTCTCCATTGTTTTCAAGCTGTAATTGTATATCATATGATAATCCAACAAGATGAACACATGCTGAGCTGTGATGATATACTTCACTGTTTTTATTACAGCTTGAGTGCTAAATATGATATGTGTTGAAAGGTGTAGCTGTTTCATTGTTTGATACATGGGCTGCAATAGATATTTTCAAACCTGACATCATTAAACATGCAGTAAAATCAAACTGAAATTTGAATGTAACTGGCACAATGTACATCAACTTTAACATGAATATATTAATGAGAAGTGTTTGGAATTTGTGCCAGAACACACCAGAAACTGGAAACAACAGACACTAGACACTGTTTCACAATATGGTTCACTGACAGCATGGTTCAAATCTTTCTACAACTCAAATAGATCAGTTTTCTTTTATTCTTTCACAGGATGTAGGTGGCATTGGCTCACACGGGCCAGCATTTGTTACCCATCCCTAGTTACCCTTGAGAGGGTGGTGCTGAGTTCCCTTCTTGAAAAAAAACTTTTAACTTCTCTGTTGTAGCTTATCATAACCAAGAGGCTTGCTGCACCATTCGAGAGGGTAGTTAACGGTGATTTACATTGTATGAGTCCAGAGTCACAGCGGCCAGATGATGCTTGGTTGGCAGATTTCTTTCCATAAAGAATGCTACTGAACAGATGGGTTTTTAACAACAATCAGATAGTCTCAGTAATGGTGACCAAGAAACTATTTTTTTAAACTCAAGTTGGATAATCAATTGCATTAAAATCCCACTAGCTTCCATGGGATTTGAGATCATGGTCCCTGAGCATTAACCTTGGCCTTTAGATTATTAGTCCAGTAACATTATCATTATGCAGGGAAGAACCAATATTGAAATCAAAATTGATGCATGGTTTCTTCGCAAATTGTTAACACAGAATCAACAAGTAAGTAATATTTAAATTTCTCTCTCTATAATAACAGTCTTTGGTCATTGCAACATTTTTAAATATATTTTGAAAGGATCAAATGGTAGACCTTTAGAAGGACACAGTATGAAATGGTACAATATAGAAGGAGACCATTCAGTTCATCCTGCCTATACTAGCTCTTTGAAAGCACTAACTGGTCCGACTCACTACTCTGTTCTTTGCCATAACCATGGGATCGCTAAAAGATCTTGCTCAGAGTCAGTCAAGAACAAAGTTATGCATTGAAATATCAAATGACCTCCTCCTAAAGCTATGTGGATATTACCTGCTGATTATAGACTAATTCTTGATAAATTGCACAGAAAAGGACCTGAACACCAAACCTAGACACCAGACAGTGAATGCAGCATGGTCCCATCCCAAATCCAGAGAGAGAATAAATTGTCTTTGGAAAGGGTTCACAATAATAATATCAGGGCTCAGGGGTTCAATTATGAGGACAGACTGTATAAACAAACATGACTTGAATTTCCTTGGATTTAGACAACTCCGGGTGATCTAATTGTGAAGTTTAAAACAAGAAAGGATGTGACCAAGTAAAATCAGAGAAGCTTCTTACTCTGATGGGAGATTGTAAACTAGATTGGGTATAATCTTCAGACTAGAGCTGGGTAATTTAAGAGTGAAACCCCAGAGCACTTTTTCACACAATTCCTGAAGGGAATGGAAGGCTGAATTCTATGGCTTGGGCAGTCCTGCCACCCCACCCCCTTTTAACAATGTAAGATTCGGAGAAGTATTAATTAGGTTAGAATGATGTGTTGGCCCCTTTCTCAGGAGGAAGTTCTGGCTTGGGGGAATTCCAGACAACTGGAAATCCTTTGTCAAAGTATGTCAACGGCTTTCTCTGACTAATTATGTGGCGTACACTGTGTGAGGTCCTCAGCTCTTCCTAGGTGCCTTCTTAAGTGTTATGGTAGTGCCATCTCTGCCCTTTGGGCCATTGTCCTATTAGCTTGTTCAGATCTTCTGCTTCAGCTAACATTCGCAGTCTATGTGTGTTCAGGAGGGGTGGTGTCCTCACACCACACCAGCTGAAGCTGATGGGCATCTTGCTTACTCTTATCTGACTGTAAATGAGATCTCAGCTCATATGCATGACCTGCTACTTGGACTCATGGGAGTCGAAGAGTTGTGGACCACCTGATTTCCACCACCCACACCCCATTAATAGGGGATCCAGCTGGGCAGGAGGGTTCATGAGCACCATCCATCACCACCATCTCCTATGTACCTCAATCAAAAGTGTTCCAATGAAAAATCCAATAATTTTATATTGGCCTTTGTTTCAGTGTTAAATTGGACACAAACCACAAAATGCTGGAGAAACGCAGCAGGTCAAGCAACATCAGTAGAGAGAGAAACAGTTAACATTTAGAGTTTGATATAACTCGTTGCCTTGAAACATTAACTCCTGTGTATCTCTCCACAGATGCTGCCAGACCTGCTAGGTTTCTCCAGCACTTCTTGATTTCATTTCGGTTTTCTAGCATCCATAGTGTTTTGCTTTTATTAATGTGAACTGAACTCAATGCTAAGTTGAACTGACTTGCTGAAAGCATCATGTGCCACTTCATATGGGCAATTTGAGCTCACCTTATAGTTCCTGTCAGATAACTGGGGAACAGATACAGCGTGCACCAAGGGATGTTGCTATATGTGAATTGAGTAGGGGGATACAGTGAAAGGATTTCCTAGTCAGAAATCTTGATCTGTGCTCACATGTTCCTCACCTGCATCAAAATATTGCTTATTACTAGCTTGGAGAGACTACTGTGTGAAGAAATGTGAGCAATGAACTTAATGCTTTGTGCTCAATGGATTTCCAGCCCCATTGTGGACAGTAGTTGGAAAGTCTGGCTCACTGCTGGATATTCACTTCTGGACTCTGCCTGCTTTAGTGGAGCCATTTGGAATCAGATGGGAATCTGTCCACTTAAGTAACCATTCTGCCCCCACAACATCCCCCTCAACTTGTTTCCCACAGACTCCCCAATAAATGCAAGGACATGCTCAGTGTTTGCACTGACAGAGGCATGAAGCAGAATTGACATGATGACGTCCTCTGTCTCTCTGTTTACCATCTGCACTGATTGACAATTAGGTGCATTTACAATAGGAGAAAGTGAGGACGGCAGATACTGGAGATCAGAGTCAAAATGTGTGGTGCTGGAAAAGCACAGCAGGTCAGGCAGCATCCAAGGAGCAGGGGAGTTGGCTCTTCAGGAATGATGAAGGGCTTGTGCCCAAATGTTGACTCCCCTGATCCTCGATTGCTGCCTAATCTGCTGTGCTTTTCCAGCACCACACTTTTTGACCCTACATTTACAATCGGGTTCAGGCTTGCTAAGCAACATGAAGAAGGAGGAGGCAAATTACTTAACCTATAATTTCATGAAAATCAATAAAGAGGCTGCTATCCCTTTCATCCTGCTCAATCCATTTGAGATTGGCTACAGTATATTCATTTGTACATCCATCTGACATGGGAAAGATGGATATAGTGATAGTGTCCCCTACCAAAAGGTTCAAATCCCACCTCAGAATGTGATGGGCATGAATGTGTGATATCACATGTCCATATAGGCTAATTGAAAATGTATCTGTCTGATCTCAATCCCCACATACCAACACAGTCCTTTTGGACTTGACAAAGGAACAGTGCATGTGTGGTGTTGGAAAAGCACAGCAGGCCAGGCAGCAGCCGATTCATGATTCCTGATGAAGGGCTCATACCCGAAACATTGATTCTCCTGCTCCTCGGATGCTGCCTACCCTGCTGTGCTTTTCCAGCACCATACTCTCGACTCTGATCTCCGGCATCTGCAGTCCTTACTCTCTCTAAAGGAGCAGCACATGCCAAGGTTTCACATTCTGAAGATTACAGATACAATGTTGTGCCAAATGCTTTAAATGGATCAGCACTTTGCCAACGGCTTTTAAAATTACAATTGCCATTAAACCCAGAACCATCAGGTAATTCTAGAGCCAGACCGTGACTACTGCTCTCATTGACCCACTGTGCATTGAAGCCTGAAGAAAAAACATGGAGGTAATTCTCCCTAAGTTTATTAATGTCACTGGCTTCTCCCTGGGCAACAGGAGAATAACATACTGGAATAACAGGGAAGTCTGTTCACCCAAGCATCTGTTCAGATGAATTGTGCTCCACTTGCATTCTGCTCAGATTTTGCCTGAATGTAAAATCTACATCTGTGTGTCACTTTATGGCTAATATAAAACACTTTTTAAAAAATATAAAATTCAATTTCCATTATGTCATGAAAATAATTCATTTCCTAATAGTTCACTAATAATATTTTCAGGCAATTATTAGACACTTCAGGAAAAGCCCATGCAACCACACGCAGCACTATTAAATAAAGGAAACAGAACGACAACAAGTTCAATTTTCCAGCCTGCCTTTCTAAAATGGGGAGTTACATTAAGATGAAGAGCTACAGTCTATTGTGGCAATGTGTACAGGTCTAAGGATCTCTGTATTCTCAACCCTAGAGGTGTTCAGCAAATCTGATGTGACCATTTCATCATGTGAATTAGGTGCAGACCCTTCAGTCTGCTTCACCATTCACTGAGGTCGGTGCTACTCCAATTACTCCACAATACCACCAATGCACAATAACCTTTTACCCCTTTACCTCTCAAAAACGTGGACATGTTTCCAATGCAGCTACATCCTTCCTTAAATAAGGAAATCATTGTTGTATTTAATATTCAAGATGTGGTCTCACAGCACCCTGCATAGCTGGAGCATAATTACTCTACTTTTGAATTCAATAACCTTGCAATAAACAATAACATTATTTTAGATTTCCTAATTACTTGCTTTACCTGCTTACCAACATTTTGTAATTTGTGCATGTTGACAACCAGATCCCTCTATTTCCTGAGCTCTGCTATCTCACTTCATTTCGATAATATGCTTCTTTTTTATTCTTTCTGCCAAAATGAATAATTTTACATTTTTCCATATTATACTTCATTTAGCAGACCCTTGCCCACTCACAACTGATCTGTCTCCAACTGAAGCTTCCATATAACCTCTTAACAACTTAGTTTTATACCAGTCTTTGCACAATCAACATCTTTGGTCCCTTCATTTAAGTCAGTTATATATAAAGTATAAAATGTTGAGGTCCCAGGATTGATTCCTGTGGTATGATACTTGTTGCATCTTGCAAACCATAACATTATACCTTCCCTCTCTTTCCTGTTAGCTGGCCAGTCTTCTATGCAGTCAAATACATTATCCCCTTTTCCTTGCCTTCTTATTTTCTGGAATAGTCTTTAGAGTCATAGAGTCACATAGCATGGACACAGACCCTTCAGTCCAACCAGTCTGTGCCAAACATAATCCCAAACTAAACTTTTCTCACCCGCCTTCTCCTGGCCCATATCCATCCAAACCTTTCCTATTCATATACTTATTCAAACATCTTTTAAACATCGTAATTGTAACCACGTCCATCATTTCCTCAGCAAGTCCATTCTGTACACAAAACGCCCTCTGTGTAAAAACATTTGCCCCTCATGTATTTTCTCTCCTCTCACATTAATAATGTCCTAGAGAAAAGACAACTACCATTAACTCAATCTTTATCTCTCATTATTTTACAAACTTATACCACATCTCAACCCTGTACTCCAGTGAAAAAATCCCCAGCTTACCCAGCCTTTCTTTGTAACTCAAACCTTCCATATCTGGCAACATCTTGGTAAATCTCTTCTGAACCCTCTCCAGCTTAATAATATCCTGCCTGTAACTAGGCAACCAGGACTGGACATCGTGCTCCAGAAGAGGCCTCACCAATGTCCTGTACAAGCTCAGTATGACGTCCCACTCATATACTCAAAGGACTGAGCAATGAAGGCAAGTATACCAAACGCCTTTTTAACCACCTGTCTATATGTGACGCAAACTTCAAAGAAATATGTGCCTGCACCCCTAGATCCCTCTGGCCCTATCATTAATTGTATAAGCCCTACCCCTGTTTGTTGTACAAAATGCAATACCTCGCATTCATCCAGATTGAACTCCATCTGCCATTTTTCAGCCCATTGACCCATTTGATCAAGGTCCCTGTAATCTTAGAAAACCTTCTTCACTGTCTATTATACCACCAATTGTTGATGTCTTTCCTGAGCAATGTCTCTTGCCAATCTTTGTAGAGTATATTCATATGTTCCCCTTGAAAGAATTCAAATCAGTTAGTTAATTATGGTTGTTCTTTCACAAAACCATGTTGCCTCTGCCTGATTATCATCTCTAATTGTCCTGCAAGAACATCTTTAATAATAGCTTCTATCATTTTCCAGTGACTGATATTAAGCAAAGTGACCAATAGTTTCCTGTTTTCTGTCTCCCTCCTTTTTTGAATTAAGAAGTTATATTTGCTATCTTCCAATCTAAATGTGAACTTCCACAAATCAAGGGAATGATAGAACTTTTAAAATAATGCATCAGCTATCTCACTAGCCACTTCTTCTAAGAGCTGAGGATAAACTTTGTTAGGATACAGGGACATGTTAGCTTGTAGTTTCAATGACTTGCTCAAGACCACTTCTCTGGTGATCATAATTTTCTTTAACTCCTCACATTCCTTCTCTTGATTTATAGTTACTTCTGGAGTGTTACTTTATATCCTTCATTGTGAAGACTGATGCAATGTACCTGTTCAACTCATTTGTTACTTTTTATTTTCTGTAATTATTTCCCCAGAAATAATTTCACTTTCTTGAGGATAAGTGCTCACTTGGTTAACTCTTTTTTTTTAGTAATATTTAAAGAAACTCTTACTCTTTATCTTGATGTTTCCAGCTACTTTTCAGTTATGCTCTAATTTTTACTGCATTATTAATTTTTTAGTCAAACTTTGATTTTTAAAAATTTTGTCCAATCTTTTGACCTGACTCCCATTTTCACACAACCACATGCTTTATCTTTAATTTTTGTTTGTTAGCCACGGATGGTGGGCCCTCCCCTGGGATCTTTCTCCCTGGTTGGAATGTTAGAATGTTGAACACATTGCAAACCTATGCAGAATAGGAAGAAAACCACTTGCATTTATTTGGTTTTAATGACCACTGCACGTCTCAAAGCACTTTTCAGCCAATTAATTACTTTTGAAGTGTGGTCCCCGTTGTTATGTAGGAAATGCAGCAGCCAATGTGTGCATTGCAAACTCCCACATATAGCAATGTGTCTTTGTGCTGTTGATTGAGGGGTGAATATTAGTCTAAAAATCGATCCTAGAGATGAGGAGAATTGAAATTCCTCCCACTAAAATCTTTTGGTGAAAAACTTATGTTAATACAAAGCAGGATATCTATTTTGTGGTGAGGTCCGTTTCTTTAAAATATTGCCTCAAAAATCTGAATGGTACAACTAAATAAACCTGCAGAGAATGTGTGTGTGTGTGTGTGCGCATGTGTGTGTGTGTGTATGTGTGTGTGTGTGGGAAAGATGACTTGGTCTGAGCTGATTTACTAATACAAGTAAAGGTTTGTTTTTTCTCTCCCCAGTAGGGAAACAATGCCAGATATTTTCTGCAGATGTAAGCAGGGGCAGATAATGAGCTCAGAAGAAAAACAACACCAGTTGAGTTGGATTTTAGCCAAGGATTGCTTGGCCTGTGGACTCAAATTGGGGACCGTTCCTGCTTCCTGTTGCCTCCAATATCTCTCGCAGGAGTTTAGGAACAGAAAAAGAAGTGGCACTGTTACAGCTTCACAGCATGCCAGCCTGGACAACAAGATATAAAGTGGAGATGACTGAAGAACTTACATCTTGCCATATAATAGAAAACCAAAAACAAAGTTAGAATATCTGCTGCAGAAAGGTCCATTGATATTTAAAAGAGTGGAATCTGAATAAGTTAATTTCACATTTTAGTGACAGCACTAGCATTGAAGGTTAAACAAGGACCAATGTACACGCTCACTATCTCCAACATGTGATTCTGTTTGCACATCATTCCTGGAAATGGAACATTGTTCCAAAGCTTCTAGCCTCCTGAGTTTGAATAAAGCATATCTAAGTGAAATCGAATAACATAGCAACTCATTTCCAGTGGCAAAGGAAGGAGGTTTTATTCTCCTTCTGACTGGCGCTGGGAAAAGTTAGATTAGATTCCCTGCAGTGTGGAAACAGGCCCTTCAGCCCAAACCGACCTTCTGAAGAATAACCTACCCAGATCCATTTCCCTCTGACAAATGTACCTCAACACTATGGGCAATTTAGCATGGCCAATTCACCTGCCCTGCACATCTTTGGACTGTGAGAGGAAACTAGAATACCCAGAGGAAGCCCACGCAGACATGGGGAGAATGTGCAAATGCCACACAGACAGTCACCCAAGGCTGGAATTGAACCTGGGACCATTGGTATTGTGAGGCAGCAATGCTAACCACTAACCACTGAGCCACGTCAGCACCATTGTTTCAAAGACTGGCTCCAATGCAGGAAGAGATTTAATGACTGAGCCAGGATTGCCAACCTAAGATTAAGAATCACACAACACCAGGTTATAGTCCAACAGGTTTAATTGGAAGCACACTAGCTTTCAGAGCGACGCTCCTTCATCAGGTGATTGTCAGGTGACAATCACCTGATGAAGGAGTGTCGCTCCGAAAGCTAGTGTGCTTCCAATTAAACCTGTTGGACTATAACCTGGTGTTGTGTGATTTTTAACTTTGTACACCCCAGTCCAACACCGGCATCTCCAAATCACAACCTAAGATTACCCTTGATATCAGTCCTGTTATCTTTACAGACCAGAACCTCCTTACTTAACCCTGTCATTATCAACCCTTCACCAACTATTGCTCATTCCATTCCCTCAGTTAGAGTAGGATACTTCATCACACCACTGTCTGTCACATTCTGGCAACCACACTCAATCCTGCTACCCTCACAAATACCAGGGTGGCCCACACTTGCTGCTTTTTTCCTTCCTTCAGTACGGGCACTATACTCTGCTGTTTAACCCATCATCAAAATGAATCAACTGTCCAAGCACTAAGCACCTGCTATTCTTTTGGCAAGGGCTATTGGTTCAGAAGACTAGGGAGAATACACAAAGAAGCAGACACCCCAACATGAATACCAATGGAGGAGGTAACCTTGGCAACCATTGGCATCTGGAGGTCATGCAATTCAAGGCTGATAGCCATGGCCAGTAAAGTTCTTGTGTATTTGCTTTTCTTTGTATATATTATATAACGCATAAATGGTTCAAAATAATATTTTATAATATTTTAGGGCGGTACGGTGGCACAGTGGTTAGCACTGCTGCCTCACAGCGCTAGAGACCCGGGTTCAAATCCCACCTCAGGTGACTGACTGTGTGGAGTTTGCACATTCTCCCCTTGTCTGCGTGGGTTTTCTCCGGGTGCTCCGGATTCCTCCCATAATCCAAAAAGTTTGCAGGTTAGGTGAATTGGCCATGCTAAATTGCCCGTAGTGTTAGGTGAAGGGGTAAATGTAGGGGAATGGGTTTGGGTGGGTTGCGCTTCAGTGGGTTGGTGTGGAGTTGTTGGGCCAAAGGGCCTGTTTCCACACTGTAAGTAATCTAATCATAATGTTACCTTAGCCACAATATCAATTGTATTAAATTAATGGAAACAAAGTAATTTGTAGGTGGTAAAGCAAGCTCTTTCTTCTTACACTGACACTGTTGTTTTGAATTGTACAAGATTTGAAGTTGAATATAGAGAAATTTTCTTTGTTATAAAGTTCGCCCTGTCATGTCTTTTATTGAGTTAAACTGCTACCATCATGTTTTGTTAAGTGTTTATAATGGAAAGAAACTTGCAGTTTTTTTTTTCATCTTTATTTGAGAGCATTGAATTTTCTAAGCAGAAGAATTTTAACGTTAAAGTAACAACTTTATTACAATGGGTTACAACAGTACTAAATAAATCAGATGGATATCCAGGATTATTAATCACTCAGGAAACTGAAGCTAGGGAACATAGTCTACAAATTAGAGTCAGAGCTTAAAAAAGGGAATCATTTCCATGCACAAAGTTTTTTCTTTTGCAAATTAGAAACTCTCTTACTCCAGTGGCAATTGATTCTCGATTAATGCTATTCTTAATTTTTTTTGTTTTTAATTTGGGATTGATAAATTTTTGTTAACTGAAAATGCAAAGGATATGGGATAAAAGTAGATCTATGGAATTCAGTCATGACTTCATTAATCAGGGGAACAAGCTCATGAGGGTAAATAGCCAATTCCTGTCTTTTTGAATTCAGGACATAAATGCTGTTTTTCTGTTGCATACTTTTAGTTTCATTGTGAGGATATTTTTATTGCTACATAGATACAACAGAGACTCAAACTCTCACAGATTTTAATACTTGCTCATATGCCTGCAGACTTCAAAAGCACTTCATTGGCCATGAAGCTCTTTGGGTATCCTGAGGATATGACAGGTACTGCATAAATGCAAGTTATTTCTATTTTGTTCTTTCTACCTGTTACTTTAGTCCATGCTGTTCCAAACAGCTCATTTTTATTGTAATCATTCTAAATGGGAAATTCCAGCAGATCTTGTGTTAAATGAACTCTATAGATACGAGTTGACCCAAAAATGTAAAAGCATAAATGACAGAGTTTTAAAATAATAAGTTGGTGATTGTTTGCAGTTAAATTTTTAGAGACTTGAGACATCCCTACAATACAACCTCCAATATGAGAATACAATTATTCTCCAGACTTGTGACACAAAGGCTTCAGAATGATAATCTCTGGGTCTTCGAGTTTGTAAGTTCAAGATATAGTTTTATTGAATTAGGGGGAAATGACTGGGAAAACTTAGCAATGTAAGTCATCAGAACCTCTAATTTGTTGCTCTAGGATGTAGGATAATGTAGCATAGAAGGAGGCTATTCAGCCCCATATGCTCATGCCCGGTCTTTGAAAGATCTATCAAATTAATCCCACTCCCCTGCTATTTTTCGATAGTCCTGCACATGTTTTCACTTCCAATATTCTTACAAGTTACTATTGAATCTGGTTTCACCACAGTTCAGGCAATGCATTCCAGACCATAACCATTTATTGTGTGAAAAAGATTTCCTCATGCCTCGTCTGGATCTTTTGCTAATCACCTTCAAACTTTTTGTCTTTTTGTTACTGTCTCTTTTGCCACTAGGAACAGTTTCTCCTTCATTTCTCTTTCGAAGCACTTTAAGACTTTCTTCACTTTAATCAGATCACTTCTTCACCTTCCCTGCACTGCTGTGAAAAGAACAACCCCAACTTCTTCACTCTCTCTACATAATTGCAGAGCCTCATCTCTGGGATTATTTTAGTCAATCTTGTCTGTGTTTTCCAAAGCTTTGACATCCTTCCTAAGCAATGGTGCACAAAACTGCCCACAGTACTCCAGCTTGGGCTAAACAAGTATTTTATTAAAGATTTAGCATAAGGTTCTTACTTGTGCATTTTACGCCTTTATTCATTCAATATGATTTCTGTCTCCCTTTTATGAAGGCTCTGTAGAGGTTCCATACATTTTAGTTTATCTTGAGGCAATTGCCAGCTCTTTAAAGGATCTGTAGTGCATTATACAACTTCTCTGTTGTAGATTTATTGAAAACCCAAGACATTCAATTCTGAGAATACTTGTGAAAAACCATCATATCTTGGAAATAGGATCAGTGCAACCAAAATCCAGATTTAAGACAAGAATATTTCGATTGGGTTTGTTCTGCCTTCTGGTGTCAATAGGTGAGAAGGAGTTGGATCTTTATCCAATTTTTAGGTTTAACTCATGTGTCATAGCTTTACACTGTTTGAAACTTTGGCCACTTGTTTGTTTAATCGTATGGATTACACTTTTGGCACAGCATTATTCAGAGCATTATATGATTCAATCAGGAGACATTCCTCAAACAGAAAGATCAAGAGAAAATAAACATATTGAGCAAACCCACAAAAGTGGACATTTGTAAAGCCAGAAATTAAAATAACAACAGACAAAATCAAGCACAGATGTCGGACAAGGGCAGCTGTGTACAACTTTGGAATAGTTCTCTTTATTTGAATGAGATGGGTAATATTATACATTCTGAAATGATGCAACTGTAAAGAACGTCTCACAAAGACATCGGAGTGGATGTGAGGAAAGGGAAGACAATTCTGATCATAGAATGAAAAGCTAAACAAAATGGAAGAGTAAAGCTACTATTTCTGTAGTACTTGTTAATGAGTGGAATAACAAATTTGGGATATTGATGCTCTAGTTCAATGTAGGAGTCAACAATATTCAAAGGGTTGTACTATTGTTCAAACACTTACCTCTTATGAATTGTAAATGATGAAGGATTGGAGAGATATCAAGTAAATAAATGTTCGCAGAATCATACAATTATTACAGCACTGAAAGAGACCGTTCATCCATCATATCTGTATTGGATCTGGGAATGAGTAGTTCATTTAATGCCATTCTCGCATCTTCTCCTTGTAAGCCTGCACATTCTTCCGATTCAGATAATAGAGTGATTGCTCTTCGAATGCTTCACTTGAACATATTTTCCCCACGTTCTCAGGTAGTATGTGCCAGATCCCAACTTCTCACCGTAGTAAGCTAGAAAATTGGGAAAGTTTTAAAAACCAACTAAAGATGGTCGAAAAATTAATATAGAGGAGAAAATAAACTTTGGGAATAAACTTTCAAATAATATCAATTAGGACAATAAAAAACATCTTTAAATTTATAAACAAGAAGAGATGTGCCAAAGGAAACATTGTGAATGAGGCTGGGGAAATAATAATGAGGAACCAGGAAATGACAGAGGTGTTGAATTAACACTTTGCATCAATCTTCACAGTAGCTGACACTAACAGCATTCCAAAAATATTAAATAATCATGGGGTAAAAGAGGGAAAGGAAATACATACGATAACTATCATTAGAGAAGATGTGCACTGGAAACTAACAAGGTTAAAGACAGATAAGTCCTCTGGACCTGTTGGGATACATCCTAAAATATTAAAATGAGTAGGTACAGAGATAGTGGATGCACTGATAGTGAGCTTTCAAAATCTTTAGATTCTGGAAAACTGCCAGTGGAATACCTTTATTCAAAAAGGGAGTTTGAATTTGAGTTTGATTTATTGTTGTCATGTGCTGAGATACAGTGAAGACTGTTGTTTTGCATACCAGACATGCAGTTCATACCATATAAGGGTAGCAGAACAGAGTGCAGAATATAATGCTACAGCCACAGAGAAAGTGCAGAGAGAGAGAGAGAGAGAGAGATCAACACTAACATTTGAGAGGTCTGTTCAAAAGTCCGATAACAGTGGGGAAGAAGCTCTTCCTGAATCTGTTCGTAAGTGAATTCAAATTTTTGTACCTTCTGCCTGACAGAAGAGGGTGGAAGAGAGTATAACTAGGCTGGGAGGGGTCTTTGATTATGTTGGTTCCTTTCCTGAGACAGCAGGAAGTATAGATGAAGTTAATGGATGGAAGGCTGGTTTGTGCGATGGACTCAGCTATGTTCATGCTTCTCTGTAGTTTCTTGCAATCTTGGGAAGAGTATGCCATATCAGTGTGTGATGTATCCGGATAGTATGCTTTCTACGGTGCCTCTATAAAAATTGGGAAGAGTCACTGAGGAGGTGCCAAATTTCCTTAGCTTCCTAAGAAAGTGGAGACATTGTTGTGCATTGTTGACTGTCACTTTGACATGGATGGACCAGGACAGATTGACAGTGATCATCACTCCCAGGAACTTGACATTCTTGATCATCTCCACCTCAGTCAGCACCGTTGATACAGACAGGGGTGTGCCCTCCATTCCACTTCCTGAAGTCAATGACCAGCTCCTTCATTTTACTGACGTGATGGAGAGATTGTTGTCTTTACACCATGCCCCTAAGCACTCAATCTCTTTCCCATATTTGGTCTCATTGTTGTTGGAGTTCCTACCTACAATGGTGGATGTCATCAGCAAATTTGTAAATGGAGGTTGGGGTGGAATTTGGCCACACAGTCAAGAATGTATAAGGAATATATTACGAAGGGTTGAGTATGCAGCCTTGTGGGGCAGCAGTGTTGAGGATTATGGTGGAGGAGGTGATGTCAATTCTTCTTACTGATTGTGATCTATTGGTCAGGAAATCAAAGATCCAGTTACAGAGCAGTGGAGTCATAGTCAATAAGTAGGAGCCTGATATAGGTATCCTTGTTATTCAGATGGTGCAGAGATGAGTGTAGGGCCAAGGAGATGGCATCTGCTGAGGACTTGCTGTCAAATCCCAGTGACAAATTGTAAAGGATCAAAGGACTTTGGTGGCCGGAGTTGATGTGAGCCATGACTAACCTCTCGAAGCACTTCATAAGTATGGAGGTCAGAGCCACCAGGCGGTAGTCATTGAGGCACGCCGCGCAGTTTTTCTTTGGCACCGGCATGATGGAGATCTCCTTGAAGCAGATGTGGACTTCCGATCATAGTAAGGAGAGGTTAAAGGGGTCTATGAATACTGTCGCCAGCTTGTCTGCACAGAATCTGAGTGCACAGCCAGAGATCTCATCCGGGACAGTCACTTTCCATGGGCTCACTCTCAAGAAGGCTCATCTACTGTCTGTGGCGGTGATTGTGGGGCTAGATATACCCGAGGCTGTTGGGATAGATGACATCATTTCACTGCCCTTCTGTTCAAAGCGAGAGTAGAATGAATTGAGCTCATTGGGGCAGAATGCCCACGATTTTATTTGACTTCACTTTGTAGCCCGTTATGTCATGTAAGCCCTGCCACACACGACAGGTGTCCAGATGTTTGGTCCGGGTCTCAAGCTTAGTCTGGTAATGCCTCTTGGCATCTCTGATGGCCTTATGAAGGTTGTACCTGGATTTCCTGCATGGATCAGGGTTGCTGACCTGAACACCTCAAACCTGGACTTCTGTAAGGAGTGGATCTCCTGGTTCATCCACAGTTTCCAGTTGGGGAACATTCGGAGTAGTTTCTTCAGCAAGCAGTTTTCTACACACTTACCAATGAAGTCTGTAACGGGTGGTCGCATACTTGTTTAGGTTGGCTACTCAGTTCTCAAATATGGATCTGTCCATCCACTCTATGCAGTCCCATAGTAACCCTTCTGTTACCTCAGACCAATACTGCACTTCTTTCTGTGCTGGCTCCTTGTGCTTCAATTTCTCCTTGCTGGAAAGAGAGAAAGTGTGGGTAGCTATGGACTGGTTAGCTGGACAGCTGTATTGGGAAAATCTTAGGGTTTATTTTATAGGATGTAGTTGCAGAGCATTTAGAAATGCATGATATAATCAAGCAGAGTCAGCATGCTTTCACAAAGGGGACAGCATGCCTAACAAAGTTATTAGAATCCTATCAGGAGTTAACAGGCAGGATAGATAAAGGGGACCCAGTAGTTGTAAGATATTGGATTTCCAAAAGGCATTCTTTAAGGTACCATACATTAGGCTACTTAGTAAGATGGGAGCCCTTAATGTTGAGTGTAGTACATCAACATGGACAGAGAATTGGCTAATTAATAAAGGATAGAAAGTTGGGATAAGAGGCATTTTCAGGATAATAACTTATAACTAGTGGAGTGCCACAGAGATTAGTGCTTGAGCCACAATCATTTACAATATATTAGTAACTTGAATGAAGAAAGTGAATCCACTTTAGACCATTTTGCAGATCACACAAAAATAGGTGGGAAGGCAATTGGTGAGGATGACAGAAAAGTCTGCAAAGGGACTTAAGCTTGGCAGATGGAATATAATGTGGGAAAATGTGAGTTATGGTGCTTTGGCAGGAAGAATAAAGGAGCTGAATATTATTTAAATGAGAAAAAGACTGCAGCATTCTATGGAACAGATGGATTTGGGAGACCTTATGCATAAATCACAAAAAGCGAGCACATAAGTGCAGCAGTTAATAGTGAAACCAATAGAATGTTGGCCTTTATTTCAAAGGGAATGGAATATAAAACTAAGGAAGTCTTGCTAAAGCTAATCAAGGCATTAGTCAGACTGCAGCTGGAATATTGTGAATAGTTTTGGTCTCCTTATCTAACGAAAGATATTGGAAGCAGTCCAAAGAAACTTCAGTAGGCTGACCCTGGGTATGGGGGGGATTTTTTTTTGAGAAGAGACTGAGCCTGTACTCATGGCCCTGTACGCATTGTAGTTTTGACAGATGAGAGGCGAACTTATCAAAACATGGAAGATTCTGAGGGAACTTCTCAGGGTCAATGTGGAGAGGTTATTTCCCCTGTGGGGGGAGTCTATGATCAGTGGGTATAACCTTAGAGTAAGGGGTAACCCAATTTGGAAAGATGTGAGGAGGATTATCCTCTCTCAGTGAGTAGTGCATCAGTGGAATTCTTTACTATGGAGGCTAGCGAAGGCTGGGTCATTGAGCACATTCAAGGATGAGATAGACAGATTTCTTATTATTGAGGGAATCAAAAGTTAACGGGGAAAAGACAGGAAAGTGGAGTTGACACAATTGGTTGAGTGGCTTACTTTTGCCGCTATGATTTTCCTCATATCAGTTCTCCTTTATTACCTGAAACCTCTGTGCCCTCTTCTTCTCAATTAATTCACAAAATAGAAACAATTTCTCTTTATTTATTCTCGCTGTCCTGTTTTTGAGCACCTCCATCAAATCTCTCCCAGGTATGAAATATTCAGTCTCCATAAATTAATTACCGCGGAAACATCTTTTCTGCAACATTCTAGTGACTTGTTTGCAAGGGAGGGGCAGGTAATATCCTGGATATTAAAGATGTTAATGTTTCCAACCTCTTTTGATGTAAATTCCACTCTCTGAATATTTGACATCATATCTGTTTCTCAATGAGACAAAGGAAAGTTTGGAATGAATAAATAATCTTCCACTCATCGAGCTTATTCCTCCATCTAAAGGTATGGATTCTATCCTGACAATGGACCATCTATACATTCCCTATCTCCGGTTTATGGTCGCAGATGTTGTCCTTCCAGCATATCTAACACTACTCTAAAGGAAAGGAACAAATTGCTGTTGTTGTGGAATGGCTAAATAAATTATGTAACTCACAGAGTCTGCTTCTAGCATGAAAGAGTTGATTGAAATGACACCAGTGGAAAGAAACTTCTGGGGATCAGAAGCTTCTTCAATGAACAAAGGAAAGACAGAAACTTTTATATGTTTGTTTTCAACCTGTCTTTAACATATTGTTAATTAATCACATGCACACCCAATCAAAATGACCGTGTAATTGTACGCCAACGGTGGGCAGCTTATGGACAACCTGTGGTCTTCCATGATCTTTTGATGTTGAGCAGCCACCCCTATCTCTATCCTTGGGGCTTTCACAATCCATGCTGTCTTTAACCAAATTCCAGCACTGCTGACTTCTACACTTGTAATTCAATCCTCCCACTACCAGTTTGGGGGAGGCCCTCACTTATTGTCTAAGACCTCCTTATCCATGGATTTTTAGTGGCATTTCTTTAAATGTGGATTTGTTTGTTAGGTTGTACATATATATATTCAACATTTATAACTAATTCAAAATCTAAAGCAATGATTATCTAGAAATTTTAACTAAAATCAATCTATTTGTGATGGATCTGAAACTTTAAATTAGCTAGATATGGAATTTTTCTGTCAGCATACACAAGGGTGTTCTTATCAAACTATCTCTGTATGAACAACTGCAACTGTGTGCCTGTAACAGGACCCTTTGTGTACTATCTCAATCATGTTACCTCGGGCATGTTCTGTTGACAAGGCTACAATTGTCCTAACTGAAAATGTGTTGCTGGAAAAGCACAGCAGGTCAGGCAGCATCCAAGGAACAGGAGAATCGACATTTCGGGCATGAGCTCTTCTCCTGAAGAAGGGCTCATGCCTGAAACGTTGATTCTCCTGCTCCTTGGATGCTGCCTGACCTGCTGCACTTTTCCAGCAACACATTTTCAGCTCTGATCTCCAGCATCCACAATTGTCCTAACGTATGGTTTACTTTAATACTGCACTAAACAAGGTATTCTGTGTTAAGTGAAACCACCATCTTGTGCTGCTTTTAGCCATGGGCAGCCCCAACATGGCTCTTTTGTGGAATGGTTTATCAACTGCCATTCTACTATCTTGTGATGGAACATTTTCTAATCTCTAACGTTGATGGAGCTCTTTAGTTTTAAGCTATATTCTAATTCAGCACTTGAAATGTTAAGACATCATGCACCTTTCTTAACATTCAGAGCATTAGATTCTTAAATGTTCCCAACCTACTCCTGCCTATCCTACCATCCGCAATAAAAAAGAAGCTCCATTCTGGAAATCTGAACCATCTAAATGTTGCCCTTCAACATAACATAATGTCCTAAGGCACATCACAGAAATGGCACCAGTCGAACTTTGACACTGTGCCACATACAGAGATATGATGCAGGTGACTAAACCTTGGTCAAAGCAGTAGGTCTCAAGGAAAGTCTTTAAATCCATTATGTAGAGGCTTAGGTCCTGGTTGTGTTTCTCTGAAACTGCCCTCTAACTTTCTTTTGAAGGAATGAGATTCAAGATTTCTCACCTTAGAAGTGAAATTCCTCATCAATACTTTGCATGAAATTGCTTACACGGCCAGAAGAGAGGAAACCATTTCCGTACTCAGAAAGATCTTTTTGATAAAGATAACAGGAAGATAATTTGTACTGATTAATTTTCAATTATGATACAATTTGTTACCTAACAGGGTTTAGTGTCATTAAAACAGAAAATGCAGGAAATAGCCAGCATCTGTGGAGTGTGAAACAGTGTCAATGCTTCAGGGGCATCATAGTGGAGAGACAACAGAATTCAGAAGGCATCTATTTGCTTCTCATACACGTACCCTGCCAAAGCAGTACTGGAGTGCACATATGGAAGGAGAAGACGGGGTTTGCCAAAGAGGACTTTGCTGCAAAGGAGAACCTCCCAAGAGTGGGACATCACTGGGCTGGAGCTCAAGAGATTATACTGGATTGGAGCTGATGGTGGAAACTTGTTGCCCATTGACCTGCACAGGACCAGACCAACTAAGTCTAAGATCTTTGGCATTTATAGTGGGACTTACAGCATATGAAATCAGCCAGATGGAGAATTCTGAGCAAAAAAGGACACTGTAGTGTTGTCACTGGTGATGAAGGGGATATTGGAGATGGGTAGGCCTTGCTGGGGGGATTCACTCATTCATTAATAAACTGGCCTTGACAAGTCTAGAGGGAGCAAGACAGAAATATTTGTTGATATTGTCATCTGTGACATTTTTTACCGTGCATTGGAAAATATTAAGGGAAATAATATATTGTATTTAGTCTTTAACCATGAGCATGAGATGATATTCAATTCTCATGTGGGAAACTTATTGGCAATAGTGATCATATTTTTGTTGGTTAGATAAATTACCACAGCAAATAAGTCCAAATTTGGAGCAGGTTTCAAATTGACTCTCTTTTCAAAGAAATGAAACATGTTGGGAAAGATGGAATGAATTCACTGCCAAAGGCAGCAATCGTAACACAACAATGGAAAATATTTTGATCTATCCTTACAAACAGGGAAGCTTTGTATATTTCTTGGATAAAAAAGATATATACTAATCTAAATCTACATTGCTCAGCAGAAAGTCATAAGACAGCAAGTCCTCAAAACATATTTCACAATGTTTAAAGTAAATAATACAATATAGTGGAGACAGGTATAAGACACAGTTGAAGATAATTAAAACAAAGTGACTAAAATAGATTCTCTGGAAATAATCACAGGAATGATCTTACCAGACATGAAGACTATCAAAGATGATAGTGTGCTGCACTTGATTTCATTTACTTCAGAGTGCTGAAGGAAAGTTGGAGTGTATTATCTAAACCATATGAGTTATGTAGTTAATAACTGTTCAAGATCTGGCCATATTTCAATAGGCAGGAGTGAGACAATATACAATGGTAACTAAGAAGAGACAGAGTCAGATCTTGAGGTTACCTATTTCTGTTTGACAGCAACTGCAAAGAAGATGATGGAGATGACAATGTTCTAAGGGATGTGATAATCTGGAGAGATGGGCATTTAGTAAAGAAAACCAAGTGACTTCAAGCCAGAAATGTTCTGCTTCGATGTGTGTTGCAGTGTTCAAATTACTGATTGATAGAAGTCTGGCAAATCTTGTATCCTTTGATTCCCAGGCTGCTTAAAGGGAAATGTCTGTTATTAAGAAACATTTTGTCATTTGGGATAGCTGGTCAGATATTTTGCTGATTCCTGATGAAGGGCTTTTGCCCGAAACGTCGACTTTCCTGCTCTTCGGATGCTGCCTGACCTGCTGTGCTGTTCCAGCACCACTCTAATTTAAACTCTGGTTTCCAGCATCTGCAGTCCTCACTTTGGCCTAGATATTTGGCTGGTCAGACAATCGGTTTTAATCTTAGAAACCCCCACCTCCATAACATTTGAACCTCTAGATACGACTATTCTAACTGCTCCTGATTGGCCTTCCATCTGCCCACACATCAAGCCCACTCCTCCACTCCTGTATGTTTGAGATTATCCAAAGTTTTGCTGCCAGACTTCTAACTTGTACCCTGACCAGAATGTAATACCAACCCCTTTGGATGGAGGTCCAAGGAGAGGCAAAGGGTGGCATTTGATCAGGTGGGAGACTTGATCAGATTGGGATATCCAGGATATCCCAACCCAGGATATCCAAGAAGGAGGGTCCTGCTGAGCGCCACTTGCTGCCATTTCTCCTGACTCCTGCCATTCCCCTTTGCAGGAATCCTGGCAGCAGTGTTCACACTGCCAACAAGGAACTCAATTTCCTCTGAGTTCCTGGAAATTGAGTTAAAAATCATACAACACCAGCTTATAGTCCAACAGGATTATTTGGAAGCACTACCTTTCGGAGCGCTCTGAAAGCTAGTGCTTCCAAATGAACCTGTTGGACTATAACCAGGTGTTGTGTGATTTTGTCTACCCCAGTCCAACATCAGCTCCTCCACATCCTGGAGATTGAGTTAATGAGCATAAGAGCATAAAAAACCAGGAGCAGGAGGAGGCAATTCAGCTCCTCAAACCTGCTCCATCATTTAATACAATCATGGCTGACCACATCTTGGCTGCAAACCCACTTTCTTGCCCATTCCCTATGGGCCTTTAACACTTTACAAATTAAAATTCTGTCTATCTCCTCCTTAAATGTATTCAGTGTCCCAGTACCCACTGCACTGTGGAGTAGTCGTACGGTCATAGAATCATAGAGACATGCAGCAAGGAAACAGACCCTTCGATCCAACTCATCCATGCCGACCAGGTTTCCAAAACTGAACGAATCTGCGCTGCCTGTGTTTGGTTCATATCCCTCTAAATCTTTCCTATTCGCATACCTGCGCAAATGTCTTTTAAATGTTGTAATTTTACCTATAACTACCACTTCCTCTGGCAGCTCATTCCATACACCCACCACCCTCTGTATGATAAAGTTGCCTCTCAGGTCCTTTTTAAATCTTGCCCTGTCTCACCTTCACCTAGGCAGAAATGGGCACTGCAGATGCTGGAGATTAGAGTCAAGATTAGTGTGGGCTGTAAAAGCACAACAAGTCAGGCAGCATCCGAGGAGCAGGAAAATCGATGTTTCGGGCAAAAACTCCCTTGCCCTAGGACAAAGACCTTACCTATGCCTCTCACGATTTTATAAACCACTATAAGGTCACCCCTCAGCCTCCGACGGTCCAGAGAAAGAAGCCTCAGCCTATCCATTCTCTCCTTCTTACTCAAACACTCCAGTCCCAGCAACAACCTTGTTAATTTTTCCTGTACCCTTTCTCCTTTAGCAACATCCTTCCTGTGACAAAGTTACCAAATTGTGAGCAGTATTCTAAAAGTGGCCTCACCAATGTACTGTACAGCCTCAACATGACATCTCACATATTCACAAACTTTGAGAGAAGATTTAGATCTTCCACCCCTTAAACTAAATCTATGACCTCTCATTCTAGATTTCCCCACAAAGGGAAACATCAGCTCTGTGTCTACTTTACCAATTCCCTTTAGCATCTTATACACCTCAATTACATCTTCTTTTACACTTCTAAACTCTTGTGAGTATAGGCCTAAACTGCTCAAACTCTCCTCATAAGGTAGTGAGAGTGCCACCTGGTTTACTACTAATGTATGGGTCCCCACTGCTCACATGAAATTTTATTAACCTGCACTGATTAAGCAAATGTCGATATTAAAATTCCCATTCATTTTAGATTACTTATAGTGTGGAAACAGCAAGTCCACACTGACCCGCCGAAGCGCAACCCACCCAGACCCATACTCCTACACTTACCCCTTCATCTAACACTGCGGGCAATTTAGCATGGCCAATTCACCTGACCTGCACATTTTTGGACTTTGGGAGGAAACCGGAGCACCCAGAGGAAACCCACGCAGACACGGGGAGAATGTGCAAACTCCACACAGTCTGTCACCTGAGGCGGGAATTGAACCCGGGTCTCTGGCACTGTGAGGCAACAGTGCTAACCACTGTGCCACGTGCCGCCCATTCCTGTTTACAAATCCTGTTTTAGCTTAGCCCCATCTCCCATCCCTATCTGTAACCGCCTCCATCTCTCTGAGAAAACCAGATTTTTCCAGTTCTGGCCTTCTCTCCATGCTGATTTTAATTACTTCTTCTTCGATGCCTGGGTTCTAAGTGCTGCAATGCTTTCCCTAACCTTCTTCTGCCTCTTTTCCTTCCTTTAAAATACTGTCAAGCAAGTTGTTGATCATCTGACCTAATATCTCTTTATGAGGCTCAGTGTCAAGTTTTTTTTTGATAATGATTTTATGAAGTGCTTTGGGATGTTTCATTTCCCTAAAGGCTTTATGAAAATGCAAGTTGTTGTTTTCCAGGTTTGTTATTAAAGGCATAAATCTGAAAGCATTGAGCATGTATTTCCTTAACCTTTCAAGTGTGAACTTGACAAATTTCCCAAGGGAGAACATTTAATGTTCAAAGGTGTAAGTTATGGTGTAGTTGCAGTGGGTGAGATGTCTGAATTCCTGCAGGCTTGCATGGAGGTGTTAAAGAGGCATTTCGTGAAGATTTTCTGAAAAGTGGCCTCAGGCTTTGTTCCATGTTTATGCTTCCCCAAGGAGATTTCATAGCTAAGAAGCTGGTTTGATGTGTAGAAGCATCTTGTCAGGGAGTCCTTTCCATCTTCTATTTGTAGATGTCTCCTCATTTTTCTTTAACTTCACAACGTCCAGCAATTTTACAATGACTGCAACCCAAATACATTTCGCACCTTTAGCATCCTGTATGCCTGCTTGCAACCTGTGTTTTGAACAGTCGTGACATAATAATTAGCTACCTTAAATCTTTTTGCTATTCCTTAGCCTATCTCCTACTCCTTAGCCTAACTCTCTGAATGAAGTTTATGTCCCTTACATTTGTGACTTGGCAACGTGAGCAAGATTTCTGTTGCAAAATCAAAATATTTATGAATGGTGTAAATAATTCCGAAAAGATCCACCAGGCATTGCCTCTGATCAGGAAGCCCCCCCTTTTTTTGCATTTATCATCACTGTCCTTTGCGTAAAGAAGTTATGATGTGGAGGCTCTGAGGTGGACAAAGTCAGAAGTCACACATTACCAGGTTACAGTCCAACAGGTTGATTTGAAATCACAAGCTTTTGGAGCGCTGCTCCTTTATCAGGTCACATGATGAAGGAACAGCTCTCTGAAAGCTCATGATTTTGTTAGATTATAACCTGGTGTTGTGTGACGTCCGACTATGAAGAAGTTGGGTAGGGCTCAAACCAGAGAATCTTGCGTCACTTTTGTGACAATTTTAGTAAGTGATAAAATGATCATTTTGACACAATGTATTCTATCACGTATTTCCTCTTAAGCAATTAGTACAGTGGCACCAAAAAACAGCTCCTATCCCGACTTAACTTGATTGGTTGTTCGAGCCTGTGAACATTCGAATCTGAAAGGAGTATTTGCATATTATTTTCCGCAACAGAATTTTGGAACAGGTTCTGAATAATCTGCCCTAAGATCCTGTTGAAGTGGATGAGGTGCTGCAGTGAAGCTCTGTTGATGTTGGCACTCAGGCTCATTGCAGTGCCATTTGCTTTAGGTAGTGCTGCGATTTTTAAAAAAAATCAATCTGCTACTTGACACTGCATTCACAGCAGGCCTCTTTAGATCACAAATAAAGCTGCGTGCAAGTGCAAACCTTGAATCATTTTGTCTGTGGCCCCATTCATGATTCAAAGGCACACAGCAAAAGCCTCACAAAGGTCTGAAGCATTCCTTTTGAAAAGCGAGAAGACATCGATGTGTTATATTCCATCAGCAGCACAGACGGCCATTCCTCACATTTTCCCAATGAGGCAGCTGTCAGTTGAATAGCTTGGTTATCTAATCACTTTCTTTAAAATAAAATGAGAAGCTGTCCTATGTTTTACGTTACTACTCTAAAAAAGTAACATGCAAGAGGAATGCACGCAGTGTCTTGTGTTGGGGATTCACATGATCTGGTTAAGGGCAATTAACATTGAAAAATACTTTCAAACATCTTGTTTTAACCAAGAACTGTGCCACAAGATCACCTATTTTTTAATGAAACAAAATCTATTGTATAGAAAGGGCCTAAACAAAACAAATACGATTAGCTTAACAATATGGTCTAGAACTACAATGTTATGCTCTCAGATTTACTATTTATTTCCTCCAAGAATTTTCTTATAAGACACATAAGTCTTATAGTTATTGATTTATCTAGTGACCTGCCATATGTATGCCACAGTTCTCTGGAGAATTATCCTCAGATCCAGCTATTCTCAGGTAAAACTTTTATTTACTCTTTCTTTGCTTGTGGGGACCTCAGTCCTTTGTTCTTGTTGCATTACTTTCCAATACTTCCAAGCTATTGTGCTGGTTATTTTCATTTACAATAAAACACTGTGTGGCCCATTGTAGATTCTCCCACCAGCCACGATGTAGACAAAACTCAACCTGAGCATGAGCTGCACCTGTCCTTTATGTGGTTAGTAATGGAATTAGTGACTTACTCCATAAACAGCAAGGGTCTTTTCTGACTGGTATTTATTTTGGCTAACTTGGTTCAATGACCTGCAAACTACATGAGATCCAAACTGCAATTAAACTAACCCCTGTCAGCAAACACCCAGATAAATTGAAACAAGAGATTTTTCCTAAGATACATCAGTCTGCATGATGATGTAGACTGTTCTGGGCTATCCTGAAACCGATCTTTAAAAAAGGTGAAACTTGCAGGTGGTGGTGCTATAGTCATAGAGTCATACGGCACGGAAACACAATCTTTGGTCCAATCAGTCCATGCCGAACATAATCCCAAACTAAACTAGTCCCACCTGCCTGCTCCTGGCCCATGTCCCTTCAAACCTTTCCTATGCATGTATCCATCCAAATGTCACTTAAATGTTGTAATTGTACCCACATCCACCACTTCTTTGGGAAGTTCATTTCACATGCAAACTGCCCTTTGTTCCCATACGTCTGTTGTGTTGTGAAGGGTGCTGTTAGGGAAGTTTTCTTGAGTTATTAAAGTGTACAGCGTATACTGTTGGCACTGTGCATTGGTGATGGAAGTGATGGATGTAGTGGCCAAACAGATTGCTTTGCCCAGGATGGTGTTGAGCTTCTTGAGCGTTGTTGGAGCTGCACTCATCCAGGGCAAGTAGAGAGCTTTGGGGTCTGAAAGTCATGAAAGGAGCAATAATTATTGTTCATTAACTCATTTATTCTGATTGGCAAGTTTTACTTTTCAACCTCTTTCTATTCAAAGGTTTGTTTTCAGTGATGTCAAAGGTATTAAGCAACAAAAACCAATCTGCCGACTTATTTCCTATTCCTATGCATCACCTTTTAAAGCTGGTATTTTAAAATTTGGAGCAATGAACCCCAGAAAACGATGATAACACGATGATAAATTTAAAAAGTGACCTTGGTGGAGAAAAAAGAGGAACCAAATGAATTTTGACATGCTTAAAGAAGAGAAAAGAATGATCCAGATTATTGGATGTGTATCTTGGCAGTACTAGATTGGATCAGTTCAAACATAAACAGCAGCTGACTCCAAATTACAGTTACAGACTAAATAAATGAATCGCATGCTCTTTGGTGCATCTGTAGCCAGTAAAACCACTTCTCATGCATGAATTTAGCAGAAATGCTTCCTCAAGAAAAATTATCTTGGTGATTTACACTTCAAAGGTGCAATTCAGTCATGACAGAGCTTCCTGTACTGAAAATCTGGCCCATCCCCAGCTCAGTCTGTGAAAGTGCTGTACATGGCGAGTGAGTGGAACACATGCAGTTTGAGGCAGGCCTTTCCCATGCTCTCTGCAAGTACCCCTCATTTGATGTGTAGATCTGGGCTGTGTTGTTAATATCTCATCTCATAACATTAGAGATGTCAGTCTTAATAGATTTTTTTAAAAAAAATCAACTATTTCAACAGTGCACAGTCACTGCAAAATATTTTATAAAATAAACAGTGTATTTTTTGTACCTTTTGTTGTAATAAATGAGGAGTCACTAATCTTCTGGAGGTCAACGTGCTAAATGGTTCCAGGGATACCTTGTAGAATGCATGAAACTTGGAACTGAACCAGAAAAGCTAGAGAAGCATTTTGGTTTATCTTGTTACACCATTCTGGTGATGCCTCTGAACTATGAGAGTCTTTGAGGTAATTTTGTTGATTCCAGTTTTATCCCCATTACGTACTTCATGGAATTTACATAAAACTCAATATTTATTTGTGCATGAATGTTCCAATAACTCAAGGAATTTTATTTTGATAACTGCTTTGTTTTTATGAAGCTTGAAACATGCACACAGCTTGATAAGTAATTAATGTCGGATGGTACAACGTTGAAAATTGGAATGCTAACATTATAATAATGGTGAGAACAATTTAAAAAGCAAATTAACTTAATTTTTAAAAAAACTCTTTCTACTTTGTTGTCTAGTTTTGTCCTTGGCAGGATTACCTTCAAACTGGAGACTTCCAAGATCTTATTGTGACTGTATCTCAGCAGAGCAATTGTTTTGAAGACAATCAGTTACCCTTTGCACTGGCTTCCCTCTTTTTCATCTTGAATGCTGATGATAATGTCAAACATTTCCGAGTGGAAATTGGATTTTGTGATTGAGGTCACAGCATGACTATGCTTTGTAAGTTTAGTCATTGATCCGTTGAATAAAAACCTGAAGTCACTTGACAGCTGTCTGAATCCCAAGACTTGGAAATATCTTCCTGAGCTTCTTCACTCCTTTCTCATCCTTTATGACTCATCTTTAACAATTTTCTTTTAAAAAATTACAACATCCTCTTTGACAAAATGTTGGTCCCACACCCTTCTAACATCAATTCCTTTGTGTGTTTCTGTCTGATCACATCTCTGTGATCTGCCTTGGACTGTTCTTGTATGTCAAATGGGCTATATAAATGTAACTTGTTGAGGATGTAAAACGAGCTGTTGAAACCCTATTAAAACAGTGAGTATACTATAATTATCTTCACGTTGAAAATACATAGAAGAAAATTGGAATCCAAGTTCATAGTTTAGAACTGGAAATTAGCTCACATTAACAGAATCAGATGGAGCTTAATGGAAATAAAGACAAAGTATCAGGGGTAGATATTTAAATATGAGATTGGCAAGGTACTGCTTAAATGCATCCTGAGTGACAGTGAAGAGAACAGAGCAAAGGCAAGAGATCTATGGATACATAATATATATATTGAGGCATTTGATAAATACTTTACGGATAATGCAGAATAAAACTCAGAGTCTCGATTAGAGCGGTGCTGGAAAGCACAGCAGGTTAGCCCTCATTCCTGATGAAGGGCTTTTGCTCGAAACATAGATTTTCCTGCTCCTCGGATGCTGCCTGACCTGCTGTGCTTTTCCAGCACCACTCTAATCTAGACTCTGATTTCCAGCATCTGCAGTCCTCACTTTCACCCAGAATAAACCTCAGCAAACTTTATGGAAAATGAAAAGGAAGCAATAAGATAAAAGAATTCCAAGGATAAAGATATTACAAAATAGTATTCCATACATAGGGAAGCATGAAGCACTGTCACAGGGACAGAGAAGTAGGTAGTTAGTCAGCAAAGGCAGTTATAAAATTACAATGAGACAAAAATGAAAGAATCACCAGAAGATCAGGACATCTCTGCAGGAGTTCCTCAGGGTAGTGTCTTAAGCCCAACCATCTTAGCTGCTTCATCAATGACCTTCCCTCTATCAAGTCAGAAATGTTGGGTGTTTGCCAATGATTGTGAACCATTCGGGACTCCTCAGATACTGAAGCAGTCCAAATGCAGCAAAACCTAGACAATATCCAGGCTTGGACTGAAAAATGATAAGTAACATTTGTGCCACATAAATGCCAGGTAATGACTATCTCCAATATGAAACAGTCCACCCACCACCCTTGACATTGTTTCCCTCCAGCACTGATGCAGAAGCAGCACTGTGTACTATCCACATGATGCATTGCAGAAATTCATCAAAGATCTTTAGACAGCACCTTCCAAACCAACAACCAATTCCATCTAGAAGGACAAGGGCAGCAGAAACGCTACCATCTGCAATGTCCCCTCCAAGCTACTCACCATCCTGACTTGGAAACAAATTGCTTAGTGCTGGGCTGCCTGCCACTATCATGTAAATTAGCAGGCAGCACAATCTGCCTTATATGACTACAAACAGGCATGAATCAATCGCACATTACCATCTTGGTACCCAATTAACATCCTCACCGACACATTTCTGTCAGGCTGTCGTAAATGTCGTCCCTGCTGTCTTTAAGGCTTCTTGATCATTCTCCTCAAATGTTCACTGTAACAGCCTTGGCTGGATGCTGACAGGTTCCCTGTGTCAATGAACATTGTTACAGAGGAACTGCAAGTTACTTCCAAAGAGAGTGCAATTAATTTCAATAACTTATTCAACAAGACCAAAATGATAGAGGTCTTGTGGGCGCCCCAACCTCTGAGTTAGAGACTCCAACTTCAAGCCCCATTTCAGGATTTGATGGTCAAGAAAGGTCATTACTTGAACAAACAGGTGGATAATCAACTTGTGAATCCTTCCAGTATACACCAAATGCAGGAGGTAAAACTGGGCAAGATTCCTGGTCAGCCGTGTGATGGAAAGAAAATTGGAGCCTCTATCATCACTATCTGCCACAGCTGCTCATACTCACTAGGAACAGTTTGACTCAGTTGACTGGATGGCGAGTGTGGGTCAGATTGTAAACAACATCGGATTTGATTCCCATTCTTGCCGGAGTGGGTTCACATCCTGCCTCCTTTCTCTACCCGTGCTCGAGAATGTAACATGGTGAGTCAGAGCTGTCTTAGCCAATCACAGCAGTGTTAAGCCAGTCAGTTTAAAGGATACATCAATAATGACACTGTAGCTTTAACAAACATCCAACTTAAGGTAACAATCTTCCTAATCACCATCTGTTTTATATTGGTGCTGTTTGCGGTTCCTTGATGCAATATTGGAAAGTCTTCTCATTTAATCAAAACTGGAGCTAGTTCTGAGATTTGGGCACTGTCTGTGTGTAGGCTTCAAACCATCAAAGCCCATCAGGTTTATATTTTGATATGTGATATGCATTGGGCATAAACTGATCCTCAGGCCTGAGTGCCCACAATAAAATGAGCTGGTGCCTGAAACACAGCAACTCTCAGGGTGCCTGTCAAAGCATTATTGTTCATGAATACTTAGAAAGGCATGAGCCAGTAAGGAACAGTCTGCAGATTTGTAAAGGAAATCACAAAATGCATAGATAAGAACAACACGTTGAATGTTGTTTACCATTTTTTGAAGGTATTTGGTAAATTACCATAAAAGAGACTTATTACACAAATTGAATCGAGGCTAATTACTTCAAGAAAGTGTGACTGCATGGATAAAGGGATGGCGAAGGGATACAAAATGCAGAAGAAAATTAATGTTTTTCAGATTGGTAACATGTGGATAGTGATGTGACTTTGGGAATTAGAAGACGTTTGTTTTCCATTTGTGAAAATATTCAAACACCACAATAAGAATGATTCTAATGTTTGCTTATTACAGTAAATAAAGGGAGAAGGCATATAACAAGGCAGAATATAAAGACTGCAGAAAGACCAGAGCAGCTAGGTGGAATATGTCATAGGTGGAGAATGTAGTTTAATGAGGAAGAAAGTGATCCTGTGTATTTTAGAAAAAATATTAGTGAAAGGCTAAGTATTTGAAACCTTAAGCCTTTTCAAAGCGTGAGGCATATAGGTCTAGCAGTGTAAAAGCGCAAACCTTTCAGAGGACATCTGAACAAAATGAATTCCAAAAGGCAAATAAGATATTGGTATGTGAATTTCAAAGCAATGAGGTGAAGTTGAATCTGTGCAAGCTGTTGGTTTGCATACAGTTAAGGTGCTGTGTACAACCTGACTACCCGACAATAGGAAAAACTTGGATAGGTTGTAATGAAGATTCACAGGAATGAAGGCGGAGCTATAATTTTGGAAAGAAATCTGAAGCCATGGCCTTGCACATTTGAGGACAAAATGTCTGGCAGATAATTTCGAAATAATGAAAGGTTATGAGATGTTAACTAACAATGGAATGTCCACAGGTCAACAAATTGTAACAAAGTGGGACTAGTCAGCCTAGAATACATATTTAAATATTAGGAGTGAGTTGTGAATTCATAACCTTTTGACTCAGAAACAACAACACTGCAATATGGACATTATTTAAATCAAAAGAATTTTAAAAATATACTTAAATAATGTAAAGAATTACATTTTTAAAAATAAAGTGCATTGTAGGAACAAAAGTTTTTATGTATCATTTTTATAGTTTTATTGTTTTGTTGTCAACTTTCTCCCTTCCATTTCTTAAGAAAATTGACACTTGACAATGATATAGTTCCTCCTAGCACCCCTTATTCAGGTGTGATCTTTCACAGTTACTAAACGTAGGATTTATAACTGCAACAGGAATTTCAATCAAACTCAACTCTGTGCCTATGTATCTTAAATTGTACAACCTATAATAATTACTGGCCTAGATTTCCACTGGTCTCGAAGCAGCTGCAGAGAGGTAGAGACTGTCACACATCTCCTTCTGTAATGTGCCCTTGCAAAGGAAGTGTGGAGAAACATACAGTGGTTTTTGTCGAGGTTCATCCTGAGCAGCTCCAAGATGCAGGACACAGTGCTGTATGGTCTGTTCCCTGGGGCACACATCGAGACAAACATCAACTGCACCTGGAGGGCCATCAACTCAGTGAAAGACGCTCTTTGGTCTGCCCAAAACTTATTGGCCTTTCAGAGCCAAGAGTGGACCTTGACCGAACGTTGCAGACTGGTACATTCCAAGGTCCAGGACTACATGCTGAAGGATGCACTAAAGTTTGGGGCAGCTGCCACCAAGGTGCAGTGGGGAAGTCTGAGGTCTTTCTGCCAAAGTTAAATGGTGGTCCGTTCCCCTCAAATATATGTAAATATAATCTTGAACAAGTAAGTAATGTCTTTGGTTTGTTTGTTGGATAGAGTCAAATTCCAATGTTTGTTTGTTTCCGCATATGCTACTGTACAGAATTGAACTGCTTTAGTGAATACGTATGCATAAAAAGATATTTTTTATGAATAAAGTATATTTTTGAAATTTCAAAAATGGAAATCCGCGACAATTTTTCACTTCCGAACCCAACAACGCAAACATTGATCACAATAATCTTAATATAATCTCAACTGATATCAGTTAACATAGTGCATGAATTAATTTTGAACATCTCTGGTTCAGAACAACTCAGGATTTCACTGGATAAACTCATTGGGCTTGGTGGAGCACTTGTCCATCTATTTTTCCTGGCTTTCTCCTTTCGAGACAATAGGCCATTTCTGTTTTATCCTTTCCATTGCTATATCCTTACATTCTGTCCTTCAGTGTTATATTTCCTTGATCCACCAGAAGATACAATGATGCATGGCTGATGGATATGGTTGGGAATCTAAAAGGATCAGGGATTAAGACTTGGAAAGGAGACAGAATATGATTATGGATCATGGAAAAATAGAGATTGAATTTGGCACCAGGGAAGATGATTGTTTCTGAGTCTGAGAGATAAAGTAATATTTGTCTATGAGGGAGATAAGCTGATAAGACCTTGGATGAAGAGGAAGTGAATATGAAGATTTGAACAGATTAAGTAAATGAGTCTTTATATCTAAAATGAAGAATAAAACTGTGGTTTAGTATGACGATGTACTGAGTCAATGGATAACCCAAGGAAGAGGCCCATGCTTCCATTTTTTACTGTGCCTAAACACCTGAGTGAACTAGGTTAATATACACTCTGATGTGGAGCCATATTTGGAGCACATATGATAATGCTGCCATTGTTTACTCTATTCCTGAATAATTGGCATTTAATCAGTACATGCACTGCTTGGGTTGCAAACTGGTTCTGTTCTACAGTCCATTCACAAGTGGATTCGTAAGCAAGTTAAAGCACAACCCAGGACAATATGAAGGAGTATTCAAAAGGAAATGCTTGCATTAAAATTACATCCCTGTATGAGACAGCATTTGTAAGTAAGAGTGTACGTAAGTAGGATGTTCATAAATCGGGATCCTCCTGCACTACCACAGAGGCGGGGATGTCAATAGATAGAGAGAAGATAGATAAGCATATAAATAAATAAAGGGACCAAAACCGCTCACAGTATTCCAGATGTGGTCTCAACAAAAACTTTTCTTTATTCATGGTACGAGGGCATTACTGACCAGGCCAGCATTTATCCATCTCTAGTTGCCCAGAAGGCAGTTAAAAGTCAACTACATTGCTGTGGGTCTGGAGTCACATGTAGGCCAGACCAGGTAAACATGGCAGTTTTCTTCCCTAAAGTACGCTTGTGAAACAGATGGGGTTTCCCCCAACAACCCACAATGGATTCATGGTCATCGTAAGATTCCTAATTCCAGATTTTTACTGAATTCAAATGCAGTATCTGCCATGGGAGGATTTAAACTCAGGTCCCCAGAATATCATCTGGATCTCTGGAGTAACAGTCCAGCGATAGTACCACAAAGCCATAATCTCCCCACCTTGTACAGTTGCAGTCTGACTTCCCCACCTTTATACTCCAACCCCCTCAAAACTAGAGCCAACATTCCATTGGCCTTCTGGATTACCTGCTGCACCTTTGTGCTGGCTTTCTGTGCTTTGTTTGCAAGTACTTTTTTACAAGTTTTCAAGACTTGTTTACAATTGTTTTAGTGTTGCAGTTTTCTGCAGTTTTTTTCCATTGAAATAATATCATGTTCTTTTGTTCTCCCTTCCAAAATGAATAATTTCATATTTTCCCACATTATATTCCATTTGCCAACATTTTGCCCACTTACTTAACCTATAAATGTTTCTCTGTACACTGTTTGTATCCCTCTTGCAACCTGTCTTTCAATCTATTTTTGTGCCTTCTGCAAATTTGCATTCACTTCCTTCCTCCAAGTCATTAATATATATTTGTGAACAGTTTGAAAAGGTTATATTAGCTCATCCAAAGCTAATCTGATTGTTCAATTTTAAATATCTACAATTGAGCAATGTTTAACACTCATTTTCAGAACAGAATATAAAACTGGGCAGAAGAGCAGATACAAATTGTGCTAAAGACAAGTGTGTTGGACAGTGCACACAAATCAGTCAAGAAATAAACTTGCCATAAAAATCATTTAAATCAACACTTGGCTCCTTTTGTCTTCGGGTTTGCTTTTGTGGAAAATGTGTACATTTATCATAGGTACCTATTACTCCCCTGAGTCTTAAAGACCAAATTAGGTCTTATGAAGACTTCTTTTTAACTGAGAAACCTTGATTTAAACTGTGGACAGCAGCAGGGCAGAGGAAGAAAATGAGGAAATAGGAGTTAGACAATGCTAATTTAAAGCATAATTGATGGAAGTTATCAGTTTTTAGATTCTGGGGAAGAATGAGCTTGCTAAGACACTTGTTGAGAGGCACTTGTTGAGAGGAATATGAAAGAAATGTTTATAAAATTAGGTTAGTCAAAACTAATCTCACTAGCATAAATTGCTGTTTACTACTATCTATAATAATTAAGATCAAAGAATACTTTAGAAGTACCATATCAGATGTACCATAAGTCGCCAGACTTGAAACATTAACTCTATTTGTCTTCACAGATGCTGCCAGACCTGTTGAATTTCTCCAGCATTTTCTATGTTTGTTTCAGATTTCCAGCATCCGCAATGTTCTGCCTTTTTATTTTATCAAAGTCATGCTTGATGTTTTTCAAAACGTGACAATGCAAAATTATATTTATGATCTACAATGTCATTATAATGATGTATTGGCTTGAAGTTAAATGTGAGCATTCTTGTTACATTTTGTAAACATTGTTAATTGGCAGCAGCACTTTGATGGACTTGCCTCAATCTACCATAGTGCTTGGTAAATTGTGTTTATGGTTTCTCTTCAAGCTAAAGAAACTTTCTTTTCCCCTTTTTTTTTCTGTCCATATGGTTCTACTGTTACCTCTAGTTCTGATCCCACAATCTGTTCAGTCCACTTTTATGCTACTGTCCCAGCCTCTCGATCAGCAGGCTTTCTTTATCCATTTCCCAGCACTTGGATTTTTGGCAATGGGTTGCCTCAGAGAGTGGAGCTGGGGACACTATTTTCTTCAATTTGTAAGTTCCTGGAGTTCAGAAGTTCGAAAGAAAATGCTCAAGATGACATGAAACCAAACAGTGAAGCAGTACAGAAACTACAGAATAAGTTGGACAAATGTGTAAGAAGGCAGAACAATTAAATTAAACTGAGACAAATGTTGCACATAGGAAGGAAAAATAGGTGACACAGATACCCCATGACCGTGTGAAATGATTAAAGATGAAGCTGGGAAACTTACAAGTCCAACCAATTTAGAGCTTCAGTCAATAAAATCAATGAAAATGATTAACTACATAGACAGAACAATTAACTACAACTCAGGTGAAAGGAATCAAACTTTACAATGTACTGATTTGATTCCTCTTTGAATACTGTATCCAATTTTGATCACCTAGAGACAGGAGAGATGTTTAAATGCTGAAGACAGATTAAAAAGGCATGAGATGTTCCTCACTTTTTGACATTGAGTTAAAGAGAGAGATTGGAATAACCTGAAGTTTTCATCCAAACATAGATGGTGTTGGAGAGATATCCTTATAGAGGTCTTCTGTCTTAAAGAAATGGGAAAAGTAACCTCTGATATTACACTAGATTTTGACAGGAGTTACAGGCCCAAACTAACAAAAGGCAATTTTAGAGCTAATGTTGAGAAATTCTTCACACAGAGTGATCAATGTGTGGAATAATTTTCCACTCCGTTTAGTGGAGGTGAAAATTTTGAAAGCGTATAAAAATGAATGAGTGCTACAGTGGGAGCTTTAGCATCACTCTGGCAGAAGGATTCAAAGGGACTGAATGAAGGGGATAAGCAAACCTTTGTTTAACTAACTACACACATATATGTAGAGTGTCATTGCTTTTTAGATTGTCATTGCTGTGTAGAGTGTCATTGCTGTGATGTCACCACATCTGCTACATGTTCAGATGGATGTGTTTAACTGCTTCACACCTCACTAAAAAATAATAATGACTTTTCACAGACTTTGTAACATAGTCAAACATTTATTAGCTGTCAAATGAATTGCCAAAATGTTCAGTTGTCTTTCTGGATATATTCTTATAACCAAATATTTATGCAGGTTTGTCAACATTGACATTATTTGTACCTTTAGTACGATAGAAGTTAAAATATTGAACAATTAGTGGAATTTTATATATTAGAACAAAAACTCTTAATAATAGTGAGTTGGATGAATCCAATGTGGTAATTTTATTATAAACTGCCTGTGGGGTCTTCACGATTGGTAGGTTTTTCAGGTCTAAATACTGAGAGGCATGTATTCAGGTACAGTTGCCAGAACTAAGTGTAGTCATTCCATTTTTGTCTGATTTTAGTCTATGTGTCAGAGACGGAAGATGAATTGGGCTCCAAATATAAAATCCTGTTTCAGACAGGTAAATAGGGAAACGTAAGATGCCTGTCACTGATTTTGAGAGTCCTGTATTCCTGTTGTATGCAGTGTCTGGAGAATGAAAACTAGTTTTTGACCAGGTGCCAGGAAATAGATTTCTAGGCAGGGACTTTGTGTATACACAATCTAGTCACAACCAACACAACACGGCTGACACTCTGTTCTAAAACATCAGCAGATTTTTAGTGAAATTGTTTCACATAATTCTTAGACTCCAATATCAAATGTGTCTTCTTTCTTTAATGAAAAACAGTATAGAAAATATCTTTATATCTTCATAGTACATAATTGTATATACATGATTTCAAAACTGCAGTACAGTTAACAGAAGAAATTTGCAGTCAGTGTATAAAAATGCAAGGATTTATACATTATTGCTTTTTGTGACATCGACCATAGGTGACCTAAATCATAGAAATGGAAAAAAAAACAGGAATAGTGATAATTTATCAAATTAATGCTCAGTTTCCATATGTGTTGATTGAGAAGTATGAAATATAATAAAAGGATTCATTTTTATCATGGTAATTATATTGTAACAACAAAATATTTTAAACATACATAAGCCTTGAAATGACTGTTTGTGATATTAACGGTTGAATGCTTAATGCTTAAGGAATTCCTCTACGTACTAGTTTAATAGAAATGTTAACTTTTTATTTTAAATTGATTAAAGCCTATGTTAAAATATTGGACAAAGCTATATCCTTTTACTTGTGTTAATTATTAGTCTGCTAATATCACCAAAAGCAATTTCTAGACTAACCACTCAAGAGTTGAAATAAGTTCCTAATTACTTTGGTATCCTCTCACTTTATATGATACATTCTTTGTTATTATTGCCAACCAGTTACCTCATTTTCAGACTTTTTGACTGATTAAAGAGATTTTGTTTCTCTGCTATGAGCTGCAGATTGCCTCTTACTGTGCCTTTATTTTTGTTGTTCAGAATCATGATGATTAAAAGGGTGATAATACTTGTGTTGAAATCGCTAAATAGCAGACAAAAATTCCAAATGATTCATTGATGTCTAATGTCTGATACAACATCAAGTGATTCGTCTTACATTGCAACATTGCCTAGGTATTGAGCTGCTCAATATTACCAAGGCCCAAGAGTTATTCCATATATTGATAACACTCAACAGTTAATGGTGTAACATGTAACAATGTCCCAGACAACACAGAAAGAGGACATGGCACATATATAAGGGCATTGTCTTTATCAAATCTACCTTCCCTTAGCAAGGGAGATAACAAGGATATGCTCTGTATTCAGAGGAGAGCACTGTTTATAGCCAAATGAAGTGAGGAGGTTATTCATTGTAACTTACCAAGCTGCCATTATGGAAATAAGTGAGAACAAAGATTTGCCAAAGAAATTGCCTAATATTAGTGCCCCATGTAATTCAGTCTAGTTTTGTTCTGGGCTGCTTTCTGTATTAGACATAAACAAATGCAGTTCTAGTTGGTATTCCAGGAGACATTTTACAATGCTCAAAAAACATTTTAAACTTGAAGTAACAACAGTGAAAGCCCTTTCGTGTTTAATTCTTACGTCAATACACATAATGACTGGAGAAAGTCATCTTCATTGGATAGCATAAATGTGATAACCAAAATACCTGGAGAAACTCAGCAGATCTGCCAGCATTTTTGGTATGAGAAGCAGAGCTAACACTTTGAGTTCAATGACTTCTTCAGAGGATGGAAATGCTAGCTCAGTTTTACCCTCTCCATATAGCTGCTGAGTTTCTTCCTCCAGCACTTTCTGATTTATTACTGGTTGTTTTAAGTTGCTTTTAACCTGGTGCTGCTTAAAACAGCTGGCATCTGCTGGAAGAATACAATAAAAGGTTGGGGGAGGAGGAAAGAGCTGCACAATCTAACATTGCTCTCTGACAACCAGTACAGAACTGGATCCTGGTCCTGAATTTCCTGGGGCAGTTTGAGGCGGCGAGTAGGTATTGTGGGAGGTTAGAATTTTTATCCACTTACTCTTACTGTCCCTGAACCCACTATAAATGCTTTGCCCAGCCACCTGTGTATATTTTGAATGGGTGCTGCCCACACTGTTTCTGGCTCACACCAGGGTGCCCCAAGTGGCTGGGCAGAGCAGAAGAAAAATTGTCCTGCAGCACTGAGCTGAAAAATTGAAATGAAAACATATTTTAACATTGAAATATTATAAAGACACCTGAACTGCAAAAGTACTCCTATTAAGAAAAAAAACATGAACAGCAACTCCTTTTGCTGGATCAGGGAAGGCTGAGGGATGACCAGATAGAGAGCTTTCAGTTATGAGATGGGAACACTATCAGCACCATAAGAATAAAGTTGTGAATAAATCCAATCTAGGAGTCACTGGTTCACTCAGGCAGTGCTGGGAGTGTGGAACTGGCTACCACAGGGAGCAGCTTGTGTTGATATATATTGTGTAGGGTATATGTTTAAGGGGAGCTGAACACATGAGAGAAAAAGGAGGAGATGTGGATGAAGTTGAGGGAAGAAGGGCAGGAGGAGTCTCATGTGAAGTATAAACACTGCTGTGGCTCTTGGACTGAAGGGCTGGTTCAATCCTCGAAATACTAGATGTTATGTAAATCGTGATTACCAATATAGGTAATCTGCCCACCAGTTCTGCCATACCCTCACTTTCAAACCTCATATTGGACTCATGGGGGGTGCACGGACATTCCCAAGATCATAATTAAAGAGAATTCCTTCAGACAGTGGATATGGACCCCCCCACAAACTCGGGGATTCCTGTGCTGCCCTTCCCAAGTGAGACTGACTCTGGGAAATCCGAGGCTTCCCTTGTCCTTAGAGGTAAATGGTGACAGTAGCAGATTAAAATTGTTCCAGTGCAAATTTATATCTTAAACGTTGAATTCTTGCAGCTAATGGCAGACTCTCAGTTCTCTGCTGGCTATGAGAATCAACCAGTGAACGAGTTTTGAGAAGATTTGTAGCTCAAGTTGAGGTCCTGGATGTAAGTTTGTTTGCTGACCTTCCAGCTCAGCTAGCAAACTTATATCCAGAATCAACTAGTGTACAGCCCAGATACCTACACATTTATATTTGGGTAACCCATAGAGCCACCTCACCATATCTCAACCCCCGCCTCCCGCTCCCCCATCCTTCCCCAAGCATCAGAAAAATGAGAACACACTGGATTTTGTGACTCGCTTGCATAATTGTACCTTTTTTGTCTAAGAGAGTGTGTGGGCCTAAACTGATGATTACACTGCGTCACTGAAGGGATGTGAACATTAGGCTGACCTCACCCTTCAATTTATTCCCCTCCTTCATGGATCTGAGCCAGCTCACAGCACACGCTGATTTTTAGCCTGGGGTCTTTAGCTTCTATGGCAGTTTTCAAAGTGTTAATAGAGGCAGAACAAGGCTATCAGTTCCAGTGACACTAGAAATGTTCCCAGTCTATTAAATCTCCATAGTGGACAGATTCCATAAGGCTTGAAATGATTTTAAGGGGAAATGTGTAATGAATGCACTCGGGGAATCTGCTGAGATTATTGTATTTTCCTCAAATACACAGTATTTGTGTTACATATACATTCACTAGTATAGTTTTTGTTACTTTTGATAAGATAAAGCTTCAACCGTATACTGCACAACCCACCATTGTGCACGTTTGTCCTGCTGACCACAGAATGGATTCACTGGGTCCATGTACAAAACATCAGCCCCAACAACCTTAAGAATTCTTCTGTTGAATTCTGACTGTTACAGTTTTGATTTCTGTATATTCCTTTAGCCCATACTCTCCCCTAGAGAGAGAGAAAGAGAACGAAAGAGATAAATAGCACGTTCACATTGTACGATTGACTAAAATAATACTTTGACACTGAAATCAGAAAATGGGTTTTTAAAAAACACTTTGCAAATGTGAGGAATTCTGTTTCCTTCTTCCCCGGTGTTTAATTTTTTGAAGTTTAACAGAAGATGTGTTTGTGGAAATAAAACAGCACTCTTGAGTTTGGTGATATACACAGTGTTCTGAAACCCAAGTCTATAAAACTACTTACATTTCTCTTCCATTGCCAGACATTTTAAATCCTCCAAAGGGACTTTGGACATTTAAGGCATTGTAGCAATTAATCCTGCAATAAAAGAAGAATGAATTTAATTTGAATTAAATTACTGTTTAAAGAAATCCACTCAATTCTAAAGTCTGCAAGACGAGTGAAGAAAAACAAGCATAAGGGATGATTTTTAACTGTATTCACAAGAGGGTTTAGAGTTTGATGTGCAACATATGACAATGAATTGTGACAGATGAACAAAATTAATCAGATTGGAAAAGAGGCAACACAACCTTAAAAGATCAGACGGAATTGAAATCATTCAGAATGGATAAAAACTCAAAGCTTCAACTATGTCATATTCCACTCTTCCTCCACTATCTTAATGGAAAGTTGTCCTGTTTCAGTAATTACATTTGTGCAAATGATTCAGCTCTTGGAGTAATTGCTGCTGCTTGAAATTCCTTGGTACAAAGCCAGGATTTTTAAAATACAAGTCAATTTGGAGCATACTTTTAGCAAGTTTGAGGGCTGATGTTATCAGCCCCACTAAATATGCCTCCAGAATAACTTCATGTACATAAAATGCATGCATATACGCTAAGAACTGTCAGACGTGTGGCCAATTTTTTAAGGAAATGCCTTTTGTAAATTTCTCCTTGTAATGTCAATACACCAAGTGCATCAAAATCCATTGTCATATCACATGAACACATTGAAACCACGATCAAACTGATACCCAGTTCTGATCCAAATACAACAACTGCACCAATGAACAATACATGACCCCATTTGAAAAAGAGGCACAAATGTATGTTGGAGAGAGCAAATGTGAGTTGTTTTTTAAATGAGTGATTTTTAAAACTGTCAGTCTCCTAATTGATTAGAATGTTCTTTGCCTCTGCGGGTGTGAGTGAGGCAATCTGTCTCTCTGTGAATGTTAAAACACTTGCTTGTACAATTAATTGCAGTCCTGGCATTAAGTTTTGAACTCCAAGGAGGTTCAAATTGACTATGACTTTTAACACTTCATCTCAAACAGGCATGGTGCACATCAACAACTAGTTATATTTATATAGTGCCTTTAACCAAAATGCTTCATAGGAGCATTATAAAATAAAACAACACCAGGCTAGCTAAAGAGACATCAGATCAAATGACCAAAGGCTTGGATAAAGAGGTAGATTTTAAGGAATATTTTAAGGGAGAAATAATTTAAAGGAGAGAAGGTGTAGGAAGGGATTTCCAGAGCTTGAGGCATGTGCAACAGAAGGGCATGGCGACTAATGGTAGAGTAATAAATATTAAGAAGAGGCCAGAAATTAGATGAGCACAGATAGCATGGAGGTTTCAAATGAAAAGTCACTGAACTCTGCTTTCCCTCCATAGATGTTGCCAGATCTGCTGAGTTTCTCCAGTAATTTCTGTTCACTGAGGGTGGCAAGAGCACAAAATGTACTCTGAATGGGTGGCTTCAGTGTCCATCATCAACAGTAGCGCAGTCTTTGAGGAGAATAACTCCCACCTTTACACCGAGAATACCCTCTATTGTGTTGTGTGGCAATATCACCATGCTAAATTTGAACGGATCTAGACTGAGCATCTATGAGGCACTATGACTGTCATCAACAGCAGAATTCGCAGTGACGAGGAGAAAGCGAGGACAGCAGATGCTGGAGATCAGAGTCAAAAGGTCTGGCACCAGAAAAGCACAGCAAGTCAGGTAGTGTCCGAGGAACATGAGAATTGACGTCAATTCTCCTGCTCCTTGAATGCTACCTGATCTGCTGTTGTTTCTCAGTGTCACACCTTTTGAGCAGAATTTGCAACCACATGGCCTGTCACATTGCCCATCTACAACTACCATCATAACCAGGGGATCAACTTTGCTTCAATAGAGTGCACGCCAGGCGCAGCACCAGGCATACCTAAAAATGAGAAGTCAATCTTGTGTAGCTACAAAATAGGACTGATTGCATGCCAAATGGCAGAAAGTGCAAGTATTAGACAGGACTAAACAATTCCACAATATCAAATCTAAGCCCTGCATTCAATTGTGACTGGTGGTGGTCAATTAAACATCTCACTGGAGCAGCAGGCTTCAGAAATATCCCTGCTCTCAATGATGGGGGAGCCTAACACAGTTAATCTCTATGTCCATTGCAAAGAAGATGTGGAAGATCACAGGCTCTGCCCAACATTATGGTCGCCTTTTGTTGATGGAGAGAATTCAAAAGAGGGAATTTTGATTGACTTTCCCTCCTCATTTGAGAGACACTGAAGTCAATTGTAATTCCTTATCAATGACCTGGCTGTGAAAAAGGGACTCTGCAGATTGGAGTTCAGCATGACACAAAATATTGCAATTAGTTACTAGTTAGCATCTTCCGTCCCTACACATATTTCATTTCACTAGACAAGGCCCAAAATACACTAAAGCCGTCGTATTTCACCAGAAGTAAAACTTGAAAAAGCATAAATAAATCTGATTGTACAAAAGAAACCTCCATTGAGTGCTCCAACTCATGACAGAGCATTTTTATTTATAATATTCCACATCTAGAAATTGCTGATCCTGAATAAAATGAAAGATAGAATTTATGTTCAACATTGCTCAGGACTGAGTGTTTGAGTTTTGATATGTTTTGTTTCAATAAATATTCTTTCCTTCCAAAACGTTGACTGTAATAACGGAATGAGCTCACTAAAACAGTCACTGGTAAGCAGGCTGGAAACCATCTGAGGCAAGAGGCTGTGCAATGCTTTGTGCCAGCAACAGACTGTAGTCTGAGAGGGACTGGCAAGCTGCAAAAGCAGTGAGTGATGTAGTAACACATCAACCGAATTGGACAGCTTGAATCCATTGTTCAGCATCCATTCCCTGTACTTACTTTCAGTAGATAACTGGATATATTTCTGGAATAAACTATGTCATAGGAAGCTAGTAACAGACGTCAGGAGGACATGGACAGACTGTGGAAATGGGCAGGCACAAGGCAGATTTACTGCAGAAGAGTGTGAAGTGATGCATCTTGGAAAGTAGAATGAGTAGATCCAACATAAACTAAAAGGGACAATTTTAAAGAGCATGCAGGAAGAGAGAGTCTGGGAACTTCACATTATCGTATCTTTGAGGAGTTGTCAAAAAAGTTGCTTAATAACAAAATCAATCAGGATTCTTGCCTTTATAAATAGAGTTAAACATCACACAACACCAGATTATATTCCCACAGATTTATTTGGAATTTAAGGAATTCTATGGGGTGAATTGCATTTGCAGATACATTCTAAGTTGTTCAAAAAAGCACATAATCTGTACGCAGTCAGACCACGTGACATTATAAATTCCTACTTTGGAAATAGAACCGGTCTGACTTAAGGTTGGAATATAGATAAACTCTAACCTCACAACTTTAAAGCATTGTCTCCGCTGAGATGTCACTTTCTTTTATAAAACCATGGGTTATCTCAGGAATATAACTGAAAGATGTTCTGGGATGTACATATTAATGAATCAAAACCTGTGACCCATTCTAAGTGATTAAAGACTTAACAGCAATCTAGGTTTGTTCAAAACATCGCATCAGTTGATCTTTTCCTCTAAACTCTGTGCCCTATGATCCAGCCCCACTAGCTACCCGACGAGTGAGCAGCACTCCGAAAGCTTGTACAGGTAGACAATCCTTTATCCGAAATCCTCAGGACCAGCTGTCTTTCAGATTAATCGACATTTTCATCGTAACATTTTTAAAAATTACTGAACAGCAGACCCACCTGTGATTACTACACGCACTGAGACAGAATTGATGCCTGCCAGTGCTGGGCCACACTGCTGAGTGACGTGGGTTGAGTGGGTGTGGTGTTGCATTAACTGTTTGCACGCCAAACCACTTTATTAATGAGATAAAATCTGCAGGAAAAATACTTCGGATTTTGGAACTTTTCGGATTTTGGAATTTCAGATAAAGGATTGTCTATCTGTACTTCCAAATAAATCTGTGGGACTATTACCTGATGTTGTGTGATTTTTAACTTTGTGACACCAGTCCAACACTGGCACCTCCACATCATTTATAAATAGAGGCACTGAGTAAAGAAACAAGGAGGTTATGGTAAAGCTTTAGAAATCAGCCTCAATTAGAGACTTGTGTCTACTTGTAGGCATTATGTTTTATTATTAGAATGGTAGAAGGCCATCAGTTATATTAGGAGATGGGAGAAACTTGGATTGTTCTCCTTTGAGTCCATATAGTTAAGGGGAGATTTAATGGAGGTGTTGAAAATTATAAAGGGTTTAGATGGAGTAGATGGAGAGAAACTGTTTCCACTGGAAACAGTTTGGTAACCTGAAGACCCAAAATTGAGATAATTTGTGAAAATCTGGAAGGAAATGAGAAGATTTTTATGCATCAAGTTTTTATGATTTATAATGCATTGCCTGAAAGAGTGGTAGATGCAGATTCAATAGTAACTGACAAAAAGGTGCTTTGATATGCTGTTGAAGAGCCAATGTTTGTAGGACTTTGGGAAAGGAGCAGAACCATTGGACTAATTGGATGGATCTTTGAAAGAGTTAGAACAGGCATGATGGGCTGAATGGCCTGTCTCTCTATTGTACAAAGTAGCTAATGCTACCTTTGTAGATGTGGATTTGTTTCATTGTTGTTGTCTATTGAAGTTTGTAATAAGGTCAAAACAGACTCTATGACTCTGTTTGACTATATGTGAAAATGTTGATCTGTCACATTTTGTAAGATTCCACTTCCAATGAAGAACTATTGCTTAATACGAGTTGCTTGACAGTCCATGCTCCTGTGAAAGTGGTTCTAATCTATGAGCATAGTATTACAAACTTTACCCACTTTCATCTGATTTGGTCAGTTCAGTGTCTGACACCACCCACCTTATACAGCCTCTAAATTAAATTACTAAGAAATCTGTCTTTGTGGTTTTCTTCTGGTCTGATCTTTGATCAATGATCTTTTTCCTTGAAACATAATTCAGAAATGTGATGGAGTTCAGGAGAGAGTTGTCTCACATTGTGGTTCCTTACCAGACTGTCCCAGCCTGCATCGCAGCAGAAACCGTTAATGCTTTATCGATGTCCTTGGTGAAGACTGCAGCTACCAGACCAAACTGAGACTTATTAGCCCTTTCCACAACCTCTTCCATAGTTTTAAACTTGATGATTGGTTGAACTGGGCCAAAAATCTGAAACAAATGAATGAAGATACTCAGAATCAAAATACAAGTTAACAGTAAAATAGCATTTCAAAGTCTATTGTTGAATGATATAATCTATAAACTTCGTACTGGAAATAATTAGAATCGAGTCCAGTACCTCTTCCTTCGCTATCCGCATGTCATCTGTGACATTTGAAAATACAGTGGGTTCAATGAAGAATCCTTTCTTCCCCAATGCTTTGCCACCACATTCAAGCTTTGCTCCTTCAGCGATACCACTTAGTACAAGTTCAAGGACTTTATCACATTGCAGTTTGTCAATCTGAAGATAAGCAAAATCCATTATGAGCACAGTTGGTCGCTCTGTACCACAGCAAATGCAATCTTATAATCTGTATAGTTAAAAAAAAAGTTACATCGTAGTAAGCTTATATCATACTGTAAAATATCCAATTGTATAATACACTGAATAGTCACCAGATAAAAAACCTGAAACTCATGGTGGGTGGACTGTAGTGGTTCAAGAAGGCAGCCCACTACCACCATCACTATCATGACCACCACCATCATCATCATCACCATCACCATCACCACCAACACCAACACCACCACCACGATCACCACCACCAACACGATCACCACCACCAACACGATCACCACCACCAACACATCCATCACCACCACCACATCCATCACCATCACCACATCCATCATCACCACCATCACCACGATCACGACCACCACCGTTACATCCATCACCACCACCACAACCTCAAGAGGAAATGGGGATGGGCAACAAATACTGGCTTTGTCAGCTAAGTTCGCATCCCATGAAATAGCTTTTTAAAGACAGTACAGTATAATCCCAGCCTTATAATTCATCAAAAAAAGCAAGTCTTATACCCAACAATGAGCAAACTTACATCATAATAAACTCAACCTGATACCATAACATAAGAAACTGTACGATGAAAAGTAAGGCCAAATCTACAGTCACTCTCCCTCTAGAATTAGATAGTAATACTAGTACAGTTTACTAAAATTAATCTGAACTGTATCTTTCAGTGGCTTATTGTGTTTGTTTTAGTGTTTCTAGATTGACTCCGATGCACAGGGCTATGTCAAAAGTTTCTAAGAAACTAAAGTGTGTATTGAAATTATCAATAATAAAAGTGAACAAATGTTGACATAACCATTTTTTGTTTGTTTTGCTTAAGAAAATCTTACTTGCGGGCCCTGCTCAGTGGCAGGATCAAAAGGGTTTCCTACTGTTCTCCTCTGTGCACGTTCTGTACTCTTTCTGACAAACTCATCATAGATTGGCTCCTCTACATAGATCCGTGATCCTGCTGTGCAGCACTGGCCTTGGTTGAAGAACACTCCCTGATGAGCCTGTTCCACAGCATAATCCACTGCAAGCATAAGCCAACAACATGGCACATGAGGGATTAGTTATTACCTTTTCTGTGTTAGGAAGTCCCAGTATCATCTTAGACAATATATTTCTAAGTGTCATACGTTTCCCCCCAAATATTTACAGAAAATGAGGAACCACAGATTTCTTATCTAAATATTATAAGAAGTTGAGAAAAGTGACATGCTTAAACACAGTGGAGTGTTTTATATACAGCACTAACAGCTGTGGCTCAGCAGTTATGTAGGTCGGTATCAAAGTACAACTACACATAATATAATCTTCAAAGTATAAAAGCAACATTTCCAGAGCCAAATCAGATTCAAATGATTTTTAAGAAGAGATAATGAAATTCTCTCCTTACAAATTCTTTACCTCAAGAGTATCTGAGTAAAACAAATTATTCCTCTTATACCAGACTTTTCAGCAGACATCACCTTCCAACATGGAAGGTAACAGGCAATGGTTTGAGTTGGCAAAGGTGGAGGATGTCACTGGTCACTGTGTCATTTGCAATCGCTTGCTGTTTAAGCAAGTACAACAGCTGAAATCTCACTTAGGAAACACTTAAGAGCAGCAAGATATTATGCATGCAACTGTGTTACTTGACATGTCCAATTTCAGAGGGGTGTTTAACAAGGTTTAGTGGATTAACCACTTATTTAACACCATTGTTTTCTTTCCATTGAGTAAGTGGATGGGTAATTTGATGGGCAATCACTGGGGCAGCACAGTGGCTAGCACTGCTGCCTCACAGCACCAGGGTACCAGGTTCGATTCCAGTTTCGACTGTCTGTGCAGAGTTTGCACATTCTCCCAGTGTCTGCGTGGGTTTCCTTTGGGTGCTCCGATTTCCTCCCACAGTCCAAAGATATGCAGGTCAGGTGAACTGGGCATGGTAAATTGCCCATAATGTTAGGTGCATTAGTCAGAGGGAAATGGGTCTGGGTGGGTTACTCTTCAGAGGGTCGATGTGGACTGGTTGGCCGAAGGGCCTGTTTCCACACTGTAGGGAATCTAATCTAATTGTGCACTACATCAAAATTGAGAGTTTTGTCATGCATGTGCTTGTGTGTAAGCCCAGTTGCATAGGAGGGCATTTTGTACTATAAATGTGTGTGTCCTTGCTCTGTACAATAGTTGTCATTTTAAGTTAAACCTACAATCAGCATCTGCAAAAATAATGTTCGGGCTCTTTCCTCCCAGCTCCAGTGTTACTCTCTTCAGATTACTCTTCCCAGCTGCTTCCTGGATTAATTTTCCAACCTAATGATAAATACAGAATACAAACTTTAGTCTGAGGCTGTTCTGAGATTTAGTAATATTAAAGTTCAAGTGAGGAAAAGTGATAACTCATAGATCGGAGCAAGGCTGTCTTGGATACTGAATATTCTATCAGTGAGGACTAAAACAGATTCAACAAATGTAACATAGCCAACGGGCATGTGTTAGAAGCAGCTGTTAACATATGACTGCATAATTGTTACATATCAGGAGAGTGATAGGTATGAGAGAGAGTGGATATCATACACATTGTAACAGCAGCACATTCACAAGTCTTCTTCTGTGACCACTCAAAGTCTTTAACACTTTTCCTATTTAAAATAAATCAGGGGATGAAGGCGAGCACATTCGAGGCAAATTGGAAACCCTGCCGAGTGAATGATGGGGTTTGTAGTTAATGCAGCTGTTAACTCAGAAAATTGGGCGGGTGGGATTTGGTTCTAGTTTTACTTCCATTTACTTTGATGCTTCTCCTGTGTCCAGCCAGCTACTGATATGAAAGTAAAAGCATACTTCAAGCAGTCTTTTTACATTCAATTGGGTTAGGAGTAGATTTCTTTACCAGCTGAACTGCAGAATAACATTAGGTTTTGTCAGCCAGAGGAGGTTAGACAGACAGAATTCACCAAATGGCACAATTTGATTATCTGTATGTCCTAGTTATAATGCCTAACATGGCTCCCTAATCAAGGCTAAAGAATTTGCCCAGCACAGATACAAAAGAAAACATGAAAAAGACATCAACACACATGACTTGTTTGGTTATTGGCAGTATAAAACACAAGGAACATAACAACACATGACAGAAATACTGAAAGGCAATCTTTCCAAAAACACACTCAGATTTTTCTGTAGCTGTGATCCAGCACAGATCATGCTGTACCATCATTACTCACTGTCACCTGATCACTGGAATATTGTGAGGTGTCATCCTTGGCTCAGTCTCACTCTGACCTCCAAAAGACAATTGTGGGTTTAAGCCTTCACTCCAGAGACTTCAGAATTGAGCTCATAATCTGGCAGTTCCATTCAGCGCTGAAAGAATGCTGCATTGTCGGTCCTTTCATGTGATTGCAAAAGATCAGGGCCTACAAATGTGTGGGAGCTACGTTCATGTTAAAAATTCAAATCATATTTTAAAAACGGGCTCTCAGTATTCAATATGGTCAGCCTGTACATTCAGTGACAGAACTATGCCCATTGGTAAAGACCCCTGCAGAGGTGACCAGGGCTTCTGCATATAAACTGCTAAGCCACCCAAGGGATTGACACTTTTAACTGGGCACTAATCATCAAATGAGGCTGGTTGGCCAATTTGTTGGATCCTGTCATTACTGCTTGACAGTGTACGAATTGATGTTTCTGGGATCTTGCTGTACGTCAAGTGCACTGAGACTTCTGCCTTACCACAGTGACCACACTTTGAACAAGTACTTAACTGGCCGTGTTATGAAAAGTGATATGATATTCTTTCTGGTTTTTAAGTATTTAAGTATTTTAAGTATTCACCTTTTAAAGTCATAGACCTCAACCTTGTTTTGAAAATATAAAGGAAACAATTTATATTTGTTTTTCTAGAAATACATAAATTAGTATCAAGTCTGACACGAAGCACAGGAGCATCGGCAAACTTTTTCTTCACTCTAGTGATCTATTAAATCTAAACAAACGGTGACTGTTCCCCTTCTTTTAAATGAACAGTTCCCTCACTTCAAAATGCAATAGTCAGATGTACGTAACAAAGCATTTTTTGAAACAGAAAATTAATTTTGCAAGTGAATTATGATTGATCAAGTCAATTTAAAAATGCGAAAGAGAGTTTGCAGGGATGAGTTTAATGTCTTTTGCATCTTAGGCAGATTTTGGAGGGTGACGGGATCAGTTATCAGATATGAGGAGTTTACTGGCATCTAAAAACGTGCAACTTCCTGACTAATAGGACCATAGAAATGGGAGTATTTTAGTTTTTTCTCAGAAGATTTATTAAGGCTCAGAGTTACTGTTTGCTTCCTGTTGCTTTATGGCTTGAAAGAAATTCCTTAATTTTGTAATCGCAACATGGTATGATTAGTGCCGTATGAGCTTTGGTCAAAAGGATGTTTGAAAATGTTCGTCATTCCTTATACTTGAAAAAAATTATCATGGGAAATCATTACTGACTATGTAAAACTTCAGAAGAATGCTTTGGGGAAATTACTGTGGGCTGATTCTACTTTTAATTGACACTTTTGGATGAAATAGCCCCCCAAAAAAGTGCTGAGTTCTGGCATTTAAGGGATTGAGACAGGAAACAGCTTTCTCCTCTTTTGACTTCAGACTTTTAACAGGACATTCTTGAAATCTTTCAGAAACAGGACAGCATCAACCATTATTTCAGATTCACAGAGTTACTTATTCTCTCATTTCTTGTACAACATTAATTTAATGCCTCCGTTTTTTAAAAAATCTGATGTGCAAACAGCATCTGAATTTGGCTATCTTCTAAAGGCTAGACTTGCTTATACTGGGATAAAAGGCCAGAAAGGATACTTTGTCATGAGGAGTGAAACACAGAGAAGTCGACCCCATCCTGTCTCTCGCCACTCATCAATGGCCAATAGCAACGTCTGGTCTCAGTTCATCGTAAATAATTCCATGGTTTCCTTACATGTTGAACAACCCACTTGCATCAAATACACGTCCAAGTATTACTTATATTTCAGAGCTTTGGTGTTTCCCCTCTTTGCATTTTTCAATGACAGAGCAGAATATTGAGCTAATTCCATCCACAGGTTCACTTGCAACTGCAGCATGGGTTAGCCCCATTTCCTAACATGTATACTCCCCTCTCTCCCAACACCCTCAAGTTGAATGGTTTACAGATACAAAAAAAACCTTCCTCACTTGTGAGATTCCATTTTGGATATGAGCCAGAACCATATGAAATATTCTCCAGAACATATTCAAACATTGTAAAGACTTCTTTAGCAAAAGCAACTCAGTGCACCAAATAGCAGCAGAATCGCTTGTAATTCATTAGGAAAAGAGCATTTTTGCACCGAGCTGAGCCTCTAATGAGCAAGATAAGATGTGGTCTTCCTCATCTATTGATCCCCAAACATGAAAGAGCTGCATTCCTGCAATCAACAATTCAGGGGAGAGAAATCAAATCTGGGTCGTTTAACTGCTCAGGCTTGCTCCAACATTGGCAAAAGTGAGGACTGCAGATGCTGGAGATCAGAGTCTAGGTCAGGGTGGTGCTGGAAAAGCACAGCAGGTCAGGCAGCATCTGAGGAGCAGGAAAATCGATGTTTCAGGCAAAAGCCCTTCATCAGGAATGGCCTCCTGATTTTCCTGCTTCTTGGATGCTACCTGACCTGCTGTGCTTTTCTAGCACCACTCTAATCTAGTCTCTGCTCCACCATTGGTCTGATGGACATCTCAACTTCCACTTCCTTGCCATGGCTCCATATGCTTTGAAAACAGTTACCCACCAAAATGTTATTTATCTCAGTCTAGAAAAATTCAATATTCCTTTTACCCACCAAAATGTAATTTATCTGTCTTGAAAAATTCAATATTCCTAGAACCCACATGAAAACATGTTTCCTGATTTCATTCCTGCACACACTTGTTCTAATGTTATCATTACATACCCTTGCTCTTGATTCCCCCCAACAAAGGAAATAATTTCTTAGTTTTTTTTGTAGCTAATATCCTTTTAAATGCCTTGATCAAGCTCCATCTCCTCCAAAGAATTATGAGCCATGCTTATGCAACCTGTCCCTATAATTTAGTCCTACACAGCAGGGTGTGGATCTTAAAAATCTGTACCAAGCTATCTCCAGCAGAGCAACACTCAAAACTGAATACTGTGTTCCAAATTGAAGTCTGTCAAAGACTGTATATAAGTGAAGCATTGCTTCCTTCCCTTTGCATTTCACCCCCACTTAGGCTAAACAGCAATCATGCATTCACCATCTTGAAGTTTTTTTGTATCTGTCTATGGATGTTTAATGTCTATGTGCTTAGATATTTGAATCTCTTTGTTGCTTTACAGTTCACAGTTTTATATTACCTTTTAAAAAAGTATATGTAACCTTTTTGTCCTCAAAGTCACCTCACACCTCTGCCATTTTTTCATCCATTTATTAAATTTGTCTATCCCCTTTGCTCTTTATTCTTATTGTGGGATGTGGACATTGCTGGCCAAGTCAGCATTTTCTACCCATTATAATTATCCTTGAAGGGAATGGCTTGCTGGGCCATTTCAGAGGGTATTGCTGTGGGTCAGGAGTCATATACTGACCAGGATGGCAGAATTTCTTCCCTGAGAGGACATTAATGAATCAGATGGACTTTTATGACAATCAATTATAGTTTCCATTATATCATAAGACATTGGAGCAGAATTAGGCCATTCAGTCCATCGTGTCTGTGCCACCAATCATGGCTGATAGGTTTCTCGATCCATTCTCTTGCCTTCTCCCTGTAACCCCAATCCCTGTACCAATCAAGAACCTATCTGTCTCTATCTTAAGTACGCTTAGTGATTTGAAGAGATTCCTCCTCAGTTCAGGTCTAAAGTGTTGCCCCTTGACTCTGCGGCTGTGCCCTCAGGGGGATAAACATCTTCTCCACGTCCACTCTATCCAGGCATCTCAGTATTCCATAAATTTCAATCAGTTCCCCCCTCATCCCATCAAATATAGACCCAGGGTCCTCAGCCAGTCCTCATACGATAAGCCCTTCATTCCGCGGATCATACTTGCAAATCTCCTCTAATGCCAACACATCCTGCCTTAGATACGGGGTCCAAAACTGCTGACAATATTCCAAATGCAGAGCCTGCTCTTGTATTCTCGCCCTCTTGAAATGAATGCTAGCATTGCATTTGCCTCCCTATCTGCCAACTAAACCTGCATGTTAACCATGAGAGAATCCAGAACTGGAACTCCTAAGTCCCTTGGTACTTCAAATTTCCAAAGCCTTTCCCCATTTAGAAAATAGTCTACACCTCTATTCCTCCTAATCTCATACGTTCGCTTTTGTTTCCATCTGCCACTGCTTCGCACACTCTCCTAGCCCCTGTCCAAATCCATCTGCAGCCTCCCTACTTCCTCGACACTACCTGTCCCTCTGCCTAGCATACAGATTGTTCAAGGATAACGTGAATGATTGTGTTTCATTGCACCATTCCTGAATTAATGTCACATTCAAAGTTTTTAATTGAACTGAAAGTCCACCAGCTGCCATGGTGGGATTAGAACCAATGTCCCCAGAGAATAATCTGAGATGTCTATCAGATTATTAATCCAATAATATTACAGCTCTGCACTGATTTCCTCTTTGCAAATTCCTCCTTCCATTTACACTGTTCACTCTCCCTTCTAAACTTTGTCAAATAATGATTCAAACAGCAAATTGGTGACATGGAGGAAATGACCTGGTTGGCAAATCAAGCCCATTAGATTTCAGGCCAACTTCCTAACTCTCCACTGATTACCTGGAGGGTTCCCCATCATTAGTTCTGAAGCATTTATTCCGATGCCCACTGATGATTTTTGCCTTTTGAGTCCATTTCTCCTTTGTGGGTAAGGCTAATTTTTTTTTTTAAATGAAAAGCAGAGTTTACTTTATTGCAGTGAAATGTAAGCATTGCAGCTGGTGAGGTATGTTGGAACATGACATCGGACACAGCCGTTTTCCATTTAAACATTTAATGATCTGAAACCTAGTAAAGTCAATGGGAGTAAATCCTGTATCTTGACTTGAAACCACGCAGCTGGTGAACTGTAGCCAGCGAGAATAGGACACAGAGACCAGAAAACATAGAACCATAACCATTTGCAACACAGAAAGAAGCCATTCAATCCATTGTGCCTGACCTGGCTCTTTGCTTGAACAATCAAAACTAAACTCACCATTCTGATCTCTCTCTTTGACAATCGATCCCTTAAAAGATTGAGTAATCTCTGTCTCAAACACTCCCTTTGGAAAAGCATTCCATCCTCTATATACTCCCTGTGTAAGATCAATCCTTAAGCTCTGCATCAAATTTGAGTTACTACCCATGCGTCACTGAATCCTCAAATAGAGGAAATAGCCTTTTAATGACTTACTGCTTAAAAATCTTTCATGGTTTTCAAATTGCCCCCTTAACATGCTCTTCTCCTGTGGCACCAATTCAAGTGTCATGGTTCCTTCCTCAAACTTCAAACACCCCATCCTTGACGTTGTCACGCGATGAGGCAGTAGGGATTGGGTTAAGAGAGGACGTTGCATTCAGAGGATGCAGTGGGTTATATAAAGCACAGTGATTATGTGGGGCATCCCCTTTGTCAAACTGTCTAACTTGCACAACATTGGCTGTCACTCTCACCTGCTCTAATCACAGGACCTTCTTAGCATTTGCCCAGCCAACAACATGCTTGTATTTATATAGCTCCTTTAATGTAATGAATCATCCCCAGGTACTTCACAGGAAGTCTATAAAACAAAGTTTGGCACCAGGCTACATTAGGAGTTTCTAGGACAGGAAAAACTAAAGTTTGGTCAAAGACTTTTAAGCGGAATTTTAAAGAAGAAAAAGGAGGAAGAGAGATGGAAAGTTTTAGGGAGTCAATTTCAGAACTTACTATCTTGGCAGCTGAAAACACAGACCAAATAGTAGAGCAATTAAAATTGTCAACACTCAAAATGTCACAATTTGGGGGGACAGATATCTCAAAGTGCTGTGCAGCTGGGGACATTTGCAGAGATAGGAAGAAGATATGGTCACAGAGGAATTTCAAAAAGGGGACAAAAATTTTAAAACTGAGGCATTGCTTGACTGAGGACTAGTGCAAATCAGGGCAGTTAGGACATGGGTGTCAGAGTTTTGGATGGTATCAAATTTGCAGAGGATTTAATTGGAGAGACTGGCCAGGAGTGAGTTGGAGTAGATTTTTTTTATTCACTCGTGGTCAGACTTTATTGTCTGTACATAGTTGCCCTTGAGAAGGTGTGGTGAGCTGCCTTCTTGCACTGCAGCAGTCCATGTGCTGTTGGTTGACCCACAGTGCCCTTAGAGAATGAATTTCAGGATTTCAATCCAGCAACAGTGAAGGAATGGCCATATATTTCCAAGTCAGGATGGTGAGTGGCTTGGATGGGAACTTGCAGGGAATGGTGTACCCATGTATCAGCTGCCCTTATCCTTCTAGCTGGAAGTGGTTGTGGGTTTGAAAGGTGCTGTCCTCATGCATTGATGCTCAATTGAGCTTCCCTTCTCACAGAACATGATAATATAAATGAAATTACTGAAATTTCCAAAATAAAAATGCATTGCAATTAGATGCTATGTTTAAAGTGTCAATATTAAGTCATCTCATTTGTTGAATAGAAATTTTCCAACTGGAAGCAAGTTGGCTTTGTACCTCTAGAAAGCATATGGAAGTTTCAAAATGAAGAAATTTATTCATTTTATCAGCTTTTTAAAAATGTAATTTTACTTTTACTGGTAAGCCAAAGCAAAGGCCATAACACCGTAAGTGCAGGACACCAAAAATGTTACAAAAGTTAAGATAAAATGGAAGATAAACTGAGACTGGGTGATTACAAACTCTAGTTTCAACAAAGCCTGAAAGTGAGGAAGAAAGTGAGAACGAGGTGGTGAGGAGTTCTCCGACTATACTCTAAAAGAATAAATGAAGGGTCAGAAGCTGTTTTGAGTCTAAGTTTCAACCCAGTGAGGCCTTAGAGATGGGAGAGAGTACAAAAGGTCAGGAGGCTGAGTTTTCAAAGGAACAAGAGAGAAACCATAGTGGGACATTGACCGCACCAATATCAATTGTAAAGATTATGTCAGTTACAAGTGAAGATGCAGCAGACAGCAGAGGAAGGAGGTTTGCTTCTAGAGAAAATTAGGAATTGCCTCAGTTCAGGATGAAAGAGCAATGCTAGGAGGAAGGGCTTTATTAAATATGCCAGCGGTATTAAAAACAAAGGAAATAGCAGCAGGACCATACAATACACTGTGTTAACCCAGATCCACAAGTCAAGTCAATCACGGCCAATCTTTCGCTTTAACTCCATTGATCTAGTTGCTCTCCCTATCATCACATTCCCTGAGATATTATTGGCTTCTCCTTGAATTGGCTTTGCTTTTATTGAAGGGAAAATAAAGTCTTGGGTTAATAAACGTAGAATTACTTACAAGCAGCTTTAGCAACAGAGGAGATCAAAGAGTTCTATTTGTGGTCAGTGTGGCCAAGATTAATAAAGGATCAGAGTGGAAGTACCAGGGGCAAGAGGTTGTACCTGTTGGCTAGTAACAGACATGAAGAAACTGCTGCAAAAATACTTTCTACATCAGGTTCCACAGCATAAATTGCACAACTCCTCGAGCTTTTTCCATATCACAATGTTTATATCAGAATCAGAAAGAATTACTTCAAGAAGATTGTATACAGTATATCACAAACGTAAGTAAAGAAAACGAGACCAATCAACCCATGTAGCTCCCCCATTTTCGAAACCCTGTGTCATAGGATTTGGCTGTATCTTTTCAGAATTATATCTGCTACATAGAAGAAAGTAAACTTCTGAGTAAAAATATATGCTCAGCGTCTGTTAATATAAAAAAAACAATTGTTCCGATAATCACAGGAGGAAAATTCCAGCAAAAGAAACCTTAGTTACTGGAAACTCAATCATCATAAGAAATTAATTATTAAAAGATGCAAAAGAAAGTCTCTCAAGCAGACTTCTTGGAGGACAGCAGTGCAGCTTTTCAGAAGGGAGCAGATCACTGCTGTTTGCAGGCAGACCTTTTATTACACTAGACCTTGCGGTGCACTTTTTATTAGAAAATAGATGTCCTGTTTTGTGGTATTCCTATCAAACCAAATGTTAACCTCTGTGAGACACAGCTGCTTTTAGATATTTGGATCATAACAGGAAATCAAAACCTAAAAAGGACACAGTATATAATGGCTGAACATCGCAGTAAGCATCTGGTTTTGTTTGGATCTGCGAGATGGAGCTTTAGATTTTGGATAATTTTCATTTTCATTTTTAGGGTCATGAAGCTTTTAAATGTGCAGGTAATGAAAATAAACTGCAATTGAGGCAAACCACACAATATGACTTAGAACATATGCTTTAATGAAAGCAGAACCTTCTAGAATTGCAACTAAAATAATTTTGCCTGAAGAGGCACCTCCAAATCACTTACAACTTTGAAATACTTGATATGAAACGGTTCGAATCTCCATTTTAACACAATGATAATTTTTTTAAAAATCAATCTGTCAGACTCATTGTTTGGGAAGTGATTTTGCCTTTTATAGTGCAACCTGTTGTCTCATGGACAAGCTGCTTGTATTCCAAGTGGTAAATAAATGTCTGTGCAACATGATTCAGAGAGACTTTCTGATCTAGTGCCCATCTCCTCAGGCACCCAGAATAGCTTGGATTAAATTTTATGATAGTGGTTATTACATTCCTCAGACTGCTGCATTCTTTATGCAAGCTGTTCCATCCGAAGCAAACTCTAACATACTCAAAGATCTGAAGCCCAAAACTTATCCTACGCCAAATCCTAATTCAATTTCATCCTTATCAACCAACACCCCTCCACCCTTATTTGATTCTCCCCCTCCACTATGAAATTGAATTCAAAATGTCAGTTTGAGTTACAAATCTCATTGTGTTCTGTCATTGTGTTTTGCCTTTTAAGCTTTTCAGGGCAATGCACCCCTAGGTCTCTGACCTTCAGTGCATCACTTACCCCTCCCATTCTACAATCTGCATGAAAACTTGAACTGCAAACTCTGGAACTCACTGCATAACATTCCTCCTTGTCACCACACCCTCAAAAGCTTCCTGAGGGCCTACCTCTCTGACTACATCTTCAATCCCCTCTGACTACATCTTCAATCCCCTGACTCTACTACTTCCTGTTTCTAATTTGTATCTTTATGAGAAGTCTTTAAACACGGACTCCAGGCAAGTTGTTACTGTTAATGGAATTGGCAGTTAGTCCTTCTACCTAGTTGAATTGTTTGGGCCTTCTTCAACTCCAAACACACTTGTGGGTGACCATAAGATTTTGCCCCATTGCGTCATCAAAAGGCATTTGAAAAGGTACCACCTAAAAGGTTATTGCATGACGAGGGAGTTTGTGTTGGGGGGGTAACATACTGACAGGTATAGAAGATTGGCTCTCTGGCAGAAGACAGAAAGCATGCAAAAGTGGGTCATTTTTAGATTGGCAGATGTGACGAATGGGGTCCTGCAAGTGCTTATGCTGTACTCTTGAATTTTTTAACATTTGTGTCAATGATATAGATGAGGGGATTAGAGGCATGGTCTATTTGTAGTGCAATGGCAGTGTCCAGATTCAAGTCCCACTTGCTCCAGAGATGTGTAATAACCTCTCTTGAAAGGCTCATCAGAAGATATCTAACTAAAATTGCAAATGACACAAAGAGATAGGAAAATGTATTGGGAAGTTGACATAACAAGGATGCAGACCAATACAGATAGGCGAGATGTGGGCCAACAATCTGGTAGATGGAGTATAATGTGGAAAACTGTGAAGTTGTTCACATTGTCAGAAAGATAAAAATGAGTTATTTAAATGGTTTAATTATTTTAAAGAGGGATCTAGGCTTTCTAGTGTATGAATCACAAAAAGAATGATTCTACAACAAGTGATTAAGGCAGCTAATGAAATGTTATTCTTTATTACATGAGGAATTGAATATAAAAGTAAGGATTTATGTTTTTGTTCTACAGGGCATTGGTTAAGACCAAAGCTTGAATATTATACAGTTTAAGGCTCCATATTTAAGGAAGAATATAAATGCATTTGAGGTGGTTCAGAAGGGTTTTATAGATTGAAACTAGGAGTGAGTAGGTTGTCTTTTGAGGACGGACAGGACAGACTTGGCTTGTTTTCATTAGAATTAATAGAATGAATGATGACTTGAATGAGATTTATAAGATTCTAATAGGCTTGGCAAAGTGGATATGAAAAGGATGTTTACTCTTGTGAGTGAATCCATAATTAGGGATTAAATGTTTTAAATTATGGTTGAAAAGATGAAGGGATTTTTGTTTTTGCTTAGAGAGCTATGTCAGAAGGGCGGAAGTGGGCATTATTGAATATTTTCAAAGCACAGTAGAATCTTGTTAGTAAAGGGCTTTGAGGGTAGCTGGGAAGTAGAATGTGAAACACAAGCAGTTCAACCATGATCTTATTGAATGGTGGAAATTGTTTGAAGGACTGAATGGCCTACTTCTGCCCATAATTCATATGTTGATATCTATCCAGTGACATGGCAATATTTATCCCTCAATCAATATCATTGATGATCTGGTTATTTTCATATTGCTGTTTGAGAGAATTTGTATTTCCTGTGTTACGATACATGTCCAAAAGCACTCCACTTCCTGTAAAGTGCTTTGAGTCATCTGGTGGTGATGAAATATGTGAATGGAAGTCTGTTCTTTTCTCTTTCTTGGGTGTGGATCTTTGCAGTGCACAGCGTTGAAGCTGAAAATATCCCCTCAGATTTTATGTCTGAATCTTTCTTCTTTGTCTTTTAAATTTCCCCTCTTTTCATCTGGGTTTTTATTCTGACTCGGTTTTCTTCACTCTGGATACAACTTTTGAATGTGCTTTGTTTGATCCTTGGAATTGGGAGGAAGATGCCTTTCAGCATCCTGTCACACGTGCAAGGTGTACCTTGCTGCAGGGATTGTTCAGGATTAAGAGAAGTCCTCCCTATGCTGCCGGGCTGAGTAGCATTTCAGAACACCCAGAACAATTTGCCTGTTTTTGCTTTATATTAATGTGAGTAAAAAAAGGTAATTTAGGAAAGCACTACTGCTCCGTGTTCAGTGTCCTTTGATAGGTGTACAAGTTGAGAGTCGACTGCAAAAGCTGAACAAGGGGTGGCACGGTGGTTCAGTGGTTAGCGCTGTTCCTCACAGCACCAGGGACCTGGGTTCAATTCCAGCTTCAAGCAACTGTCTGTGTGGAGTTTGTACATTCTCCTTGTGTCTGCGTGGTTTCCCTCCAGGTGCTCCGGTTTCCTCCCACAATCCAAAGATGTGCAGGTCAGGTGAATCGGCCATGCTAAATTGCCCAAGTGTTCAGAGATGTGTAGGTTAGATGCATTAGTCAGGGGTAAATATCAGGTAGGGGGAATGTCTGGGTGGGTTACTCTTCGGAGGGTGGGTGTGGACTTGTTGGATCAAAGGGCCTGTTACCACACTCCAGGGATTTTATATACATAACAATGACACAAGAAAAGGTTTTAACTCAGCCATCAGTTACAATCTGGATTGTGCTTCCTAAGAGCATGGAGACTTTCAAATTGTAGTTGGATATTGCTCTTAAGCAAAAGCAATTGCAGAGCCCTGAGATAAAGGTGGCTAGGGGAATTACTCTTTCAGACAGGCAGCAAGAACTCAATGACCCAAAAGGCCTCCTTCAGCTCTGTAACCATTCAATGACACTGTGCCCGAAAATGTATTAGCACGGAACAGCAAAATAAGAATGAAATGTCCGCATCTTGCTTGATAGAACTGTGTTAAAAATCTTTAAGTATGAACTCATTCAATATTCCACAGCTGCCCACTCAAATTAAAAAAAACACATTTAATCCTATGTTAGGCCTAGCATTAGTAATTTCAAAGAAGCAGTGCAATTGTCAACACAAAAAGTTAAAGTAGTTTCTGCTTAAGAATATCAGTACAGTGTCTGCTAGCACCTATATTGCTGGCAAGTATGAAGAGAGGGAAGACTGGAAATGTAAAAGGCACATTGGATGCACAACCTTATTAAACCTACTGCAACACAGCGACTTATCTTGGCATTACAGGCAAGGAAACTCTGACTCCGTAATTAGGCTGAACATCAGGTATGCTACTGGATCTGAGATGAAGACCTACAAGATTAATCAACCTCTTGCAATGCACTGCTCTTACAGTGAAAATCATCACTTCTCTTAATTGATATGCCATATCACCCGTCCAGACAGCTACAGAGTTGACCAATTGCCTTTTGCTTCCTTTTCTGGCACAATAATTGAAGGTCAGATTATGAGACATATTTAAAGCAAATTAATTTTGATTTATATTGCAATAATCGGTATGGCTCAGTTGGTTGGATCGTTGATTTGCAGAGCAGTGTGATGCCAACAGTATGGGTTCAATTCCCATCACTGGTTTGAGGTTACCATGAAAAACTGTCCTTCTCAACTTGTTCCCTCACCTGAGGTCTGGTGGCCCTCAGGTTAAATCACCACCAGTCGCTTCTCTCTAATAAGAGAGCAGCTCCTATGGTCTAGTAACACTACAGCGACACTGTATGTTGCAATATTACTGGTGTACATGATGTTGCCTCTTGTGTTTGGTAATTCTCTCTGTGCTAATTGTCTACAAGTTTGAATACTTAATGCTCCAAAACTGAAGGTATAGCATTGGTGAAAAGCCAAAGCTTTCTACTGATCTGCATAGGATGCAGAACATCTGCTATTCAAGTCATCATTAATCTTAACCCCCCCCCCCAGTACTAATCACTCGAGTGTTTTCAGAGGTTACAGAATTACCAGCTGTGCCAATTCATGCAAACCCTTTAGTGGAGGGGAACATCATCTCATGTGCTCATTGATCCACTGAAGCATAGAATAGACTTGAATTTTCACTGTAGTATTAGAACTCTAGTAACGGTTAACATTAGTTAAATGGCTCTTCGGTTGTTTGTGCAGTCTTAAAGGCTTAATTCCAGACCATCATGATTAGTATTGATGAATAGGCAATGAAATATTAGTCAAGATTATATAGGTCACTGGAGGAGGGTGGTAAAATTGCAGGAAACGTCATAGAATCAGTGCAAATGTGATCCTTCTGCAGGGACTTCCCTTCTGACAGTGGGAGCAGATGAGGATTAGAGCCTGCTGCAAAGTGGCTGGCAGATGACGAGCATTAATTCAGGCCGATTTCAGGTCAACATGGGATTGACCTTCGGCATCTGTGAGTAGTGGTGTTAGGGGCAAGATGGTGATGGAGATGGGAGGGAGGTCAGGTATAGGGGACGAGACTTTCACAGCCAGAAGCTTGATGGCTAAAAATATGGGTGCTCGGCAGGACAGACTACACCCTTCCCCTTCCCCACAGCTCCAATTATCTCCCCAGTGCTATTTCAACTCTACCCCTCTGAGCATTTTATAGTTTTTGAAGATTATATTGGCTTAGCTCCAGACCTCTTCCCCCATCTGCCTTAACATTGCTTCTAAGAATGAAAGTTCTAACCCAAATTTTGCTATGAACTTATTAAAATGACTTATTAAAAATAACATCATCAATTCTTGGTTTAAAGAAATCAGGCCTTAATAGTAATTATAGAGATATACAGCACAGAAACAGACCCTCCAGTCCATGCCAACCAGACATCCTAAATTAATCTGGTCCCATTTTCTGGCATTTGACCCATAACCCTCTAAACCCTTCCTATTGCCTGATGCCTTTTAAATGCCATAATTGTCCCAGCCTCCATCACTTCCCTGGTAGTTCATTCCATACACACACCACACTCTGCATTAAAAGTGTTGCCCCTTAGGTCCCTTTTAAATCTTTTCCCTCTCACCTTAAATCTATGCCTTCTAGTTTTGGACACCCCCACCACAGGGAAAAGACTTTGTCTATTTACCCAATCCATGCCCCTCATGATTTTATAAACCTCTATAAGGTCTATGCCCTCTAGTTCTGGACTTCCCGACTCCAGGGAAAAGACTTTGTCTATTTACCCAATCCATGCCCCTCATGATTTTATAAACCTCTATAAGGTCACCACTCAGCGACCAACACTCCAGGGAATATAACCCCAATCCATTTAACCTCTCCTATAGCTCAAACTCTCCAACCCTGGCAACATACTTTCAAATCTTTTCTGAACTTTTTAAGCTTCACAACATCCTTCCGATAGCAGGAAGACCAGAATTGTATTCCAATCGTGGCCTAACCAATGTCCTATACAGCTGCAACATGACCTCCCAACTCCTATACTCAAGGCACTGACCAGCATCTGGTCTCTGGATAGTTGAAGACTATAAGAAGTATGACCCAAGATGATCATTGGGATGCCATGAAACTCCTAACGTACTGACTCTGTGGTAATTGCCTGGTAAGTTATCATGAGAGGTGTGGATAGGGTAAACAGCCAATTTTTTTCCTCTAGGGTGGGGGAGTCCAAAACTAGAGGGGCATGGACTTAAGGTGAGTGGAGAAAGATTTAAAAAGGACCTGCAGAATACTCCAGTGGAATATTGGCCAGAAAGTTCAGCGGTAAGCGGGTACGTTTTTTTCTTCTTATCAGTGACAGAGAAAGGGCTGACTAGAAGTTTCAGGCTGTGAGCTATTCTGACTTATTTATTGATGCATTGCAGAGGGACATTAATTCAAAACCCTATTTGCCTCATTTAAAATCTACTATCACCTCTCACCTTAAATCCACGCCCTCTAGTTTTGGACTCTCCCATTTGGTGGAAGGCAAGGTGCTTTCTGGTCTTTGCCAAAAGTCAAGCTTGAAACAACCATCAGAGAGTTTAACTAGGGGTCACAATTTCAAGATTGTCAGCAAGAGAGTGAGGGAGTGAGATGAAGAGTATTTTCTTAGAGCATTGTTAGGAGTTGGAATGCACTGCCTGGGAGACTGGTGGAGGTGGATTCCATAGTAGATTTCAAAAAGAGCTGGATATAGATTTGAAAGTGATGAATTTAATGGACTACAGAGACGGGGGGATGAGTGGGACTAGTGACTCTGTGGGAGCTGGAACAGAAACAATTGGTCAAATGGCCTCTTTCCGTGCAGTAAATTCTATGATTCTAATTAATCTTCCATCTCATTTTAGGATCATACTGTATGCAAATTGTCTGCCTCATTTGGTTACTACACACAGTGATAATACATCAATCCATTGGTAGTGGAGTACTCCAGAACATCCTAGAGACATGATAAAACTATGTAAATGCAGACGCTTCATATTTAATTCTATTATTTGTGCCACTTAACAACTCAATATAAACCCACAGTGTTAATTTCAAGTCAATATAACATTGTGTTAATTTTGACAATGATTCTGGCAAGTTGTGTACCTCATTTGATCCTGTAAATGCGATTTTGTCGATATCCATATGAGAGGCTATTGCTGCACCAGCTGTCACACCAAATCCAGGCACAATGTTGACCACACCTGGGGGAAGCCCAGTCTGTGAAAGTAGGATTAGATGACATATGTTCAGTAAAGGAAAAACTGCCTCGAATAACTGGAGAGATATCAGAGGAACTGTCAGATCTCACTACTTATGTCATCATTGAAAGTAAAAAAAAAGCACACCTCAATGATGAGGGCTCCCATGTAGAGCGCAGTCAGGGGTGTTTGCTCTGCTGGTTTGATGACTACTGTGTTACCACAACACAAGGCAGGAACTATCTTCCACGCAAACATGAGAAGGGGAAAATTCCACTGCAGGCAAATGAGGGACAGAAAGATGATTTTAAAAATGGGATATGTAAAATCATGTTCTGATGACAAAAGCTCATAATTATTTAAGATGAACTGTTGACAAAACTGTTTGTACATTTCTGTACAGTAATTAAGTAGTACCATTGCTGGAGTTACGTAAAAATGCATTTACATACTTAAGCTGAAGATCACTGTTGATCACCAATACACCAAGAATTTCTGACAATATTGCCTTTTGTTCTAAATCAGCTAATTCATCAATTTGTTTTAATACTTTCATTAAAATATTGGACAAAGAATGTTAGATATATGTATGTCTGTTCAGTGTTGATCTATCATAACATAAATGTTAATTTACAGGCTATATATTTTAGACAAAGCAGCAACTTGCTGGTTTCTCACTTTATTAAGAATTGTACTTGCACTATTCAACATATGTTCCGCTGCTTTCTTTTCACCATACTTCATTTTTTTTTGTATTTTCATGATTTCTACAATTTCTTTGAGAAAGAGGGGAATCTCATTGAAATAAGAATGAAAGTTCTAACCCAAATTTTGCTATGAATTTATTAAAATGACTTATTAAAAATATCATCAATTCTTTGTGAATGTTTTTAATAAATCTTGACAACAGTAAGTTTCAGACACATTGTGAATATTTTTAGATTAGAACCATTGACCAAGTAAACAATGTCTATTGACTTAAGCATTGACATTTCAGTTAGTGATTAGTGGACTATTCACGCCTTTTTTCCCCCTGCAGCCAGGATGTCGGATTGGCTGCCTAACCCCTGGGTGTCCAACTACTAGTCTTTGGACCAACTGCTAAACGATGAACAAACATTATCTGAAGCTGCATACTCTCTCCAAATGAAGTCCCTTCACACATTGAGGTACGTGTTTGGCCCCTGTTTGGATTTCCTCCCAGTAACATGGCTTGGAAAGAGGATGCAGTGATCTGAGCTGTACATGGTTCATCACTTGACAAAGCTTTACATTGACATCTTTGATAACTGTTTCAGGCCTACTAATTGGTATTGGCTATTGCTCAGTTGATGGTGCATTCAAATCTAATTCCAGGATGTGAGGACAAAAATCAAGGCTGGCACTCCAGTGTAGCACAGAGCGTGCTGCACTGTCAGAGACACCATCTTTTGGGTGAGATATTCAACCAGGGACCTGTCTGCTTGCTTTGGTGAATGCAAAAGATTGCACAGCACTGTTTGAGAAAAGGGTAGAGACTAGTGTCCTGGTCAATATTTATCTCTCAAATAACACCAGAAAAACAGGTTTCCTGGTCATTATCACATTGCTGTTTGTGAAAATTTACAATGTGGAAGTTGACTGCCACATTTCCTACATTGTCATAGTTACTCCATTTCAAAATTATTTCATTGGCTACAAAGTGTTTTGAGCTGTCTGCTGGTTGGGAAAGGCACTAAACGAAAGCAAGTTTATTTATTTATTTTTCTACTCATCCAGCCTGTTTACAAAAGCTACAATTCTTCCGTGCCTGGACACAGTTATTTTCCTCATGTTATATAAATCATGTCGTGTATAGGTCACTCCCTTGTATAAATACAGATCCTTGGATACATCAAAATAGACAATAATTTTATACTGCAATTATTGCCCAAAGTGATTGACATTTAAAAGCCAACTATAGTCATGATGACAGCGAAGCATGAGGCAACAGTATTTCATTTACACTCAATTACACAAACTCAAAATTTGCTAACTTAAATGTTACCACTCTTGGGTTTTAAATATTATAATTCATTTTATAGGTTCAAGCATACTGATATTTATCTGAAAGAAACAGATACAAGACATGAGCTTTATTAGGATATTTACTCTCCATCTATTTACATTTGGATACTTCTCAGTCTACATTGCGAAGTATCCACATTATATATATTCAGCTATCAAGAATATCCACAACTGTTGGAAGATACTGTTAAATGTTCTGTAATCACACTTTTACTGTAACACATGTGCAGCACTCATAATCTATTCTGCATTTAATCTCAAATCCCTGTACAAAATAACTGAACCATCAGAGATTTTATCTGATTAATAAAGAATGTAAGGTGCTGATTTGATTTCTCTAATACATGCATTAAATTAACTATGAATGTAGCCAAATAAATAAGTCCCTTCTACTGTTTGAAAATAGGCTTTTCCTCGTATTCAATGGGCTGAGTTTTTATTTAAGGACTCCCAGCTGCAAGTTATCCTTTCATGTCAGAGGTGCACAAATAATAAGATTAAAAATTGGTCTTCAGTTTTCATCTGTGGTATTTCTGAGAACATAAACACCTACTGTTGATGAATAATACTCACAGGGATGATCTGTCCACACACCCCTATTGGCTCATGTCTTGTAAATGTGAAATAATCTCCATCTGTAAGAAAGGTCTGCAATTACTCATCATTCCTGTTTGATTTGGCTGCACAAAAAAACATTAAATACTTCTCGGCACATTAATCAACTTGCACAGGAGAGAAAATATGTAGACTATCTTTTACTGTCAAGTCCTGATATTGACAAACCAATGTAGTTTTCATGAAAAATAAATTGCGAAGAGAACTGTTTAATAAAAATCCTTGTTATAAAAAGGGACCAGGTAGACTGCAATTACATGATTAAAATCATTGTTTTAAACCTGGTTCAACAATTTGATTGTCAATAAAGCATAACTTTTACAATACTTTTTCATTTTAATATTTGCCCAATCTAGTTGTTTTCATTGTCGTTGAGTAAAATCCATTCCTTTTCCCACCTCTGGGAGAAAATTGAGTTGGGAAGGAAACATCCAATTCCAATCCTGATGTGAGTCTGTAACGATCCAACAAGAGGTTTTTTTATTGTTTCATGGGATGAGACTGTAACTGATAAGGCCAGCATTTCTTGCCCATTCCTAATTGCTCAGAGAGCAGTTAAAAATCAACCACATTGCTGGCTCTGGAGTCACATGCAGGCCATGTGACTGATTAAGGATGATCAGCCATGATCATATTGAATGGTGGTGGAGGCTCGAAGGGCAGAATGGCCTACTCCTGCACCTATTGTCTATTGTCAGACCAGGTAAAGATGGCAATTTCATTCTCTCAACAACATTAGTGAATCAAATAGCTTTTTCCACAATTGACAATCGCTTCACAATCATCATCAAACTCTTTATTCCAAATGTTTATTGAAATTATGATGTGATTTGTACCTGGGTTTCTGGATTAACAGTCCAGCAATAATACCACAAGGCCATCACTTCCCCGTATGCTTATGTTGAATATGACATATAAGATATTGAATGGGGTCATCAGGGTATAAACATTAAGGCATTGTTTTCCTAGCTGAGGGATTAAGTAATCAGGGGCATGTTCTCAGGACAAGGGACTGTTCATTTAGAAACATAGACATAGAAAATGGGAGCAAGAATAGGCCATTCACCACTTGCACCACTACGACCACAGCTGGTCATCCAGGTCAGTATCCAGTTCCTGTTTTCTCCCAATAGCTTTTGATTGCTTCAGCCCTAAGAACTACATTCAATGCTTTGACCTCAACCTTTTGCTGTGGCAGAGATTTCCACAGCCTTATCCCTTTCTTGATGATGAAATTTCCCCTCATCATGGGCCCAATTGGCTACCCCCGTATCAACTGTGACCACTAGTTTTCAATTTCCCACTCATCAGGAATATCCTTCTCTATTTATTCTGTCTATTCCCATTAGAATTTTATAGGTTCTTATGAAAGCGCGTCCCCCCCTTACCTTTTGAAACTCCAGTGAATGTAATCCTAATTAATTCTATCTCTCTTCGTGTGTCTGTCCTGTCACTTCAAGAATCAGTCTGGTAAAATTTTGTTGCACAACCTCCAAATCAAGAATATCCTTGCTCAGTTAAGGGGACCAAAACTGAACACAAAACTCCAAATCTGGTCTCAACACAATTGCAGCAAGGTATGCCTGCTCCTGTACTAAAACACATTATTTGCCTTCCGTACCTTCTGCTGCACCTACAAACTTACTTTTAGCAACTAAGTTACAAGGGCATCCAGGTCTTGTTGCACATTCCGTTTTCCCAGTCTAAATTAGGACTGTGATGAAGAGAAATCTCTTCACTCAAGTGGTTGTGAATGTTTCAAGTTCTTCACCTTAGATGGTCGTGGGTGCTCCATCACTGAACATGCTTAAGGCTGAGATAGACAGATATTTGGTCTCTCAGGGAATCAAGGGTTGATTGTGGCATCCTAATTGATATGCTAGGGTTATAATGAGTAAGCAGTAAAGTGAAATTGAAGCTGAAGATCAGTCATGATCAGAATGAAAGAAAGAAAAAACTCAATAGGTTTTAAGCTTGACTCTTGAACCTATTTCTTAACTTTTTATGTTATTTTCTCAAGAATATTATCTTCACAAAAAAAAGATATATTCCATGAATGGTGGATACTGATCTAGCCTTGTTCATAGAATGCATTACAGCCAAGCCTTTAACTTGAATATATCAAAGGAAAGGTGTAAAACAAACATTTCAACATTTATTCTTCAACATAAATTCAAATTGTGAGTCAACCCAGCTGCTTGACACTGGGCCAAGTCCAAAATCAGTCTGAAGTGGAGTTGTAAATATCTTGTCATTTTCTTAAGGTTTAGATGCAATTATTGGAAGATGTGTCATTAGGAATTTTTTTAAAATTGGGGATTGACAGGCAGAGTTAATACCATGGAGTCCAAGATCGGCTAAAGGACAACTCCACGATAAAAATAGCCAAGTTCCACGCCAGTCAACACCCACAGTCAAATTATTGCCAGTCAGTTATACTTGGTGGAAGAATGTGGTGAAATGTATGCATTTTTCCAATTTCCAGAGTGTTTATATTCTGTAAATAGTAAGCAGTCAGCGACGTACATGAGGGAATTATTTTTATGCGATGATTCAAGAGGCGATCTTTCACTTATTTCAGCAATCCTCAGTTTAAAGGTTGAAAATATCTACAAATGCATTAAACTTCCTTTTCACAATTCTATAAAAAGTATTTATTTGGTTGTAAAGCACATTGGGACATTCTGAGTTCATGAAAGGTGCTATATAAACACAAGTTATTTCTTTTTGTCTCCAATATGGAAGCTTGTATTTCTATGAAAGATTACTGGATTGGCAGGTGTAGTATTCCTTGTCTCTGTTTAACCCAGGGTGCTTTCACTAATTGTGGCATCCTAGCTGATATGCTAGTTGAAATAGTTTAAGATCCTTCTAATACATTCTTTAAATTTGGATTCTGGAAACTGATTCCTAGTATTCACATTGTTAGATCCATTATCTACAGTTTTATGGCAAACTCATAAACCCTCTGCACAACCCAAAGATTCAAAGTAAGACCCTCCAGTGCATCGACTCAGCTGCTGAATGGGTAACTTCACAGGACAGCATGAGGCCCATTCTAATTTTTTCTGAAATGCTTATTTCTTTGCATTTCAATACGGATGCACAGAATCTCAGAATTATTCCAGTGCAGCAGAAGGCCATTTGGTCCACTGTGCCTATACTAGCTGTACAAACGAGCATCATTACCTAGTGCTCATCTCCTGTTTTCTCTCCACACCCTTGCACGTTTCAATAGTGAAAATATAATGCCACATTTTAATGGACTGGCTTTTGATAATCATTAGTGCCAACATTTCCAAGATTTGCATTTACAAAGTGCTGTGAAGGGTGAATGCTTATGTTTTATTTGTCTTAACAAAGGTTTTTTTCTTTCACAGTTTATGAACCGATAAAGAGAAGCAACTATATTAAAGGCACAGAGCGACAGTCTATTTTTCATTCTCATTGGAAATAACTAATGTGCATGTCTCCTGTCTGGGAGATATCAGTAGGAGTCCATTTGAATGAGGTCTGCACATTTGACACCAATCTGAAGGTGCCTAAAGGAATTTTTTTTTTAACATTGGAACCTCCCTGTGATGTTCCACACTTTGATCTCTACCACACCTGAACCTCTCTGCAAGTGCTTAAAATGCACGAGCACTTGTCATTTGAGAACACAGAACATGTCAAGATCAAGCTGTTCCAGTGGCTAGTCGGATACAAATAAATACATTGAATGCTGCCTTCAAGAAGGACAGGATTCCTGCTGAGACATACAAATTAATGGAAAAACAAAGGTAGAAACTATTTACATGAAGAGTTACCAGCTGAACTGATTCTAAAAATAATTCTAGCATGGGTGGTGTTGCACTAATTAGAACATTTCCAAAATATGTTTGAATTTTTAATGCTTCACTGACTTGTCAGCCAATCTAGAATCATAACTAATTAGGATTACACTAAACCTATGTTTCAATCTACAACAGCAATATTTTACATACCAAACGCTCATCTTAAATGAGCCATACCATTGGTTTAAGACAACTTTTAAAAATCCTTTATTTTATTGTCTATTTTAAATGTTATTGGAAAAAGTGATTCTAGAAAAGTCAATGAATCCAAGAGAGTAAAGGAGCTGAATTGACACAATTGCTGAAACACCCCAAGCTCTTGATATTATCTATTAATCTTAGTTCAACTTCCTTTCACTATTGGGATAAGCATCTCGTTTTGGCCAATTTCTTTCATGCTGTCATCAGGCTCCGATTATTTAAACAAATTCTGTTTTTTGAAACAACAGAAATAGAAATAAAACGAAAGGATGTTAAAGTTCAGCAGAATTTGTTTCAACTGTGGGATTTTATAATGGAGTTCTGATGGTACATCTTCCCCTTTAAGCATTTCAATAAACAAATCCCATTCTCATGCCCAGAATGTCAGGACTAGCAGGAAAACAGCACAGTTGTAAGGTATAAATCACAGCTTTGGAAAGGGCTGTCGAAACACCAGAGGGAAAACTGACATCCCAAAGGCATTTCAGAATCGAACCGAAATCCAACAATGGTTTCGTTTCCAATTTGTTGTAAATACTTTAGAAAGAACAACTGACAAGACATCAGACGTTTTGAGTAATTTTCATAGTGGGATGATTTGAGGGTTAAAGAATTCCTGGCACATGAAAATCTCCAATAAAATTACAACAGAGAGTTTCTTGAAAATAACAGAGCAGCATTTTAAGAAAATGACTCATTTTTAAGCAAAAGACATTGTGTTTCATTATCAAAGAGGCAAGAATTTAAGATGAGATGTACTTGAAAATTATTATCTTAAACCCTCTTTAAACTACCTACCACTTGCAAATATTTCTTGGACATCATAATTATTTCATTTGGACATAGATTGTTAAATGATTTATCACTGATTATAATTCAGCCTACTCTAGGCTACACAGTCTGAACTGGCTTCACAGTGTTACTACCCCAGACTGACAGATTCACTGCATGTGCATTTTACAAAGTATAACTCTGTCTCCCCTCCCACTCGTCAAAACAACATAAACTGGGAAGACATCTGGGCCTTGACTCTGTCATCATTTATACCAGTTCTTTAATGTCTTTCCACCATAGACACCCACTCTGGAAGCCAGAACTCATTAGCTCTAACCCTGCAATTCACTGTGATTAAACATTTAATCAAGTGGTGTTTTTAAAAGCAGTTTCCACTATAAAGGAAATCTATCTAAAAAAACTCTGCTCAACTACTGCTCTCAAAGGAATTAAATTAAGAAACTTGAGAAGCTCTTTTGACTCTAATGTGTGTGCATCGTCCCATAGTAACTGACTTTCAAGAGCTAATACAATAATATTTGAAGAATACAATCCTGCTATGGATTGTTTTTTTCTCTTTGGAACTTAAAGGCACGTGAAAATAGAGAGTGTCAATGACAAATGGGTGACAGGACATTAACAATCCCCAATTTTGTTTTCTGTCAGCAATTGCATAGCCTCGACTTGAGAGAATTCAAGTGGTGGTGATCAGGAGGGAACTGTCTCATTCATCACTAAGTTAGATATGACTAGATTGTTTTAACCTTACACAAACTCACAGTTCTAGTGGTCATTTGACCCAAACTGATGTTTTTAAAAGTTGCTGGTTCTATTCAGATAACTAAGCACTGAACAGCATTAAAAATTCTTCAATAACTAAGGCAGAGACCAGTAACACATACTTGTGTTGAACATACCTTAATTTTCATTCAAAACACAGATTTTAAAAGGTGTACCACACTACAGAGACTGGCAGGACCACACCAGTTGGGATGTTAATCTGTACTGGCACTTCTCAAATAGGAACTGGAGTAGGCCATTCCCTAAAGTAATTCACAATAACCACCGACTGCATTGGCGGAAGTCTGACAAAGAATTACTAACAATCTCGGCTAAGATTAATATATTGCATGGGGAATGCAAGAAAGGAAAGTTATCTGCAAATGGGAGCATCTCAAGGGATGAGTGGAGCTGTGAGCTGTAACTCTGACTTCTAACCTTGGTATCTACATTCCAATAAAGTGAAGACCCAGGTTAGAAGTTTGTTTTCTTTTGTCCATCATCAGGATATTGAATAAATTGAGTTTGGATCAGTTTGGAAAATCTTATGAAACTATCACTATGTGGACAGGAATTGATAAAGGTTGGTGTAGCTAATCACAGTTGCAGGGATGCTGATCTGGAGTCAGGATTATGTCATATTAAAAGTATTTACTTATTTTTCTTGGTTCTTCATAATTACTGACCAATATGAATTTCAAAATAAAAGGTTGGACCAAGCAATATTTCCAAGATTCTGTTTGCACAAGATGGCAATTAATCTTTTACATCAGCTATCCATATAAATCGAACTTGTGCTGAAGTTATACTGCAATGAGACCAATTCTTGTAGAATATGAGAAAGACGAAAGTTATACCACAAAGTTATGCTCCTGGGGAGCTTTGTTTTACTGTTAGAGAAGCAGAGTTTGATTTCATGTATTAAGAAACTCAATACTGAGCTTTTTTAGTGCTCAGAAAATTCAACAGTGACCCCTAAGTCATGCAGTTACATTGATATAAATCTGAAACTGCTTTCGATTAGTGTGAAACTCTCTGTATAACTATATTGTTAATCAACTGGGTTGGTCTGAAAAGTAAACTGTATCTGACATTTTTTTGGAAATAGTATGATTTGTAATAATCAGATCTCCATGGTTAGAGTTTACTGCCAGTTTCCTGTCAATTTGAAATGATTTCAGATGTGTATCAAAGCAAAAGGGCAAGTATAAACCAGCAATCACATCCTGATCTAAGCCCAACCATCAGCACCACCAGTTGCTTCATCGATAGCCTTCACTCCATCATAAGGTCAGAAGTGAGAATGTACACTCATGAAGTGAGAATGTACACAATGATCAGTATCCTTCACAACTCCTCATGTACAGACTCAGTCTGTGCATACATGCAGCAAGATCTACACAGAATTGAGCTGATTAATGGCACACAAGTGCCTGCAATGACCATTTCAAACAAGACAGAATCTAACTATTTTCTCTCTCTGCACAGCTCCTGTTGAACCTGCTGGGTTTTTGCAGCATTTCTGCTTTTGTTTCCAATTTCCAGCATCCATAGCTCTGCCTTTTGACTTAACCATTTCACCTTGACAATGAGAATGCCATTGCCGAAACTTATAGCATCAATATCGAAGCTGGGAATTGTGCAGCAAATAATTCAACTCCTTTCTCTGCAGTGCGTGTCCACCAGTCTCAAGACACAAGTCAGGGTGAGAAAGAGTAATCTGTTTGCAAGGACATATGCAGCTCCAGGACAAAACAGCCATCTTGATTGGAGACCAAACAAATATATTTAACATCCACTCCCTTCATACTGATACACAATGTCACAGTGTGCACCACCATCTAGAAATGCACTGAACAATTCAATAAACCTCCTTCAACCGTACCTTTCAAACACATGATGTCTACCACCAGGAAAGAAAAGGACAGCAAATGCAGAAACTGCCACATCCAAATTCCCCTCCAAGTTACACACACCTTGACCTAGAATGTTTTGTCAATTCTTTACTGTTGCTGGATCGAAACCCTAGAACTCCCTCCCCAACATTGCTGTAAACATACCTAAGACAGATAGATTGCAGTTAAAGCAGCCAGCTCATCCTCTGAAGGGCAATTAGGGATGGACTACAAATGCTGGTCTTGCCACCAATGCTCACACCCCATCAATGACTATCAAAAAAAGCTTAACTATACATCTAAGTGCGCTGAAAGCAAGCACTAACACAAGCCGAAGATTTAGACTTACCAGCTGCAGATTGAAATTCCATTTCAAAAAATCCATGACAGTATGACTGTTGTCTACTGACTGAACATCATACTCACCACATAACAAATTTTGTGACTCTTAGTTTATATACATCCTAAGATTTCTCAGTAACCTTGTGACCAGATTTAGACTATCAATAGTAAATGCTATTTAGTGTAAGCTACAATATCTAAATCAGGCATATGTATCAAATATCATCAAAAAGTACAGAAGCTCTGTTGAATCTGAAACAAGGCACCTGATGTTTAACTCTTGTGAGAGATTGTTAAAACAAAAGTCAAGTTAAGCACAGAAACAGCTTATTCATTAAGTCTCATTTCAGCTTTAGTTTTGGTATTCCCTGCTTGAATTCCTGCCAAGCAGAAACACCAATGGGTCCCTTTCCTTTGTCAACTTACCAACAGGAATTGTCTTGCCATGAATCTTGTCAGTCCAACCAGCAAAGTATCTGAGGGTTTTTATGACTCCCTGTAGGTCAACATAATAAGCCTGGAGAAATGGCTTTCCACTGTCTAGAGATTCAAGTGTCTGCAAAGAACATAATGCAATTCAATGAGATGATAAATCAAGCTGGGGATAGAAAGTGAGATTACAGCATGCCTTGCTCAATATTAGTTATTTGAAGGTACCTATCAGTCTCTCTTGGTGTATGGACTGCATCCAACTGGACACCAATCATATCATTCATGACTGATGAAGTGATGAGTGTGTTAATGTGATTAGGATCATAAAATGGATTATTCATATTTCCCATGGATGTCTGACATATAGGTGTTTCACTTCCTCCAATGGGACATTGGTTAATACATTTTCGTCTGCTTTATAATAGTGCATAAGGGAATCTACCTAAACACATTGCCAGTAGAAATTTAGCCCCCTAATGCATTCATAACAGGTGTATTGTTATTTGAAGGGAAAGACAAACAATTTATTAAGCAAAAAGATGAACCCCCTCAATATGGAAAGGAATACAGGCCATCTACTAGGAAACATTGGAGAATTGGAAGTATAGACAAGCAATGATGAACTGTTTATCTTGTAGTTTTAAAGGAATTAAAAGATAAGTTTATTTTCAGAGATCACAAACATTTCTAATCTGTTTTTCTCTATTACATGAAATTGTATGACTCTGTTTCTAATGTTTCTGCTCTAAGGCTATGTTTTGTTCGGTTAATGTTTTCTGGGTATTTCTTTTTAAGATAGCTATTCACAAATTACAGTCACTGAACTCCCAGGGGTCAGTAGAAACTTTCCAGGGGTGTGGGGATCAAAACCATCATGTGTAAGTACAAGAAGCAGGAACAGAATGCAGTCACCACAATATGCATAGCAGAGTGGGTTGGCTGCCTCACAGGAGGGGGGGTTTGGATTGTACATGAAGGAGCACTGAAAACATCATAAAAGTAAATACCAAGTTTCTGAAAAGCTTTAGAGAAATACTCTTCACATGTAGCTCTTTTGTTTGAATATTATAGAACCAAAATCTTTAGATGGGGATCCATGGTTATTTACTCATTTGAAGGGGAATCCTTCAAACAGTATTGTGGAGGTTTGAAAATCCATGTTTTTGGTTACATTTCCTGAAGTATATGTTCTTAAGATGTATATTCTTAGGATATGCATTTTAGAGTATATTCTCCTATGGTAGATGTTTTTATGGTTATGTTTCTAGGTTATTTGTAGTGAAAATATATATTTAGATTAGATGTTTTAGGGATATATTTTCTAAAGGTATGTGTTTAAGTTTTATGTTTCTAATGTTTGGCTTCCTCAGATTTCTGTTTTGTTATTTTTGGCTACACTTTATTTTTGCTGTTATTTTGTTTATCTTTTGTTTAACTATTTTATCTGTCCTTCTGTTAACTGTGGGTGGGAATAAAATGTCCTCTTTGCTAGTCCTGCAGTTTGTTGATCGTGTAATTCAATGCCTGATACTGCAAGATGTGACTGGATGCTCACAGCAAGATGCGCTCGGTCTCGTTCCACCAGATCTGCCAGCTTGTCGATCAGCCGACCCCTCTCTGAAGCATCCATCCGCCTCCACACGGAGCCCGGGGAAAAGGCAATCCGAGCAGCTTGTACTGCCTTGTCCACATCAGCCTGTAGAAGCAGTGTACAGAAAAATAAACAATTAATGTTACAGTAAGAAGCAATCTTCAATTTTAACACAAAACATTTTTCTTGTACATTAAGTGACTTATGCTTGTATACATTGTGAGTACTAAAACTCATCACATACTATTACAAATAAGATGCTTAAAAGTTATGCACTATTGAGCCTAAACATTTCTGAATGTGTAGCTGACAATGGCACAGCAATGCTAAAGAAAACTGAGCCACTGTGCTCAGTTGGACAACTGTAAGTCACCATAGTCTTACCAGACGATAGGGTTGCTCTCTCATGAATGAGAGACAACTGGTGGTGGTTTAACCTGAAGGTTCCCACGCCTTAATGTATTTCTTTTATCAATTAATGAAATGAATAGAGTAAGAAACAAACCAAATGACAGAAAGGGTAATAGAGTTAATGTAGATTCAGAATGAGAAATAAAAAGAGAAAGGAAACCTTTATAACCCTGCGTGGGTTTCCTCCAGGTGCTCCGGTTTCCTCCCACAATCCAAAATAAAATGTACAGGTTAGGTGAATTGGCCATGCTAAATTGCCCGTAGTGTTAGGTGAAGGGGTAAAAGTAGGGGAATGGGTCTGGGTGGGTTGCACTTCAGCGGGGTCGGTGTGGACTTGTTGGGCCAAAGGGTCTGTTTCCACACTGTAAATAATCTAATCTAATCTAATCAAACAAACACAAGATGAGAAAATTGTAACCCAGTTGTGTTTGTGAATTGTTGTATTTTGTCCTTGAGAAGTTAATGAGTGAATGAATGAGTAGCAGGACAACTATGCAAATTGTATAAACATTCTTGATGCATGAAGAATAAAATGAGAAACCCTGTCCATCACGATCAGGATCAGTGGGGCACCCAGGGGCAAGTCATTACACTGCATTCATCGGAACACAGAAATTGCTAATACAATTATGATGGAATTGTTGACTGATCATGGCAATCAATCTTTATCAATTAATCTACAACAGACATAGAAATGACAGAAGAAAAATCCCAGTGGTGGAGAGAGTTGGGAACCATAGGTCCTAAATCATTGCTTTCCTCCCACGCATGCTACATTTACTAGGTCATGTCTCATATTACACATGCGCTGCATCCCAACATTTTTTCCTCAAAGAAATCTATCTTATTTGCACTCAAGTGTCAAAACAGCTTTGCATCCAAAAAAATCATTACTCTCCTACACTAACAGAAATGACATACAAATACTGCCAAAGCAGATAGTTATAGAGTCATAGAGTCATACAGCATGGAAACAGACCCTTCAGTCCAATTAGTCCATGCATGACCATATTCCCAAACTAAGCTAGTTCCACTTGCCTGTGTTTTGCCCATATCGTTCCAAACCTTTCCTATTCATATACAAATCAAAGGTCTTGATTTTTTTAAAAATCTCTCCAAGAACAATTCACTAATCGCTGGTCTGAGACTTCACAGCTTCACTATTCCCTTTTTGAACCTTTATGTTCCAATGTAACATAATGACTTTAGAAGGGCCCTTATGACATATGTCAGCAATTGTATATGGCTACAGCCAGAGTAATAGGCACTAAAAATGGAAATGTATTTTAATGGGGGTGCTATTGGTGAACTTTCAATTTTTTTCTCAGTTTCATTAAGGATAATATGGAGTGGCATAAATTGCCCCATCAATTAGTGGCGAATCGAAATTCTTCTCATATGAGTGAATTAAAGTTGATAGATAAAAAAATGAAAAGTGAGTAATAAAGAGAGAAGAAGAAAGAATGGGTTAAGAGTGAGAGAATAAAGTAAGAAAGTATTTATTATTGAGCAAATAGAAAGCAATAAAATTGTAACCCAGTTGTGTTTGTGAATGTTGTATTTTGTCGTTGAGAAGTTAATGAGTGAATGAATGAGTAGCAGGATAACTATGTAAATTATTAAACATTCTTGATGCATGAAGTATAAAATGAGAAACCCTGTCCATCACGATCAGGATCAGTGGGGCACCCAGGGGCAAGTTATTACACTGCTTTCATTGAAACATAGACATTATTGAATGCTAATAAAAACCTGGGTCTATCTAATTCACCTTCCAGTCTGTCAGTTGCATAATACAATGACGATGGAATGACCATGGCAAACCATATCTATCAATCTTGATGAGATTCTTCTATACCATAAAATGGTCAATATTTCTACAGCCTCGAATGGTGAACATTGTTCCTTTACCAACAATTTCCCAGCATTTTATAGCTCATATGTGTGCAAAGTAACTATGCATTAGGCCTTTTGAAACACGTTGTGTGTATAGATTGTGGACAAAATTACTCCTCAATTCCTATTGTACTGAATGTTGATGAAATGATTTTATGCATATATTGGACACATCAAACTAAGGGAAATTACAATGGGAATGATTTGATCTTTATTTGACAAACAAATGTTGACATTATCACCAGAGCATTTTACCTTGTCAGCTTCTTGAACATCACAGATTTTCTCTCCTGTTGAAGGGTTGGAGGTGGAGAATGTTTTCCCACTCACTGAATGATGCCACTCATTGTTAATGAAAAGCTGATGAGATAAGAAAGCATGGAACTCCATAAAGAATCATGTAATCTAAAAAGAGTTGGACAGCCATATGTAAAAGATCAATGTGTACACTGCAGCTCATGCTATTCATCAAGTTGTAACTCTTAAGGAAATCATATATAATAAGTATAGAAGGCGTTCATTCAGTCATTCATGGCTTTTTGCAATATCCATTATGTCCCACTTCTCTGCTTATCTCCCAGAGGCCTACAAAATGTTCCTCTTCAAGTTTTCTTGTTTCAAAAGTTTTTTTTTAATCTGGTTCCACTATACTTCCAGGCAGTGTATTCCAGATCACAACAACTTGCTGTGTAAAAATGTTTTCCTCATGTCTTCTGGTTCTTTTACAAATTACCTTAAATCAGTTCCGTCTGTTTAACGACCTCCTGCCACTGAAAACAGTTTCTCCTTAATTAAGCCTTTTTCAAAATCTTGAAAACTACCTCCCATTAATCTTCTCTACTCGAAGGAGAACATCCCCACTTTGTGTAGCCTTTATGTAATTATAGTACATCATCTCAGTACCATTCTAGTAAAATTCTGAAGGCTCCAATATCCTCAAGTGCAAAATACTTAGAATTGGCCACATTGCTTCAGATGGGGCTTCACCAGTGTATTATAAAGTTTAGCATAATTTCTTTGCATTTCTATTCTATCCCCCTATTTGCAGAGTCAAGGATCCTGTATGCCTATTCTTAGTTTGATTACTGTCCTGCCACCTTCAAAGACTTTTGTATATATGTCCAGGTCTCTCTTCACAATGATTCATTTCACACATCTCTGTATTACATTTTGTTTGCCATCCATCTGCCCATTTCACCCACCTAAATCCTCCCCAAGCTTATTACTACTGCTTTGCTTTTATATGACAGTTGTAAGTTCTGTGTCCTTTGAAATAGTTTAAAATGTTGCTCCAAATGCTTACTTCTGGGTCTTTAATGTATTTCAAAAAATGATTGACCTAATGTCAGTCTCTTACCAATGCCATCATATACTTCAATCCAGACTGATAAATGACCACATTTCTCTGCTTTATTAGTCTTTTTTTTAAAAAAAAACCTTTTTCTCCCTTTAATTTCAGGCACTTTAATTTTACTGACAAGTGACATTTTACCAAACTTTTGAAAATCCATATGCACATCCACCGCAATACTCCCATAATCCCTCTCCATTACTTCAACAGAGAACTCAAACAAGTCCATCAAACCACAAATTTGCAATGGCTTTCTTAAACCATATTTTTCTAAGTGCCAATTAATTTTGTCCAGGATTAATGTCTCAGAAGTTCTGCTTCACGGACTTTAGGCCGACTGGTCTATAATTGCAGAGTTTGTTTCTGTCCTTTGAATGTGATGCAACATTTGCTACGTTCCAGTTACCACACAGTCTGTTACGCCTTACACACACACACTTTAAGGAAGTTTACATATTTTCTATAACTGAGTAAATGCAACAGGAGTCTGGCAATGTGGTTTGCTTCCGCAGTCTTTTTCCAACTATCCAGAGTTTTGCACACTATACTGCGTGTGGAAGGAGCATTGATTTATGGGAGACCCTCCCATCTTCTCTCCAACTGTCTCATCGACTGTAACTTGTGTCCCACTGACTCCTGTAGTCGCCAGGATACAGGGAAGGGTCTGGGTGATGTTTACATCTGCGCCTCCAAACCAATGGGTCTGTACTGGTTTGAAGCGTTCCCATCGTATTTAGTCGTCTGTTGTTTTATAACCGCTCCTATATTTTACCGCACTCCTAAATTAAAGGCGCTACATAAATAGAAGTTAAGCTTCCACAAAGATAGCCACGTTGTAAATTAACATTTCTCAGTCGGTTTAAAACCGAAACAGGTGGTTTAAAGGTAAATACCGTCCTGCAGAGATTCCCCTTGCAGTTAAACAACTTATAGACCATTCATTTAACCAATGGCTCTCGCTTTGAACATCGCCAGCCATGGGAAGTTTTGGTGTTTGCCAACGCGAGAGACAGGAATGTGGTCCAGCGATCGTGTGTACAGTTCTCAGCGAGTGTGTGCTCTGGTTTTTACTTCTCCAGTTTATCGAAGGCATTACAACCCGCCCCAATGCACTCTGTTTGAGTCTGTTCAGGAACAATATTTATGGTCCCCTCCCGTGCCTCACAGACGCATGTTTACCAGTCTCTAAATATTTAGATCATTGAATACTGATTTATTGAAGTCAACCAGAGCAGATACGTAAATGTAATCTGTCCGCGAGACAGGGATTAGTCGCTTCCAAGGAGATCTGAGAGAAAAGAGAGCAGCTCTCTGGAACTGCCTCATGAATGAATCGTTGCAGCTGACACACAAACACTTGGCAGTTTCACAAAAGCGACATAACTCACTGGTGAAGGCGGAAGCTTATTCACGCTCAGCTGGTACCTCCACTCGCCAGCTTGGTCAACGAAGACAGAAAACAAACCTGTCTCCTCAGCGAACCCCCTCCTGTATCACTGCTCGGACAGATGATTGGGGACACAACACAGTGGGGGCAGGCAGCCTCTGTGCAGAGAAATCAGAGTGAGGGTTTCGGGTCCGGTGTCGCTGCATTCAGAACTGAGGAAGGGTAACCGGACGCGACACGTTCACTCCGATTTCTCTGCACAGATGCTACCAGACCTGCTGAGCTTTCCCAGCAACTTCTGTTTCTGATTTGCAGCATTCGCGGTTATTTCGGGCTTTTGTTTAAAACGACAATGTCACAGGTAACCTCCACTGATTCACAATTCCCCAATGGCAGTTGGTGAGTTTTAAATTTAATGCCAGTCGAATGACCATGTAACAATCCACTTTTTAAAAAGGGAAATCACCGATGTTCTTGACTTAGGAAAGGCAATCTGTGTCCTTACCCCACCTCATGTGACTCCAGACTCACAGCAGCGTTGCCCACCACAGACGATTAAAGCAAACACTGGCTTTGCAAGTAACGCCTATATCCAATGTGAGAATTATAAAATATGTTTTGGTTTTTATGTTTTCATCCAATTTATGAATTAATAATGGGTACATTTTGGGAAGTGATTTTGTGCATTTTTCCAGAGACCTGTTTTCTTGTTTGTCAGATTGAATCAGTTAATTGGGAATGAACTCAGCTAAACGGTAATTCACATCAAGGTAATGGATGGTACAGGGAGGTCCCATTCTTAAGGGAGCAAGGTACCCAAAACATTAATCGTCCCCTAACCTTTCCCAACTGCAGCTTCAAGCAAATCCGATGCTATATTCTATTTATCTAACCTATACATTGATGGAAAACCTTACAATTTTTGGAAGTAAGCAAAATATTCGTGTTTTGTTCAGGTCTGTAGAACTCCCCAGCCATTTAACTTGGATATTTACTCAACGTTTTGAAACAAATGATCATTCAGTTTCACTCAACTGCAGCAACTGGCCGTTTTAATGTGTGTCAGGGACAGAGACCCGGTCTCTTAGTTAATCAAAACCAGTGGAGTAGAATGTTACGGGTGGTACTTTTTACCGAGAAAACTGACTGCAGTGTTCACGTTGCCATACTGGGTAGTCATACATTTCTGAAGTAGCCGTCTGGTGAGAAACTGAGAAAAGCCTCAGGGTTTATCCTGTTGAAATATGTTTAATCCAGTTTGGGACGAGCTGGTCAAAATATTCATGACGTCGATATGAAGAATGTAACAGTGATTGTGTTGCCTTCTGGGTTCTGCCTGTGTTTTTTACTTTGTATTTTACGAAGTGTGGGACTGGGTGTTAGGGGGCGATGTACGAGTCTGCCTTTCAGAAAGGCGTGTGAAAACGGAGCAGAGGGTATTAACACTTCATTCAGGGCAATTGCATGTTGGGCTGTTTTAAACAGTTTCGTGTCACCACCATCATAATTTAAACTCGTTTCCATTGGCCATGGTTCGATCCTTCAGTGCTCATTGTGTAACTTAGAGTTGTAGACCATGCACATCTACGGCACAAACATCAAGCACCACTTAATCTTAGAGCACCAGAACATGTGTTTTACAGTGGAAATGTATAAACTGTACAGTTGAGCTTTGAAATGGACTGGAATGCTTCCAGGATCCACCCCAGGACTTGCTGAATTACTTGATCTAATCTCACACACTAAGGATCAGTCTGAAGATCCAGGGAAGCCAAACACCTCCCTCCTACAAAACTCAATCTTGTCCCAGACCCTGCTCTCCCACCCCTTCCATCTTGTCCCAGACCCTGCTCTCCCACCACTCCCATCTTGTCCCAGACCCTGCTCTCCCACCCCCATCATCTTGTCCCAGACCCTGCTCTCCCACCCCTTCCATCTTGTCCCAGACCCTGCTCTCCCACCCCTTCCATCTTGTCCCAGACCCTGCTCTCCCACCCCTTCCATCTTGTCCCAGACCCTGCTCTCCCACTGTTCTCCCCAACCCTTCCATCTTGTCCCAGACCCTGCTCTCTTGACCCCCTCCAGCTTGTCCCAGACCCTGCTCTCCTGACCACCTCCATCTTGTCCCAGACCCTACTCTTCTGACCCCATCCATCTCGTCCCAGACCCTGCTCTCCCGACCCCCTCCTGTTCCAGATCCTGCTGTTCGAACCCCCAGCAATGTCCCAGACACATTCACTCCCAATCTTATCCCAGAGACCCCATCCACCTTGATCTGGACACTACCTTTTCCATCTTTTTCCAGGCACAGTCCAATCAGTCCATTCTATTCCCTCATTCAGTAAGATCATGGTTGACCTGGACCTTCATTTTATCAACCCACATTGATAGGAGTATTGGCCAAAATCTTGATTAAAGTAGTAACCAACGTTAAATTTATAGTGTCGGGGTCAGGAGCCAAAATTGGTCAGCAAGGAGACAGGTGACAAGTGAGGAAGAACTAATATTGTATGGGACAGGGCCACAGGGGGCAAACTTTGTCTCATGTACATATTAGGGAAGCATCATTCAACACACTTATTAGTTCATACTGATGCAATTCTCTGTATTACATAGTGAAATAAGTAGTACTTATGCTTATATGCGAAAGATTTACCAAGATGTTGCCAGGAATGGAGAGTTTGAGTTATAAAAATAGGCTGGATAGGCTGCGACTTTTTTCTCTGGAGCATGGGAAGTTGAGAGGACAACCTTATGGCTTCATTTGGAGGTCGCCACTGATGATGTTACCTCGCCAGGTAATGAAACGTCTGGATATCAAACCTACAGCTCAGTGAGCAAACCTACACCCTTATGGAGATTTATAAAATTGTGAGGTGCAGAGATAAGTTGAATAGCAAAGGTCTATTGTCTAAGGTGGGGCAGTTCAATACCAGCGGACATATTTTTAAGGTGAGGAGAAGAAAGATTTAAAAAGAACATGAGAGGCAACCTTTTTACACAGAGACTGATTAGTGTGTGGAATGTACTGCCAGAGCAAGTGATGGATACAAGTACAGTTACAATGTTTAAAAGACATATGAATAAGTACATGAATAAGGAAGTTTGGAAGAATATGGGCCAAATGCAGGCAGGTGGGACTTGTTTAGTATGGGAACATGATCAGCAGGGACTAATTGGACTGAAGGGTCTGTTTCCATGCTGTATGACTAAATGAGCTGGATTCAACAGAATCTTACCTTCTGAAATGACACACACTAATGGTGAAACAAAAACAGAAAATTTAAGTGCACATGTAAAGTTTCAGTTAAACTATATTTCTAAACACTTAACATATAATCAGCAACACTAGCTTTCTAATAATATTTTCTGGTTTGAGGTGGCATTGATAAATCATTCAAGCTGAGATGTTTTGGTTGATTTTGCTATCTCCACACTATAATTCATTCCAGTTTTGTAACACATTCCAGGCTTACAGTATCCCATACATTCAAAAGCTCATGGAGAATTACAAACAGAAATAAAAATATAGCATCACAATAACAAAATGACTGAACAAAGTAGTTTTCAACAAATTCAATAAAACCTCCAAGATTATATAAATACCCTTTGACTTTTTTTATGGATTAAAATGCATCGAAAATAAATGGTAAAATGTGACCAACACCTCTACGTGAGTTAAATTGAATATTTATATCTTTGTAACTAGTGACTTAAGACATTCACTGTATTGGCCATAACATTTTTTTTTATTGAGCCTCTGGGAATTATAGACACTATGTTCAACAGTAATTACTTCAAAACAGTCTCACTTTGAACGAATGTAATTTCAGCTCTACTTTTAAATATCATAAGTTTGTTTTTTGTAAATTGCATTGCAGGCAGTGAAAGCTTCAAAATTATAGATTGCAGCAGGTGATTAACTGCCATAATCTTTCTTTTGGGTTTCAGAAGATGTCAATAAAAGGCAGAATTTGCTCTGCTAGTTTGTGATGTAATCTGGCCTCCAACTCAATTATAACTTTGATTCACTCCCACCTTCATAATACCATATTCCATTTTTCTAACAGAACTGCCAGGGACAGATTTTCAACCATGATCTGTTGTATGTTTCTGCCACTTGTAGAATAAGACTTAGGATTCATTGGAAGGGTTTATGATATCTCTTAGATTAGATTCCAAATGTAGGGTCAGTTAGTTCAGTTGGTTAAACAGCTAACATATGGTTTGGATAAACAGCACAGGGTTCAGTTGTCAATCTACCCCTAGACTGAGAGTCTCAGGTTCAAGTCCCACCTGATCCTGAGGTGTGTAATAAGATCTTTCAACAGGTTGATTAGAAAATAGGTGAAATCTGATAGACTAATTACTTGTCACCTTTGAGGCCTTTCTTGTGGCACAGTGGTAGTGTCTCTACCTCTGAGCCTGGATGCCTGGTTTTAAATCACACTGGCTCCAGAGCTGTGTGTAATAGCACAGCTGAATAGGTTGATATGGAAATATCTCAATTCGCATTCTGGTTGGGGATTTACAGCTTACCTGTGTTAAAACAGTCACACCACTTTGTCAATGTGCAGCAAGTTGTTATTCAGGATCTACCCTCAGGCAGAGTGAGAAGGAATATTTAGATTTCCAATGTGTTTAATTTAGTACAACAAACTCTTCACATATCTTGGATGATTAAATGCTTCTAAATGATGTTGAGGCCCTAAGGAGTTGTTGCTTGAAGTGCTGTAATGTGTAGCAGCAGTGTCTTTTCATCTCTGCGTCCTGATATAGTTCAGGCATATTAATGCACATCTCCTATAAATGCCAGTTAGGTATGATTTAGTTTGGGTACCCTTTATATATGAGAACTGAACACTAACTGTCCATAATTCAACACAGATTAATACCTGATCTTGCAATCAAGCGAGAACATGATTGCAGTTGGAGAAAGAAAAAGTTGCACTATTGTAGAAGGGGTGCCTTTTCTTAAGTTGGAGTTAAAGGTACACTGACAGACAAAGCAATGGGATTTTCACTCCACATCCGGCCATACTATTTTTGTCATTAAATTAACTGACCTGGAAAAGTTGAATCATTTGTTAAAACACCTTGAGAACAACATTCCTTCAAAGATAATAACCTGAACGTTGTAATTTTCTTTTGTTAATTGAACAACTATATGTCCTCGATCTCAAGCGGGGGAACGTGGAGGGGGTGAATAGCTGGTTAGAGGGTATAGTTGTAGCAAGGATGTGCCACAGATGTCAGTGTCAGGTAGGGCTGATAACTGAATTTAACATAAATTATATTATGTGGACACGAAGTGCCATTATTTGATTTGATTAGCTTCACAGTTGTTTATGTTTGGTTTAGGGGTGTCAAAACATCTGAAAATCTTTCACCCCCTGTTTAGTCATTGGCTGTGCCATCTCTTATTTCAGTGAATGAATGGTCCATTTCCAGTATATGATCACTGTCTTACTTCACCAGCTCACTCTTATAAGCAATCAGTACAGGCATTGTTAGGGAATTACCATGAGCAATGCTGCTAAACATTACGCTCTTACAGCAAACTCCTCTGTCTGCAATTTTATTGGAGGCACTGAACCATTTAAACTAACTAGATTAATGTCTCTGTTCAAATAATAGATAGAGGAATTAGTTATAAGAGTGTTTGCATGATAACATTGCTGACAGTAATTCTCAGACAATTATTTTATTGTTCCAGTTTTGGTGAAGGGATCCAACTATAATGTATTTTTCTTCCCAATGCCAACTGACACACTGTCTATTCCTGTTTTATTATGCTCAGGTTTCCTGTAAGCAATGATTTCTGTTAATTACACATGCACATAGTATTTTATAGCCCAGAAATAGGGCATTTAGCCCACTAGATCTACACTGGTGTTCATGCTTCATCTCCAATATATCATTCTATTTCTTTCTTCCTTAAAGATTCATCTAGCTTCCCTTAAATAGAACAATGCTAGTCACCACAATTACTCCAGACAGTGGAATGTTCCACATTCTCACCAGTCTCTGAGTAAACGGGTTTCTTCTGAATTCTTTCTTTATTTACTAGTGACTGACCTGCCTTATATTTATGGCCCTCATGTCAGACATCTCCCACAAGTGGAAACAGCTTCTCTGTGTTAGTCTTATGAAACTGCTTCATTAAAGACCTCTATCAGGTCTCTTCTGGAGAAAAATACTCTAATTTGTTCAGCCTTTCTTGATAGTTGTGCTCTGGCGCTACCCATTCCCGCACCCACCTCCAGGCAGCAGCATCAACCACTGAGCCACCATGCCATCCTATGAATGTCCTCTCCAGAAGTTTCAACATCAGATGTGATAAACTGCAGAAAAAGGTCAATCTTAGTTTATTCTATATTTTGGTTTGCTTATCCAACATATATATCATAATCTATCAGCATTATAACCTGTTCACCATTAAGAAGGCCATAAATGATCTGATGGATTTTATCCTAGAAAAGAGAACAAGGAGAAATTGAGTGCTTTCGTTTATTTGAGAATCTAATTTCAGTCAAAAGCTTACAAGTTATTTATTCAATCAATTAATAGCTGCTGAAGGAGAATCAATATTTATTTTAATTAGATTAGTCTACTACTTTTCCTTTAATTTTTTAAAAATTGCTCTACGATATATCACAAGAACTGGAGACTTAACCACAAGTGTTTCTCATGGCTGTTGTGGGATGTTTTTGTATTTTCAGCTTCACACATGTTTTGGTACCGGAAGAGTTTTCACATCCCAAATAACAGTTTCCCACATGAGGAATAACTTTAGGTGAATGGAGGATTGAATGAATGGGAATTTCTTCTATTTTAATTGATTTAGTTGCTGGTTGCAACTTCATTCCATAGAAATAATTCCTTTTTCATATGTAGTTTCCTGCTTTGAGAATTTTTGACTCCCATGCTCAGAGAGGCAGGCATAAAATGCTCAGTTATTTTTGAAGCATTAGCAGCTGTTTGGCTTCCAATGTCTTCCAAGTCATGGAATGACACAGTTTTGTAAATATTCCATAACCTCATGCACATTGGGCACCTGCTCCTAGGATAACTCAGGAAATTTCATATCCTGTTCCAACTGAAAAACTTCATTTCCGCCCATTTGGAACATTCAGAACTTGCAATTATCATTGTAATGGAAGTGACATGAGACTGAGAAACACAAGTGTCATTGGAGAGGCACTCAATTTTGTTATATAAATGTGGCACAGATTTAATCATTAAAATTCTGAATAAATGTCATATTGTGACTAATTGTCAATTAATATATGCAAGACACAAATCCTTCTTGTATATATGACTCCAATTATAGTCATTAGTTTGCAATGTATGTGCCATGCAACTATACATACAAGATCAAATTTTGGATATGCGGAACAGATATTAAACTGGAATTCATAATGAAATAGGAACATCTGTGTCTTACAATAATTGTGCAATAAAGCTGAAGTCACAAGGCTAATCAAATGCAGTTTGAATTCTTAAGTCATGACTTTTTGGATGACAAAATATAGCATATCACTGCACTATAATCTTAATCATATTTAATATGTTCCTCGGTAATTAACTTTTTAACATCATTCCATAGACACTAATATAATCAGCATATCTTTAGCATCAAATGAGCACAACAATAGTGGATAGTTAATAATAATCTCTATCATGTTTTGCTTTGGTCTTTAACTCTTAGTAAAATATAAGCTATCTAAAGGGTTGATGAGAACATTTGGTACAATGAGTTTGTAAATTCATGACCTTAGCTGATTTTAATAAATAATGTCATTATTTGTATTCAAATAGGTGTAAAAGTTACTTTATTCAATCTCATTTTTGAAAATTCTTACTGGTGGCTTACAGGGTGATTCAAACAAATCACAGAGAATAGACTCACCCCATAACTTCTAAGCGAAGTATGATGAATGATTGAACCAAAAGGAGAGAATGAACTATTCAAAAAAATGAAGTGGGAATTGAGATAACTCATCATAAATTAATTCACTAACTCGCCTCCATTCTATCAAAGAATCATCTGAAGATCTCCTGTGGTCGCAATAAATACATTGCAGATAAAATATATTTATAATGAACATGATTTGTACTCAGATAAAATTTAAATAGAAATATAACACAGGACTTTAAACAGAAATGTTTAATGTTTCAACTAGATTATTATCTGTGCCAGTTCTTTTCAGTAAGACACATGTGGCCATTAACTAGGAATCAAAGAGCTATGGATGAGAAATGGTTACCCCACCCATCAGCCTCACCAAACCTAACTGGGAATAATTAGGTGTGCCTCTTACCTTCCATACAAGTGCCAGCCCCAAACATAACCTAGCTAACATTCATATTATTTTGCATTATATCTGCAGCAACATTCTTTCCATGCTTTCGTTATCAGAAATCCTCTAAGCAGACTCTTAAAGAAGGCACTATATTGTACGTCAGCCTACTCCATATACATCCCCACAATTTGTGGAGTCACATCCTAATTACAGTTTTGCTGATTTTCTAATTCTGGAGCTGATTCTTCAGTCCTGTTTTACTGGCAAACTTAATATCTTCATTTCATTGATACCATTTATTAGCTTGAATAGATTAATTCAATGTTTTTTTTGTATTTAATATGAATGATTTACTGAATGAGAAAAAGAGAACAATTTGCATTAAATGTACAGTTCACTGATTTAAAACTGCAAATGTAGGGCTGGGAAGTAGGATTAGGTCTTCACTGGGTGGTCTCAAGTGTCATAAATTTCTATAGTTCTATGAATATAAATTTCTAAGAGTGAGGATGGATCAGATGAATCAGTTTAACACCATTTTTGATAAAGTTCATTCACTTTTCATTTCATTTACACTGATCTTGAATCAACAGAGCAGGTACATGTAGAAATATGGGTCAAGATCAGAGTGGTGCTGGAAAAGCACAGCAGGTCAGGCAGCATCCGAAGAACAGGAAAATTGATGTTTTGGGCATTCATGATGAAGGGCTTTTGCCCGAAACGTCAGTTTTCCTGCTCTTCGGATGCTGTCTGTCCTGCTGTGCTTTTCCAACACCTCTCCAATCTTAACTCCAATCTCCAGCATCTACAATCCTCATTTTCGCCTACATGGAGAAATATGTTCTGTGTCCAAGGATTTTTCTGAGATATCTATTGTCAAAATGTATTAATGAGTCCATCAGCACTTTTCTAACATTAAAGATATTGAAGTCCAAAAAACAGTTTGGCCTCTTTTTTTAAACATTAAGTTTCAAATGTCATCTTTTGCAGAGACTGCAGATACATTGCAGATGATGTGAAGTCAAACTGTGTGAGACTACTCTGGCCTATGACCTGCTGCATGATACCAAATTGATACTAGAGCAGGAACTTCCCTTTCAGCAAATACAACCTATTCCATAAAAATGCATCCATTATTTCCACCTCACAACTAACGATAGAGGTTTGATCTTGAACTTTTACTCAATGCTCTTATTGCTATTTCCCAATATTCATGTTTACTTTATTGATTTCTGACTGGTATGTCATATTGACTAGTTTGAGATTTGTCAATAATGCTTCTTTTGTTTTGCTGTTGCCTTAATCTTAAAATGTAAATAATTCTTTACATTACAGGTAATCACACCTCAAAGCAGTATCTGTACTTAGCACTAAATATATCTGGCTAATTATTAGCTGAACCACTCCAAGTTCTTAATTTTGTGAATTTATGGCTGCACATTGTGTGATTTCCAAGGTGTTCAGTATTATGTGGAAGTTTTAAAGCTGCTGCTTACTAACTTTTCACTTGTGTTTTTTACAGAGAAAGTAAATGCTTATGCCTGATGAGCTATGTCATTAACTACTGCCAAGACAGGCAATGGCCAGTGTTACTCTGCTTTTCCTGTACATTATTTTAACCTTGTAAAAAACCTCTTTGCCTGCTTTCTGAGGACATGCTACCTAGGAATAGTACTTGAGCATAGTCCTGAATAGTCGATGTGTTACATTCATTGAGTTTAATACACTTTATAGGGAAATGCTATAATCTACCTGATAGTTGATTGTTATTGATCTTCCTTTAGAAGAGGCTGAGGTTGCAAGAGGAGGTCACACATCATGTGGTCTGTTTTACTAACTCAATCTTGCATCAACTGACAAATGTTCTATTGACATTATGTTTATGGTACCGGGCGAGATGCGTCAGGTTACAGTGCAACTCGAGGAGACAACCTCCTGCTGCTTTGAATGAAGGATGTGGGTTGCACACCGGCCTTAATCCAATTGTAGCAAGCATATAGTTTAATTCTGGAGAAATGGAGAGCACTACCAAGGTACAAGTGGCTGTCAGGACGTCAGAAGGCCTGGAGGTAGATGGATGACCAGAACTTGTGCAGGAATGGATGCGACACTTTCAGTTTCACCAGGCCAAAATTTTGAAATGTGTGAGCGAAACTGATATGGTTTAGGTGGACCAGTGCAAGAGTCACTTGTTGTCCAGTTAATTACCAAGCCAATTAACTGCTTTCCCTTTCTTTCCATGGACCATTAACTGCGCAAATATGTTTACACAGAGTGTGAATTCTGCAAGTCTTCAATTTAAATCTGGATACCTGATATCTTTTAACACATACCAAGTTTACTTTTCCTCTTGGGGGAAGAATTGTTTTGGTCACAATGTTTAACAACACTGTAAATACTCTTGAATGCATTTACCATGCAGTGACAAGTAGTGCCCAGAATAAATCCTTGTGTGATCCCAGATGATCCTGTTCCTGTCTAAACCAGTTTGCACAATTTTCAGTAACTTACATAGTCCCCCAAAAAAACCAAGCACTGTCTGTAAAGTTATGTTATTATATACCAAGTTAAGAATGAGTTTCCCAAACCAAGTAATAACATCTCATGTAGTATAGTGCAACCCTCAGTGGAAATCCTGTGATTACCTCCTTTACAAGACTTTTAAAGTCAGGACTGTGATTTACCAATGAGTCATGATAGGTAATAGCAACTGCTGGAAAATATTATCTTTTAATACTATTGTGAAGAACGAGGTAATCTTGATGAGTTTTTATAGTTTCAATGAGTCACAGATGGTTTTTCCCTTTTCTTTGTTGTGGCACAAAACTGCACTATTTGTATCACAGGCCATCAGCAGGAAGTTAAAAAATGCTTCCAATCATTGCTAATAACAGGACACAACTCTTTGTAACCATTACATCAAGGATTATTTCCATACACTCTACATTCTTTGTTACTTTAAAACTTAGTTTAGCCTTTCTCATTATTTTAGATCTTTTAAACATATTTCACTATACTAGCTTTGTGTTTTAAAATTTAAATATGTGCCTGAATGCATACTTAATAAACATTGACATAATCTAATTGACATAAATCAAAGTTTAAAAATTATCTAATCACGTTTATTTTAATGAGTAGTTAAACAATTAGCACAGAAGCATTGTTTGACATTGTATCTTTATAGGTATGTTTATTGTAGTTTGAAGGATGCAATTTTTTAGAGAAAAGTCACTGGGTCAAAATCCTGGAATTCCCTCCCTAATGGCATTGTGGATCAATGCACAACATGTGAATTACAGCGGTTCAAGAAGGCACCTTCTCAAGGGCAACTAGTAATGGGTAATAAATGCTAGCCAGCCAGCAATGCCCACATTCCACAAAGTTCATAATTTTGAAAATGGCAGGAAAATATTTTAGGGTACAAAATAGTCTGGAGAACTCTGTGAGGAGTTCTGTTGGTTTTAACCAATAAAACACAAACTTGATGATAGATGGTTTGCTAATTTGGATCATTTCATTAAAACTACAAACTTAGTTTCTTGATCTTGGCAAACCAGACTCTGACAGATTTTAAAGGACTCTATATAAATATATATATTAGTGCCTTCTCCAATCTTCAGTTATGTTGCAATCACCCCTTATGTTTTTGGGGGATTAGTTGTACTATTAGTCTCTATATATTTTAGATATTTAAACGATTTAAGGGTTAACTCTTCTTACCAATCTATATGTTGTCTCCACACCATTTTGCTCTTGACAGCTGCACACTATTTTGTAGTGAAACCATCATCTGGGTGGGTGAAATTTTACCTTGTCTTAAAACATTAACTGTAAATAGTTGAGCCAAACCTGAAATATGTAGATTTCAGTGTGGAGTCCATGAAAGCTGGCATAATTCTTTTTCCATGAGTATCATAATCTTACATTGAACCGCAAAGCATTCTTGAGGGATGTGGCTTGCCTCATGAGGTGAAAGAAAAAGTAAAGAGAAGGGAAATCCAGAGCGCATCATCCCTTACCTATCTCTAAATGTTTGCAAAGAAACTGGCAGAACAACATAGTCAAGGCAGGGAATTGGGATTAGCTATGCTGTGATTGCAGAGAACTGCATGGACACAAACGGCCTCTGTCTGCACAGTAACCATTCTGCGTTCTGTGATCCTACATTCTGGATAGGGCTAGCAAGAACACAATCAAACCGGGAAAATTAAATGCAAGTAGTTTTTGAGAATGTGAACTATTCAGGGAACTCAGCCAAGAACCTAAATGCTTACTGTATATGGGTGACCAAAAACTCAGATGTGGTAAAGAAAGTCTAATTTTATTCCTCTTGAAACATTATTTAACTTGAGGTGGAATTTTAACAAATAATTTTACAGTATCACTGTCCACTCTTATCCTGAAAGTTTTAGCATAAAATGATTGCATGCATTTATTAAGAAGATTGTTGTTAGACAAATATCTCTTCCCTGGCTGTCTTGCAAAAAACACCTCTTTCCGTATAAAATATTGTTTAGTATACTATATTTATAAAATATTACTTATTAGTGGATTCTTGAAGAAGTCAATTCTGCACCAGGTTCTATTATTAACTGGGTTAAGACTGAAAAGAAATTCTGCATTACTTGCGAATGCCACGTTGTAATCTACCAACGAGGTGTGGTTAGATTGGAAATCAGGAGGGTTGGCTAACGGTCACTCAACCCCAAAAATGGAACTCTGTGTATGGATCAGAACTCAATTTAATTGACTGACCTCTTTATTTCTGTGTAATTTTCAGATACCAGTAAAGCACAATCATACATTCACTTCCAGACATCACTAAACAGTTTAGAGTTAACGTTTCGATTGAGTGACCCATCCTCTGGGTTCTGATTTCTCTCCACAGATGTTGCCAGACTTGCTGAGCTTTTCCAGCAATTTCTGTTTTTGTTTCTCAGTTACAGCATCCGCAGTTCTTTTAGATTTTACTCAACAATTTAGTGTGCGTTTTCAGTCCTTTTGGTGACATTTTGTTTTGGTTTTTCTAATTCCAAGAATACAATGCCGTGTTTGGGGTGCGTTTTGCACTCCAAAGTCGTTCAAGACAGACTTTCGATATCAGTTTAAGGCTCAAACAGTGTTAGCGAAGACTTCATTGTTGCTAATCTGAACCAACAAGGATTATAGGCATTAGAAATGTAGAAACGGTTGTGTCTTGGTGAGAGTGCTCGGTGGGAGGGCTGCCTCGCATTGATAGAATGGGAGGAGATGACACTGACTATCTTTTACTATCGGCCATCAATCTGTTATGAAACTAGGAATGTAACCTGACATTTTGTTATGGAACAAAATACTTGCACCAAATGTTTGCTCAATCTATTTTCCTTGTCTCCTCAATTAGTCGTGAAATTTACATATGGCAACAGAGCAACCATAGGGCACCAAAGTGTTTATTTTCTTACTGTGAACGACACATCTGAGGGACGCTGCTATGTCTCGAATGTTTGCTGATTTCCAGAATGCGGAATGGAAGGTCGCAGTGCCTTATGCATTTGTGGCCAAAGACAATAGTGTCAACTGTCACTTATTGAAATAATACATTAAACAAACCTTTGCAGCATGTCTGTTGACAAACGTATTTACGCCTCGTAATTTAGTCCAAAATTATATATTTTATACTTTATACTTTTCCTACGGTTCACAAGTAAATTTTCAAACATTCCTCGTGGAATCCAAGAACGTGACATTTTGCGACTGATTTCTAAAAACGCATTTTATATGTTTACACACTCTGGCTTCTTGTTTTTTTATTTTGTTGGATTAATCAGATGCCCTGCGATGTTGGAAACCACGTGTACGTAGGTGCCCACTATGATTTTGGTGGACATTTTGCCTTCATTCACCGCGAAATGCAATTGAACAAATAAGGATGAAGAGTTTTTCTGACCTTGGTCTGAGTGTCGGAGGGCAATTCAAGATTATACCACAACCCACCTTCGCCAAACGAGAAAAAACGAACTTTGGCTGATAATACTGGATGAATGAACAGTTTTTTCGCTATTTTAACATGGGTGTTAATGTAGTAAAATTAAATTAGTTAAGCATCACTAAAGTAAGAACATTAGTTTGTTTCAAATTACACAGTTTTGTAGAATGATTGCAGGTGGGAATGCAAGAAAATGGTGATGTGATGAATTTAACTTATGCATATGTAACTGACGCACAAGTCTTTTCACAAGCGCATTGCCATTAATTGGCTAAATAAATTTAGTGAAAACACAATATGTGTTAATTATATCCGTTTGAGAACAGTCTATGTATGTATACGAACATTTACTAATTAAAAACTTGCTATCTACATGTTTTAATTATTTAACATTTAAATAACATTTATATAATAATTAAATAACATTATTTCGAGTTATATTTACAGGAGATTCCACTGCTCTGTTGCTGAATGAAAATTAATGTTATCAAGAGAATGGTCCCCTGATCAAACAGAGGAGATCGCTGGAATGTCAACTTCATTTGCAACGGCTCCATTTGGCCCAATCACCCGCCTTGGCAATGATGAATCACCGGCAGTATCCCTACCTTCGCCCGTTTGATCTCAGCTCAGCAAGACTTAAGTTTTGATCTGAAGAACTCCAGATCACTTGGGTCAGAGACGAATAGCAGAGCCACTGACCTGCACAGTGGTAGAAGGAATAATTTAGGCCAAAGCGATGAAGGTACTTCTTGGACATTCTCAGCCTATCACTTCTCCTCCATTTCTCATATACCAATGTTCCACTTTTTCCAGAACTCCTGTTACACAAGTTCAAGTGGCAAGCGAATTAGTTTGGACTCTTTCTAAGACTTCTTATCTCTTTGGTGAATAATATGAATATGTCTTCCAGACAAAACTGCTGGCTGTGTTTTATCTTGAACAAATGCTCTTTTCAAAGATATGATTTGTGGAGTTAATTAAAATAAATTCTCTGACTGCCAACAAATGAAAGAAATGTGATGATAGTTATATATCAACTTAATTGAATGTTATCACTCTAAGTACCAGATACAAGGGGCACTGGAATGCTATCTACTTCATTGTTTAAAAGAACTAAAAACATCCTGACAGCTCAAAAGTGATTAACCTTTACATGAAACTAGGCATGACATTCGAGGTAAGAGTTTCAAACAAAATGTCAGCATTTATGAGATAAAGGTGTGAAGTAACAAACCCCAGCACTACAGCAACCTGAAGCTTTCGTGAATAAATGGTCTTTTCTTCTGTTACCCAGTGCATCCCATCTCCTTCCTCTGCTGGAATCCTTTCATGAATTTGATATAATGATACTAAAATGTGCAGGAAAGCTCATTACTGCTCCTGCTGTTTACAAGGCAGGATTTATGCCCAATAGACTGAACTTTGTGACACAAAATCACTAAATGGCTGGAACCACCAGCAATGCTTTCATTTGGGGAATTTATCACCCAGACAGTGCAAATACCTATCAACGTGTGGAGGTGTGGAAGGCCATATTAATTACAACCAACACATGTAGCCTAATAACCAGCCGCCCTTTAAGGAAGCTTCAAGGCACTGGAAAAAAGTTAATTCACCGCAACCCTTTGGTCTAGCCTAGTATACAATATCACATCAATTCAATCCATTTAGCAAGATCTAAACTCTCCAGAGAGGTAAATGAAGTCTAATGTTGTTGTTATTCCAGGTTCGCTGCTTCCACTCCCCCTGAGAGCTGCTCAGGCAAACAGCTGGGAGAGGCAACTACAAAGAGCCCTACTCACACACAACCACTTTGTGTAGAAAGGGAAATGTCTTTACTCAGGAATAAGTTATCAAGGGCTTGTTTATTTAATGGGACATTCGTGCCTAAGTAGAAAAGAAACATTTACTTAAAGAAAACATGCAGGAAAATTAGGCCCAATTTGTACTTGCTTAAAGTGTGAGCTCATTACATGGTCAGAGTCAGATTTCCACCAAAGTAATTTACTGCTAAAATGTAATCTGTAGCTGAGATCAGACTTGAATTCTGATATGTACAGGATTTACTGATGGAACTGAAACAGGTATTACTGAACAGTATCTAATGATGCAGAGTTTAAGCTATTATTATGTCTGAGCATGCTGATTAATTTCAATTAGTTTACTAAAGTAAAAACAATTAAAGCTGAGTGACTTAATCAGTTTTATTTAATATTATAACCATGGAACTTTGAATAAATAATTTTATGTTTGATTTAACTCCAGTTTACATCATAACAGGCTGGTTCTGTTGTATTGTCTCAATCAACTGAAAGAACCACAGGTTCTAAACAATTGATTTCTATTCCCCATCAGAGTTGTACTTAGCAAACTGGCTATGACTCAACTTTGAGTCTTGCAACAAGAGAATGCTGTACCGGGGCAAGCCTATTCAAGAAATAAACCTACAAAGGTAGATCATAACTGCCCAATTAAATTTAAACTAAATTCTGTGGCCTTCTGGTAAAGATTCTGATATTCAATAACCTGGGCTACATTTTGTAGAAGTGCAGAATCAGACTAGTTGGGAATATAGAAACAGAAAAAGGCAGATTTTCATGTTGTGTGCCATTTGTACAATAAATAATTTACATATTATGAGATTGCCCTGCATCAATCAATAAAAATTAATCACTAATTGTTAAACTATGTGATTTTTTTGTGCCTTCTGTTGCCATTCACCATGATAGCTTCACTAGCAAACACATCAAACAAAACATTGATTTCTTTGTGTGGAGTTTTTTAGTGACCAATTAATACAGACTTACAAAGGTTAACAGTTTACAAACTGGAATGTGATATGAATTGATTAGCCATTAATGATAGTGCACAGCCCTTTTTAAATTGCATTTGACTCTGTCTTATTGTACTATATTTTGAGGCTGGGATGACATAACACACCTAAGAGTTTATGAATGCTGTTTACTCTATTGTCACAGCTTCTCTGTTTGTTCCTGTACTGGGACAAACATTATAGTGAGTAAAATAAAAGTACTTATAACTTCAAATAACTATGATAATGATTTCTCCACTTTTTAGTGTGAAGAATAGTAAGAGAAATTGTGGCAATTTATAAAATATTAACAAGTCATCAAAATGCTCACAATTAATGTGGACTATTCAATTCCAGTGTCACACTTCCTATAATTAAAGGCATCACTTAATTCAGATATCACTCTGTTTACAGTCCTATAGATTACACAATCCAAAAATAAATGCTCTAGCCACAGTCTTCTGGGTCAATCGATCCAAATATCACTCTGTTATTCATGATACATCTTCATAGTTCATTTCAAGAACTACACTTCTCATGCTGTGACTTTATAATAAAATCATCTTAAATGATTCCCAGCAGCTCTGTGATGATATCCAGTTGAGTTTTTAGCCAAGTTCAAGTTCTAATTTAGGCTGAATTACCCAGATAGGAGCCAAGCTAATGAATTTAGCCTGAATGGTTCCAGGACATGTAAAGCAAATTTATCTGTGCTTCCCCTGTTAATCATTATTCAGTGACTTCTGCAGGATGTATATGCATGTCACTTGAATAAGGGCATGTTGGTAAATAGGTGCCAAGCATTTGCTGTCAAATTCCGTACAACTGACAAGGACTACTTGCTTGAGGGGGCAGAAAACAGCTTCTATCCATAGAATGAAGAAGCCAACATCATTAGGAGGTTGACAAGAAGGAAAAATGTTTAAAATTATCTGGCAGATTCTGATCTTTTTAGTTTTCTTGTTATGTAACAAGTACATGGCAAGTATCTGAAAATTGCAGGTATGATGTAATAATCCATCATTATTTGTTTTATTATGGAATTAAAAACAGGATGCTGTACACTTGGTAAAATTGTTTTTTAAATGAATACAATAAGCAAGAATCATTATGGAATTGGGATGTTTATCAAAATTGGATCAAATTACTTAACATTTCTTTGTATAGAATATGCATCATCTTTGAATACCTTTTCAACTGTAAAATAAGCCAAAAACGTTAAATATAATGCATAGCTTAGAGCTATCAGCCCTGAATCTCAACTTCCCTCCAGTACGTAATTGTTCATCTAAAATAATAGAACTGAACTTATCATTTAACAAGACAGAACCAAACCTATTAATTATTGATATCAAATTTTCCTAGCTACTTCTGCCATGTGTAACTTTCAAAAAGAGTAATTTCATTTAAAAAAAAAGGAGTAGCTGTTCAAATTAATGGGAAGTTAGGTTTAAGGGAATTGGTAAAAGGGAAGATGAGAATTTATTTTATGGAGTGAATTGTTTGATTTGAGAATACGTTATCTAGAAGGACGTCGAAAGCAGGTTTACTATTGACTTTCAAAAGAGATTTGGATATATAACAACAAAAGTAACGACATTTTTTTTAGGAAAATTAAACAGGAAGGGGCGGCATAGTGGTTAGCACTGCTGCCTCACAGCGCCAGGGACCCGGGTTCAATTCCCGCCTGGGGTTTGCATATTCTCCTCGTGTCTGCGTCGGTTTCCTCCCACAGTCCAAAGATGTGCAGGTTAGGTAAATTGGCCATCCTAAATTGCCCGTAGTGTTGGGTGGATTGGTTAGGGGTAAATATAGGGGGGTGGGTTTCTCTTCGGAGGGTCGGTGTGGACTTGTTGGGGCGAAGGGCCTGTTTCCACACTGTAGGTAATCTAATCTAACTCAGTTGGTAGAGAGCACTACTCACTGGCTAGCACTGTCAAAGAGCCAGAACACGTACAGTAGCTTAAATATCATCCATCCATGTGAAAAGATTCTATGAATTTTAATCAAATATTACACTCGCAGAAGAAGGAAATAGCTTGCCCACAATGAATTTGTATCAAGCAGGCAGCTCATAAACACAAGCAAATATTTCACGGACTATATCCATAAGATTCTACTCTTAAATTGGGTTCCAACTATTCAGAACCCTGTTCAGAAAATGAAAACAGAGGAGAAACTGGGTAGGTGTGGCAGCGTCTGTAGGCGGAGAAACCGAGTTAACATTTCGAGTTCGATCATGATTCTTCATCAGAACCTTGTCCATGCTCACTGGCTCCTCTCTGCCGTAGCTACTTCCAAGTGAGCACTGCATATACTCCACAGTGGAGGTGCCGGTGTTGGACTGGGCTGTACAAAGTTAACAATCACACAACACCAGGTTATAGTCCAACAGGTTTAATTGGAAGCACTAACTTTCGGAGCGCCACTCCTTCATCAGGTAGTTGTGGAATATAAGATTGTAAGAAATTCTGTGTCTTACAGTCTTATACTCCACAACCACCTGATGAAGGAGTGGCGCTCCCACTGTTGGACTATAACCTGGTGTTGTGTGATTTTTAACTATATACACCGGGCATCATATAATTGGAGCAATTCCACTCCCTCCCCCATCACCCCACCCAGGGATGCACTCATTAACATCCCTGGCACCACACATGAAAAAGGTCTGTCTCCGCACATACACGGGGTCGCTTCCATCATGAACAGAGCCATCATCCAACAGTTACAGGCAAATGTTTAAAGAATAGATTGGAGGTGCTCGAGCCGGGCAGAGTAGGAGCAGGTAGACGGTGAACCAGATTCCCACCCAATGGGTGGTCGAATGGAAGAGTGAAGATGTTATCAGGCGAAAGTGTAACATCAGAGCCCAGGGCCTTATGTACACGTTGTGTTAAATGTGTGTAATGTAAATTGAATGGAAAGGCATTAACTCGCTCTGAGATGAAACAGTCCGATCTTCCCAGGCTCGGATCCGTGTACCGAAATTCTCTTTAATGTCAGGTTGACCCTGACTTGGGTCTCAGGCCCCATTTAAACTGCAGTACTTGAGAGTGTGAACATTTTCCCCGTTTTGATTGGAACCTCACTTTACCATGGAATTATTTCTACACTTAAAGATGGGCGTGAGCCCTTCTCAAAGTAAGAATTCAGAATTGAATGAAACTAGACTCCTTGATACACTCTGGAACCCAAGTGAGTGGAGTTTGGGCTGATTGAATAACGGAACGGAATATTTAACCATTGCTGCGGTGGCGCTCACACACGCCCTGCGTTCTCTCGGTGGGATGGAATGAACTCCACTGGACTCGGGAAGTCAGGAAAGGCTCGATTGCGATCAACGTCAATTTGAAACATATTACAGATCAGCATAAAGTGCCAGAGGCTTATTTGTTTCTATCCATGAGGTTATGTTGTTATAAATCTGCGAGACAAGGCTATGGGCCAAGTGCTGGAAATGGGATTGGAATAATTAGGTGCTTGCTTTTGACTGGCAAAGACTCAATGGGCCGAAGGGTCTTTCTCGCTGCTGTAGGACTGTATCGACTTTCCACACTTTACACCCCACGCTGTCCATGGACTGAGGGGTTTCTGGGAATTTGTCAAATCTACCCATCTCATACATTTCACTCGTTAATTCGAGGACGTTTAAGTGTTTCCAGTCTATCGAGAGCGCGGTGTAACATTGTGGAAAGTCTCATTCTAAATGTGCACACATTAGCCATCGCCCCCAAAGCCACCCTTCCCTGCACCGCCCCCATGTAGATTGATGTGAGAAGTACAGGAGGCAAGTTACCATCCGGTCACTAAGCGAGGCTTTCGTCCCCAATTCGTTTCTGAAAGAGAACCGAAGCATCACTTTCCAAATCTTGTCCTATTTGGGCTGTGTGTTGACCTTTATAAATAAACGGGAAAGTGGATCCTGCTTTAAAGGGCTGCACTAAAGACTGCGACTCGACACCCAAGGCACGAAGACAGCGATAAATCTGCCCCGCTCCCTTTGAACGCATGAAGGTCCATGCAGAATGCGAGATGTTCAGATCCCCCTGCGGAAAACCATCTCGCGGGCGTGTAAAAACTAAGATGAATTCTGCCAAAAGAAAATCTACAACCGCACGAAAACCTGAACGCAGCTAAGACAAAATGCCTTTGGATGTCCCAGCGGCATCAAGGGAATCACAGAGGGATTACGGGGCAGTAGGTGGCCGTTCGGCCCATTGTTCTATTACCTGGTGTCAGTCTCCTGCCTTTTCCCCATATCCCTGCACACAATTTCTGCCCAATCACACAATGCCTCTCTTCAGAGTCTCAACAGAGCCTGCCTCCAGCACTTTTCACCAGTGAACATGTTTAACTCGGTCAACCATGAACCAAACCACTGACCGCTTTACTGCCGGTTCTAACCATGACTGAGTCGCGGAATTATTACAAAAAAAAATCAATCACATGGTAGGGAATTGTGACAGAGCAGGTTGAACCAAATGCTGCTTTGGAAGCTGAACAGGGAGCATCACAGGAGCTGCCAACTGCTCCAACAAGTCCTTTGGGAAAGACAATCAGTGACAAACCTGAGCTCAGTACATCCTAGACACAGAGAACGAGAAAGCCCGCCGCACTCCCGATCATAATCTCCACATCACCCGATAATAAATCCTACCCGAGGGGGCAGAGAGAGCCACTGGTCTCACAGGGCTCAGACTCAGACTCGTCCCTGTCTACCTCAGACACACAAATGCAAACACCCACAGACACACATATATATATGCACACATATAGAGACAGACATATACACACAAACACAGTCATAGACAGATACACACATCCACAGGCACACATACATACACACAGACACATACAGACATACACCCACATCCACACATACAAACACACACACACATACATTTCATCCAGATACCTTCATGCAGACCCCATCACCCAGGCCCCACCACCCAGACCCCACCATGCTGTGATTTGATCTGAAGAGCTGCATTAACGCACGACGACACTCGGGAGGCCTGTGATGGAGTGTCTTCACGCTTCTGTTTGTCACTTTCATTCTCTTGTGAAGATGCCCCTCGCGGGGTAAAACCACCTGCTGTTCTCATCACCATGTAAAAGCCAAACAAACAAGTCAAGAGGTAAACTATACGGCAAGGTACTGGAAATAGAGAAAATTCAAAAGTCGGTGTGTGAATCCAGGGGCTGCACTTTCCCATGCTGAACATTCCCAAAGTGAACTTGGAGCCCACAGTGTGGGCTGCAATAGGCGCTGGGAAGCTGAGTCTACAAACAGTAGTTCAAATATCGTTCTGGTGTGCTGACCAAATCGAAGAAAAAGAATCTTCAAGATTCAAGATTCACACACAGACACAGACACAGACAGACACACAGACACACACACACACACAGACAGCTACAGCCGCCTGGCCGCAGCCGCCATGACCCCCAGAGTGCCATGACTCCCTCACTCTTACTCACACTTTAATGGAAAAAGGAAACGAACCTTGGTGTGTTGGATTTCTAGGTTTGGTGTCGGCGATGGTAGTAGTTGGAGGGAAGCGATCAGAGCGGCGGGGTCAGCCTTCACCTCACTGGGGATCTCGATTTCACTGGAAGTCATAGTTGTCGATTTGGCGAGACGGGTTGCAGTCAGGATGCCGAGTTTTTTTCTCTCTCTCTGTCTCCCCTCCCACCCACCCCCCGTTACTTTTGCTGATCAGAGATTCTGACTTGTGTCCCTGAGCTCTGGGCTTTTCTATTTAAGCAGGTGTCAGTCTGTGTCTCTCTCTTATTGGGCATCAGCTGAGAAGGGGGTTGGGCTGTCCTTTCTCAATGACATGTTCCAAAGAGGTGAAACTATCGGACTCATTGCCTTTTCCAATGCACTGTTGCATTCACGAGAGACAGTCAGTCCTGGTCCTACCTTGTCAGATGGTATGTTTTATCTGAGACTCACCTCCTCACCTGCGCAGCCAGCCAGACCTTGGGGGGGGGGGGGGGGGGGCAATGCAGCGGATGACCCACACGGTTGAAATCCATTGGATTTTTCAGCCAGTTTAACCTCCCCCTTCCTCTCCCCGATTAATCCTGGAGCGATTTTCACCGGAGATCGTGCCTCCCTCACCACTAGAATTGGGAAAAGAGTCGCAGTTCCCAAACTCCGATCTTTCAAGCCCTTTTCATTCCTACAGTGGACATTGGCTCCCTCTCCCTGTTTCTGGTTGATGTTGCGGACCGAATTTCCCTATCGGGGACGCAAATTTCTGTTTCAGTTTTGGTCCTAATCTGTTTCGCCTTTACCTGATTGGCGTGTCCCATCCCTGAGGGGCATGTGCACCACTTATATAGAAAGATGGACAGGAAAAACAATGTCTGTGCTCCTCCAGCTTTTATTATTGTTAAAAATCTCAAACTTGCACAAGAAGCAGATTTTTAACCGGCAAAAGCCGACAGTCGGTTGTTTCAAAGCTGCTATCGGCTTCACTAAAGAACATACGGCGAGGTGACTCTGGTTGGGGAGGTAAATGTGTGTGTGCCTGTGTGTGTGTCTATCTGTGTGTGTCTGTGCGTATGTCTGTCTGTGTGTGTCTGTGTCTGTGTGTGTCTGTGTGTATCTGTGTGTTTGTCTATGTGTGTGTGTCTGTTTGTGTCTGTGTGTGCCTGTCCCTGTGTGTGTGTCTGTCTGTGTGTATGTCTGTCTGTGTGTGTCTGTGTGTCTGTGCGTGTCTGTGTGTGTGTGTGTCTGTGTGTGTCTCTGTGTGTCTGTGTATGTGTCTCTGTGTGTGTATCTGCGTATGTGTCTGTGTATCTGTGTGTGTGTCCGGCCGCTGGAGCCCAGTTTCCCCAGCAAACTCTCACAGCCCAAGCCCGCCACAGGCAATGGAAACGAGCAGCGCTCGGAAGCGACAGCGGACTTTTCCCACAACCTCCAGACAGGATCCGCCACTTCTCCCCAGCTGGGAATTCTCCTTGCCAATGAAAACGAAAGTTTGAAGGTACACAAAACAGCTTCTGCGGAACGAGCTCTTCGAAACCGTCCAAAATAAACGCGTTTTTCACAAAGGCAGACAGGCAGACAGACAGCAGCAAACTCCCGGCACATGGTTTTTTTTTTAAGCTAGTAACATTTAACACTTACAGAGCCCCCACCCCCAAGACCCAGGCCAAGAAACTCCCATACTTACAGAGCCCCCCTCAGTATCTCCCTTACAGACCCCCTCAGCCTCTCCATTACAGACCCCTCCCGCAGTATCTCCCATACAGACCCTCCCTCCGTATCTCCCTTACAGACCCCTCCCTCAGTATCTCCCTCACAGACCCACCCTCAGTATCTTCCTCACAGACCCACCCTCAGTATCTCCCTCACAGACCCCTCCCTCTGTATCTCCCTCACAGACCCTCCCTCAGTATCCCCCTTAAATAGGGTAAAAACAATGACTGCAGATGCTGGAAACCAGATTCTGGATTAGTGGTGCTGGAAGAGCACAGCAGTTCGGCAGCATCCAAGGACCTTGGATGCTGCCGAACTGCTGTGCTCTTCCAGCACCACTAATCCAGAATCCCCCTTAAATACCCTCCCTCAGTATCTCCCTCACAGACCCCTTCCTCAGTATCTCCCTCACAGACCCTCCCTCAGTATGTCCCTCACAGACCCCTCCTCAGCATTTCCCTTAAATACCCTCCCTCAGTATCTCCCTCACAGACCCTCCCTCAGTATCTCCCTCACAGACCCCTTCCTCAGTATCTCCCTCACAGACCCACCCTCAGTATCTCCCTCACAGACCCCTCCTCAGTATCGTCCTTACAGACCCCCTCCATCAATACCTCCCTTAAATACCGTCCCTCAGTATCTCCCTCACAGACCCCTCCTCAGTATCGTCCTTACAGACCCCTCCTCAGCATATCCCTACCTTAGAGACTGTCACCCCCTCCCTGTCCCAGTATCCCCCTTCCAATTACAAACCTCCACCAGCATCTCCCTGACACCTGCAGACCTCTCAGCATCATCTTTTTGCTAGTGAGGAGGTCGAAATTCACGCCACAAATCCAGTGTTGGCTTCTCTTAGCCCTGTCATATTTTATTCCTATATTGCCAGGTACATTCACCACCCACTCTGACAGCTGAGCTGAAACAATAACCTGTTTTGTGTTTTGCATCGCCAGTATTTCACCCTCTGCCCAGGCATTGCCATATGTGCCAGCCTGTGGATAACAGACGATGCCAATCTTCAGAGGAGGCGCTAAACCTGTGTCGCAGCGCTTTGGAGGGCACTCTCTGGTGTTATTTGAGGAGCGGAGAGTTCCCCTGACCAATATTCCTCCCTCAAATCAACAGCAAGAGCGAGAGATCCCCTCGTTCCATTCGCCAAAGCGTGGCATCTTCCTATGCACAAATGGACAATCGGGTCTACCGTCAGAACCCAAGTACCCGCCCCTTAATGTCTTTCATTGCAAATTAAACCCTTTGAAATGTTTCTAGAATATCGAATAAGGTGCGAGAAGAAAACGGGACTTCATTTGCGATCCTATTAGGTAGGACCTTGTTTCTCAGGCTTTTACACGAACCGTTAATGTTATCCCTGCAGCAAACTTCCTCGACAGATTTCAAACGACCTGCGAATTTCGCGCATGCTGACAGCCTGGTCTCTGTCTGGAGCTGCTGCTGAATCAATACAATGGGTATTATTAATGGCGAAGATCCTGAGACATACTTGGGCACTGAGGAAATGGCAGAACATTTAAAGTTGGTATCGAACGATTTACAACCAAAACAACAGCGCTATTGATTTTCCTGACTTCACAGCCTTGGATTTACGTAAGAAGACAGAATCTTATCAAAGTGCGAAAACAAAACCCTCGAAACTATTCTTTTTATCGTCCAGCATATGTGAATATTGTTTTTTTTCTCCTTCGAAACCGCTTTCCTGCAATAGAGGTTTACATCAAAGAGCTTATTTTCAGAAGAGACTGACAGTGATTAATGTAATCAAAACATTTTACTCTCAAGTCATTAGTTTAAACACAGACAAACAAGAACCCCACATACAGTTAACAAAGCAAAGCACAGAAACCAAGCCAGGCAGTGGGAGTTCGGTTCCAACACTACACGCACACATTATGAATGTTGGCTCTCGTTGCTGAGGGGAGACGCCCAATGTAACGAATCCATTGGCCTGTCATTTAGTTTTCCTTTCAGTTACCATAGTGTCTACTTGTCCCACATGAGAGTCAGTCCAGTGGAACCTTGTTAAGTCAATAGGTGGAGGTGGTGGGAGTGGAGGTATTTAAATGGTTTCTAATCTGACTTGATTGTAACAGGACGGTTATTGTGTGTGACAAGTAAAATGGAGACATCCTAACAATTACTATACAGAGTCATTTTCTATCAACATCAAAAGACCTTATGAAAACGGCGCAGCAGGAGACTAGACAGCCCCTGGAGCTTGCCTCCCATTCAATAAGATCATAGCTGATCCTTGACTCAATTCCACTCTCCTGCATGATCTCTATGTCCCTTGATTCCCTTAGATTCCAAGAATCTATCAATCTCAGTCTTAAATATACTCAAGGACAGGACATTCACAGATAAAGAATTCCAAAGATTCACAACCCTTTGAATGAAGACATTTCTCATTTGCTCAGTTCTAACTGGTCTTGTCATTAGATTTTGCCCCTTAGTTTAACCCCTACCCCCCTCCCCACCACTGGCCAGGGGGTCATAGTCCTCAACAGCACAGTGGATGATGTATCAACATCCCAAGGATTGCAATGGTTCCAGAAGACAGTTCACTATCGTCTTCTCAAGGTCAATTAAGAATGGCCAAAATAACCTAGCTAATGGTTCCCACATCCAGGGACCAAACCTAATAAAATGCTTCTTAGCTTGTACTTTGTCAAGCCCTTTCACAATCTTATGGGTCTCAGTGACATCTTCAAAACTTTAGAGAGCCCTTTTCACTCACGTTCTTTTTATGGTATGGTATATCTATGTTTTCTTGTCACACTAATCAATTTACTAACTTCTGTTTCACAGCCTTGAAAGCAAGCATATCCTTTCCTGAGGCAGAGTCCAAAACAATACATGGTATCTCAGGTATAGTCTCAACAAAATGCTGTACTATTGCAGCAAGACTTCCTTACCCTTGCAATGTCAACCTCTTGCAATTTAAAAAAACTTAGAATTTAGGCTCCTAACTGCTTCTTGAACTTGTATGTTAACTTCCTGTGTTTCATGTACAAGACATCCAAATCTCTTTGAATGTCAAGCTTTAATAATTTCTCACAACTTAGAACATATTTTGTTTTTGTATTCTACCTACCAGAATAATTAAATATTACATTCCAAATGTCATCTTCTTGCCAATGACTTAACCTACCTATACATCTATGCAAACACACTTTAGTGCAGTCAAACTTTACTTTCCTAACAAGCTTTATATTGGACTGAATTCCTTTATATAGGTCACAAATATAGATTGCTAATAGTTATGGACTCAGCATCAATCATCAGTAACATCCTGCCCACTTGAAAGTTACTCAGTTATTCTTACTCTCGGACTTCTAACCTTTAAATGGTTCTCTATCCATGCTGATATATTATCCCAAATTTGTAGTTCAAGAAGATCACCATTTTTTTAAGAGCAACTGGAATGGGCAACAAATTCTGACCTGGCTCCAATGCCTACAGCCCACAAAAGAAGTTTAAAGAAAGCTTTCTATGGCACCTTAGCACACACATGTACATTTTGAAAATCTGAGTATAATACAACTATCGGTTCCTCTTTATCCACTCTGCAATTTACATCCACAAATAATTCTATTAGATCTATCAACCACATTTATCCTTTCATAAAACTATGTTGAATTTGCCTAATCATATTGCAACTTTCTAAATTCCCAACTTCCACTTTTTAATAATTGATTCCAGCATTTCCCCCCACAACTGATATATTAACAGGCCCATTGTTCCCTATATTCTCTCTCTGTCATTTCTTGAATAGAAATATTACAGTTTGAGGCACTCTTGAGTTCTTCTTTCCACCTGAGTTGCATCATGGTAGGGCTTCGGGATGTCTGAGGAACTCATTGCTGCCTTCAATTAGACATCAGACCCAGAGGTGGACAATGGGAGGGGACACTTTCTGGAGTATGTTGTGATACTGCATACCCATGCAAGGTCAGAATCTCAAAATAGTCATGACTCCTGAAAATACTCAGTCAGCTTCAGATTCCACCCAATGGATGCACAATAATGCTGGAGCCAGTCACTAACAGGGCACTATAATTGCAGCCCAAGCAATATGCTTTTAATCTAGAAAACACCCAAAGTAAAATATTGGCCTAAAAGTTACTGAACATATATCATTTAGCAGATAGAAATCGTAACTCAGAAACTATTGCTTTTTTTGTCATCATAACTGTGGATCAGAATTGAAGACATTTCTGAAAAAAATCTAATAAAAAGAAGCATGCAAAAATGTTGTGTAAAATTAATACTGAGTGCCTATTTATGTACAAAATCACCAACCACTCAACAAGTAATCAAGGAAAGAGTTTGAAGCGATGCTAGAATTAAAGTTCCTCTGATAGTTCATTTAATTAAAAAATGAAACTGTAATGTAAGCTTATCCAACATGGATAAACATTATTTATGCAATTCACAAAGTGTTCCTCAGATGATGCAATTCTTAAAACCTAACTGGCAGCAATAACAAAAGTACGCAGTGAGGTTTTTCTTTTTCCGGTGGAACGTTTATACGGCAGGGATTGGCTGTAAAGTTACACATACACCTTAGATAATTATAGCTGAAGTAATTCTAATCTGTATTCCATCAAACATTGCAATCTTTCAAGACTTTGCCACTCAGAATTATTTGGCAGCAGTACAGAGAGGGTTGTGAAGGATCTAGAGAGAATACTGATATGGAGATGTGATTACAAGACAAACAATTGCTTTGAATTTCTGAAGATGACATTACAATCTAATCCATTAGAATCATATGATCTATCACCATTTCTTTGCATCTTTGCCAATATCAAAGCATTTAATACTTTGAAATGTTCAAAGTTTGTGAGAAGATTTGTAGCTCAGGTGCTTGTTGGTGTGGTTCTGTTTGCCGAGCTGGGAATTTGTGTTGCAGACGTTTTGTCCCCTGTCTAGGTGACATCCTAGCAGCATAACGGCACACGAACCAACAGCCACTCTCAGACAACAACTCACCAGGACAAAGGACCCGATACCCAGCATGAGCAAAACCAACGTAGTGTACAAAATCCCATGCAAGGACTGCACAAAACACTACATAGGACAAACAGGAAGACAGCTAACGATCCGTATCCATGAACACCAACTAGCCACAAAACAACACGACCAGCTATCCTTAGTAGCCACACACACAGATGACAAGCAACATGAGTTCGACTGGGACAACGCTACTATTATAGGGCAAGCCAAACAGAGAACAGCCAGAGAATTCCAAGAGGCATGGCATTCATCCACAGATTCTATCAACAAACACATCGACCTGGACCCAATATACCGGCCACTGCAGCAGACAGCTGGAACTGACAACCGGAAGTGGCAGAGACAAACCATAAGACCATAAGACATAGGAGCGGAAGTAAGGCCATTTGGCCCATCGAGTCCACTCCGCCATTTAATCATGACTGATGGGCATTTCAACTCCACTTACCCGCATTCTCCCCATAGCCCTTAATTCCTTGTGACATCAAGAATTTATCAATTTCTGCCTTGAAGACATTTAGCATCCCAGCCTCCACTGCACTCTGTGGCAATGAATTCCATAGGCCCACTACTCTCTTTCTGAAGAAATGTCTCCGCATTTCTGTTCTGAATTTACCCCCTCTAATTCTAAGGCTGTGTCTACGGGTCCTAGTCTCCTCGCCTAACGGACACAATTTCCTGGCATCCACCCTCTCCAAGCCATGTAAGTTTCTATTAGATCTCCCCTTAATCTTCTAAACTCCAATGAATACAATCCCAGGATCCTCAGCCGTTCCTCATATGTTAGACCTACCATTACAGGGATCATCCGTGTGAATCTCCGCTGGACACGCTCCAGTGCCAGTATGTCCTTCCTGAGGTGTGGGGACCACTATAAACCGCTATAAATGCCGGAGGAAACAACACAGAAGCGCTTCACAGGAGGCTCCCAAACACTGAGGATGTCACCTAGACAGGGGACAAAACGTCTGCAACACAAATTCCCAGCTCGGCGAACAGAACCACAACAACTTTGAAATGTGTTACTTTTACTTGCTTTGGTATTCAGTAGCTTTATCAATGGTTTGTTTGCTTCAACATTCTTTGTTCACTCTTTGATACTAATATCAGTATTTTCCTTACCAAAATCCTTCTTCCCTCCAAAGATTTTAATAACATCTCCTTCTCTAAGCATCCTTTCCTATCCATGGTCCTTGAAAAGGTCATTCCCATCTGACTATTCTCAGTTTTTCACTTCTAACTCCTTTTTTGAATCATTTCAGTTTTAGCCCTGCTCAAAGTATCTAGACCAAAAGATCACATTTAACCAATCTGTAATGATTGCAAAAATGGTATTTTACCTCTCCTTGTATTCCTCAATGGTTTTCATGGTGTTCGATATAATCAACTACTTCCTCCTCTTTTGCCACCTTTCTTTTGTGATCAACCATTCCAGTTTGACCTGTCCTAAAATAACACAGCATTTCAGCTCCAGTTGTTTTAGATTTAGATTTAGATTACTTACAGTGTGGAAACAGGCCCTTCGGCCCAACAACAATTCACCGACCTGCACATCTTTGTGATTGTGGGAGGAAACCGGAGCACCCGGAGGAAACCCACGCAGACACGGGGAGAATGTGCAAACTCCACACAGTCAGTCGCCTGAGGCGGGAATTGAACCCGGGTCTCTGGCGCTGTGAGGCAGCAGTGCTAACCACTGTGCCACCGTGCTCCAGTGCTCATTCAGGTAAGCTACAATTTTCCATCTTTGACCACTCCTAATCTTTCAACACATGCTTCCCCTCAGTGGCAAAGGCTTAGCAGCTGTTTGTACACTGATGGCAACTCTATCAGTGCTAGTAAGACCACTGCAGTGAATGCCCATTATTCAACATCAAGGCAAGGTTGAGCCAGAATCTCCCATCAATTGCCAATCAAGTTAAAATAAGTGAGACTGAAGCCAACTTGCTTGACTTGCAGTAAAACTCTAAACTTTTCCTCTGTTTTTGTTCCCTCCCTGGCTGCTTGCTCAATGTTCCCCTAAAACTAAGTTTCAAACCCTTTATTCTATCTATCACCAAGATATTTATAACACTGCAACATTGTTTAATTCCAATCTGATTTCTCCCTCAGCTGCTGAAAACCATGATTAATGGATCTATTTCAGGTTGGTAAGATGTTACCAGTGGAGTGCCACAAGGATCATTCCTATGGTCTGAATTATTTACTGTCTGGGTGACATGGTGGTTCAGTGGTTAGCACTGCTGCCTCACAGCACCAAGGGTTCTCAGGTTCAATTCCAGCCTTGGGTGGGTGCCTGTGTGGAGTTTGCACACTCCCTGTGTCTGTCTGGGTTTCCTCTGGGTGCTCAGGTTTCCTCCCACAGTTCAAAGACCTGTAGTTCAGGTGAATTGGCCATGCTAAATTGCCCATAGTGTTAGGTGTATTAGTCAGAGGGAAATGGGTCTGGGTGGGTTACTCTTCGGAGGGTTGGTGTGGACTTGTTGGGCCAAAGGGCCTGTTTCCACACTGTAGGTATTCTAGTCTATATTAGTAAAGTGAAGGAAGGGCTGAGTGTAATTTATGCAAAATTGCTGACAATAGATAAATAGATGGGAGGGCAAGGTGATGAAGGGGATATATATAGATTGAGTTGCAAAGACTTGAAAGATTGAGTTTAATTAGTCAAGTGTGAGTTTAACCACTTTGGCAGGAAGAATAAAAATAAAGACTATTATCAAAATGAAGAGAGTTTCCAAAAGAGTGTAGTGCAGAGAGATCTGGGTGTTCTTGTGTGTGAAACACAAACAGTTAGCATGCAGGTGCAGCAGCTAATTAAGAAGAAAAATCTAATTTTGGCTTTTACTGTCAGGGCTTGGAGTTTAAACAATAAGCAAGTCTCACTGCAACTGTACAGGGTTTTGGTGAGTTTGCATCTGGAGTATTGTGTACAGTTTTGGTCCCTGCATTTAGGAAAGATATACTGGCATTGGAGACACTTCAAAACTGATCACTATGGGGTTGACTTAACAAGAACAGCAAAACAGGTTAGGCTTTTATCCCTTAGAGTTTTGGAAGATGAAGGGTGTTCTTACTGAAACAAATAAGGTCCTGTAGAGGTTTGACAGGATAGAAATGATGGCTCCACAAGTGGGGGATCTTTAAACTAGGGAGCATAGTTACAGAATAAGGGAATATTCATTTAAAACTGAGACATATTGGAATTTCTTCTCTCGGACAGTAGTCAATGTATGGAATTTTGTACCATAGAGACTTGTGGAGACTGGATCACAGGAATTATTTAAGGCAGAGGTAGATACATTTTTGATATATTGGAGAATTAAGAGCTATGAGGAGCTGGCACAAAAGAGGATTTGAGGCTTGAGCCAGATTAACAATGATTTTATAGAATGGTGCTTCAGGCTTGAGGGGTTGCATGGCATTTTCCTGCCCCTATTTCTTATGTTCTTATGTTGTTATGTCACCTCCTGAATCCATGTTAATCTGCTCAAGAATCCGCCAAACAGAGTTTTGCCTCACCATATTGCTGAAACAGCTCTTATCAAAATCACATATAACATCCAACATGATTCTAACAGAGGCAATAAAACTTTTCTCATTCATCTCAATTTGTGTGCAATCTTTGAAACAATTGCTTATACCATCTTCTTCCAACACCTCTCCTCTGTCATTCAGTCGCACTTTGTTCCATTGACAGATAGAAAGTCACCCTTAGTGTACTCTCTTCCTGCTCTTGTAGCATTATCTATGGTGTCTCCAGTGATCAAATCTTGATTCCCTCCTAATTCTCATCTACACATTACTCCTTGATGACAATATTTCAAACCATTAGTTTCCACACGAATGATAACAACTCTGAACTGTACATCACCACCACCTCTATCGATGCCCTCTACTTCTGCAAATTTTCTAACTGCTTGTCCAACAACCCATAATGGATGAACAGAAATGTCTTCCAGACATGTACTGGGATGACCCAAGTTTTTTTGGGGCACAGCCATGACATCCATTACCTCGCCACTTACTCCCCCCTCTCTCTGTGCTAAGTGTCCACACTTGGACAGAATATTCACAATCTTGGTGTGTGTGACCCCAGAGATGCACTTCCATCAGGTAGCAGCACTATTGCTAAGACAGGGCTATTTCCAACCGTGTAACATTACCTGATTTTGTCAGTGCCTCAATTCACCTGCTGCAGAAACTGTCACCCACATTTTAATTATCTCTAAACTTGACTATTCCAATGTATTGCTGGCAGCCCTTCCATCTTCTGTCCTGTGTAAACACATCATTCCTGTGATGACCTAATCTTGCTCCATGTCAAGCAACTCAATTGTATAATTCTCATCCTGGTTTTCAAATCTATCCATGATTTCTTCTTTTCAATATCCTCCTACAACTTTCCAAGATATCATTCTCATTCAATTCTGACCTTTTGTTCTAATTTCAGTTACTCCACCATTGGCTGTGCCTTTAACTGAAATACGAAGCTCTGGATTTCCTTCCCTAACCTTCTTGGCCTTTCTAGCTTAATTTCTTCGTTTCAGGTGGCCTTTATAACTTATATCTTTGGAAAAAGCATTTGATCATCTGCACGAATTTCTCCTTTCATGAATCAGCATCCAATTTTGTTTCATAACATCCCTATGATTACTTGGCGATAATTTACTGTGTTAAAGTACTAATAAAAATACAAGTTATGGTTGATGTTCTTGATCAAAATTAGTCTTACCACCTGCAATTCCCTTTGAAGGGACCTCTTGAGCTTCATCGTTAATACATTCTTGTTTGTACAGGATGTCAGTTTTTGTACCCTGCACTTGGCTCTGTTCATCTATTACTGCAGTCCCAGCAATTGTCCTCTGAATTCTATCCCCCACTACACTAAATTCACACTTCTCACACTAATTTACAAATGAATTTATGATCTCGCCCATCCTTGGATCTGCAAATTCTTCCACACTCATATAGGTTCATACTGAATCATTTTGAGAATTATATTGGCATTAACATGGTTTCTCTCTCCACAGATGCTACCAGATCTGCTAAGTTTTGACAGCACATCGTTTTTATTTCTTAGCTAATAACACTGGAATTCTTCTTTTTGGAAATGATCAATATTCAAATCCTTTATTGCAAGAACATTTATTTTCAGTCAACAATTGTTGCATTTGTCAATATCTGTAAAGTTATTCGCTGTTGCACAGTAGTTAGAAATGGATTTCAACTGATTATAGATATTTTTTAACCAACCTGGTCAAGGAGGTTATGACACACCTCTGGAGCAGGTTAGGATTTGGATAGAGGTCCTTAAAGTCCAGGGCTAGGGGCACTACCACTGCACCACAAGAACTGCTCTTCTTTTAGTGATAACAGAGAGGAACAGTGAACCTCAGATTATCAATTAAAAGCACTGATCAGGTTCAGTAGAATTGAAAATAAAGTTGCTGTGAAGATTATTCGAATGAAATTTATATAAAGGTCAAAGCAATTTGCCCAGACTAAATGTTTGGAGAAATTGTCCAATCGATCAGCCGTAGAAAATACTTGTACAAAAAGTCCAGAAGAAAATCAGTGACCGTGAGATTCCAGAAACCATTAGAAAGAGCACATCACGTTGAAAACTGAAAGTATAGTGAGCACAAATATGGATCATGAAATAGAAAACTAGGGGAAACATTCAGAATTGATGAAATCTAAATCTAAAAAGTGTGGAGAAAGGCCGAAAGAGTCCACAGTACAGATAATGCAAAACAATGAGGAAAGGATGAACAGGACGCTGGGGAAAAGGTATGATTGGGAAAGAGGTGACCTGGAATGGCTGTGGGCCATTGAAAAAGAACACTTATACCGGTGGGCAGCACAGCCCTGCTGCCGATGCAAGATTGTTAACAACAGAGCACTGCTGTGGTTGCAGGATTGTTAACAGCAGAGCACTGCCTGTCGATGCAGGATTGTTAACAGCAGTGCATGGCTGTCGATGCAGAATTGTTAACAGCAGAGCTCAGCAGCTGATGCAGGATTGTTAACAGCAGAGCACTGCCTGTCGATGCAGGATTGTTAACAGCAGAGCACTGCCTGTCGATGCAAGATTATTAACAGTACAACACTGCTGTCAATGCAGGGTTGTTAACAGCAGAGCCCTGCCTGTCGATGCAAGATTGTTAACAGCAGAGCCCTGCCTGTCGATGCAGGATTGTTAACAGTACAGCACTGCTGCCGAAGCAGGATTGTTAACAGCAGAGCCCTGCCTGTCGATGCAGGACTGCTAACAGTACAGCAATGCTGTCGATGCAGGATTGTTAACAGTAGAGCACTGCTGTCAATGCAGGATTGTTAACAGTAGAGCACTGCCTATCGCTGCAGGATTGTTAACGGCAGAGCACTGCTGTCGATGCAGGATTGTTAACAGTACAGCACTGCTGTCGATGCAGGATTGTTAACAGTAGAGCACGGCTGTCAGTGCAGGATTGTTAACAGTAGATGCCTGCCTATCGCTGCAGGATTGTTAACGGCAGAGCACTGCTGTCGATGCAGGATTGTTAACAGTAGAGCCCTACTGTCGATGCAGGATTGTTAATGGCAGAGCACTGCTGTCGATGCAGGATTGTTAATGGCAGAGCACTGCCTGTCGATGCAGGATTGTTAACAGTAGAGCCCTACTGTCGATGCAGGATTGTTAATGGCAGAGCACTGCCTGTCGATGCAGGATTGTTAACGGCAGAGCACTGCTGTCGATGCAGGATTGTTAACAGTAGAGCACTGCCTATCGCTGCAGGATTGTTAACAGCAGAGCACTGCCTGTCGATGCAAGATTATTAACAGTACAACACTGCTGTCAATGCAGGGTTGTTAACAGCAGAGCCCTGCCTGTCGATGCAAGATTGTTAACAGCAGAGCCCTGCCTGTCGATGCAAGATTGTTAACAGCAGAGCCCTGCCTGTCGATGCAAGATTGTTAACAGCAGAGCCCTGCCTGTCGATGCAAGATTGTTAACAGCAGAGCCCTGCCTGTCGATGCAAGATTGTTAACAGCAGAGCCCTGCCTGTCGATGCAAGATTGTTAACAGCAGAGCCCTGCCTGTCGATGCAAGATTGTTAACAGCAGAGCCCTGCCTGTCGATGCAAGATTGTTAACAGCAGAGCCCTGCCTGTCGATGCAGGATTGTTAACGGCAGAGCACTGCTGTCGATGCAGGATTGTTAACAGTACAGCACTGCTGCCGAAGCAGGATTGTTAACAGCAGAGCCCTGCCTGTCGATGCAGGATTGTTAACAGTACAGCACTGCTGCCGAAGCAGGATTGTTAACAGCAGAGCCCTGCCTGTCGATGCAGGATTGTTAACAGTACAGCACTGCTGCCGAAGCAGGATTGTTAACAGCAGAGCCCTGCCTGTCGATGCA